>NW_027362770.1:64180115-64545023 GCF_046119375.1 Phyllobates terribilis | reverse complement strand
AATATTTTTTCAGAGGTAAATGCAGAAAAAAATATATTCAGTTTGCAACCTGATGGAGGTCTGTATAGATGGATTAATAGAACAAGTCCCACACACAGCTAGAAGCCCAATATTTTTTCAGAGATAGATGCAGAAAAAAATATATTCAGTTTGCAACCTGATGGAGGTCTGTATAGATGGATTAATAGAACAAGACCCATACACAGCTAGAAGCCCAATATTTTTTCAGAGGTAGATGCAGAAAAAAATATATTCAGTTTGCAACCTGATGGAGGTCAGTATGGATGGACTAATACAACAAGTCCCACACACAGCTAGAAGCCAATATTTTTTCAGAGGTAGATGCAGAAAAAAATATATTCAGTTTGCAACCTGATGGAGGTCTGTATAGATGGATTAATAGAACAAGTCCCACACACAGCTAGAAGCCCAATATTTTTTCAGAGGTAGATGCAGAAAAAAATATATTCAGTTTGCAACCTGATGGAGGTCTGTATAGATGGATTAATAGAACAAGTCCCACACACAGCTAGAAGCCCAATATTTTTTCAGAGGTAGATGCAGAAAAAAATATATTCAGTTTGCAACCTGATGGAGGTCTGTATAGATGGATTAATAGAACAAGTCCCACACACAGCTAGAAGCCCAATATTTTTTCAGAGGTAGATGCAGAAAAAAATATATTCAGTTTGCAACCTGATGGAGGTCTGTATAGATGGATTAATAGAACAAGTCCCACACACAGCTAGAAGCCCAATATTTTTTCAGAGGTAGATGCAGAAAAAAATATATTCAGTTTGCAACCTGATGGAGGTCTGTATAGATGGATTAATAGAACAAGTCCCACACACAGCTAGAAGCCCAATATTTTTTCAGAGGTAGATGCAGAAAAAATATATTCAGTTTGCAACCTGATGGAGGTCTGTATAGATGGATTAATAGAACAAGTCCCACACACAGCTAGAAGCCCAATATTTTTTCAGAGGTAGATGCAGAAAAAAATATATTCAGTTTGCAACCTGATGGAGGTCAGTATAGATGGTCTAATACAACAAGTCCCATACACAGCTAGAAGCCCAATATTTTTTCAGAGGTAGATGCAGAAAAAAATATATTCAGTTTGCAACCTGATGGAGGTCTGTATAGATGGATTAATAGAACAAGTCCCACACACAGCTAGAAGCCCAATATTTTTTCAGAGGTAGATGCAGAAAAAAATATATTCAGTTTGCAACCTGATGGAGGTCTGTATAGATGGATTAATAGAACAAGTCCCACACACAGCTAGAAGCCCAATATTTTTTCAGAGGTAGATGCAGAAAAAAATATATTCAGTTTGCAACCTGATGGAGGTCTGTATAGATGGATTAATAGAACAAGTCCCACACACAGCTAGAAGCCCAATATTTTTTCAGAGGTAGATGCAGAAAAAAATATATTCAGTTTGCAACCTGATGGAGGTCTGTATAGATGGATTAATAGAACAAGTCCCACACACAGCTAGAAGCCCAATATTTTTTCAGAGGTAGATGCAGAAAAAAATATATTCAGTTTGCAACCTGATGGAGGTCTGTATAGATGGATTAATAGAACAAGTCCCACACACAGCTAGAAGCCCAATATTTTTTCAGAGGTAGATGCAGAAAAAAATATATTCAGTTTGCAACCTGATGGAGGTCTGTATAGATGGATTAATAGAACAAGTCCCACACACAGCTAGAAGCCCAATATTTTTTCAGAGGTAGATGCAGAAAAAAATATATTCAGTTTGCAACCTGATGGAGGTCTGTATAGATGGATTAATAGAACAAGTCCCACACACAGCTAGAAGCCCAATATTTTTTCAGAGGTAGATGCAGAAAAAAATATATTCAGTTTGCAACCTGATGGAGGTCTGTATAGATGGATTAATAGAACAAGTCCCACACACAGCTAGAAGCCCAATATTTTTCCAGAGGTAGATGCAGAAAAAAATATATTCAGTTTGCAACCTGATGGAGGTCTGTATAGATGGATTAATAGAACAAGTCCCACACACAGCTAGAAGCCCAATATTTTTTCAGAGGTAGATGCAGAAAAAAATATATTCAGTTTGCAACCTGATGGAGGTCTGTATAGATGGATTAATAGAACAAGTCCCACACACAGCTAGAAGCCCAATATTTTTTCAGAGGTAGATGCAGAAAAAAATATATTCAGTTTGCAACCTGATGGAGGTCAGTATAGATGGTCTAATACAACAAGTCCCATACACAGCTAGAAGCCCAATATTTTTGAAGAGGTAGATGCAGAAAAAAATATATTCAGTTTGCAACCTGATGGAGGTCTGTATAGATGGATTAATAGAACAAGTCCCACACACAGCTAGAAGCCCAATATTTTTTCAGAGGTAGATGCAGAAAAAAATATATTCAGTTTGCAACCTGATGGAGGTCTGTATAGATGGATTAATAGAACAAGTCCCACACACAGCTAGAAGCCCAATATTTTTTCAGAGGTAGATGCAGAAAAAAATATATTCAGTTTGCAACCTGATGGAGGTCTGTATAGATGGATTAATAGAACAAGTCCCACACACAGCTAGAAGCCCAATATTTTTTCAGAGGTAGATGCAGAAAAAAATATATTCAGTTTGCAACCTGATGGAGGTCTGTATAGATGGATTAATAGAACAAGTCCCACACACAGCTAGAAGCCCAATATTTTTTCAGAGGTAGATGCAGAAAAAAATATATTCAGTTTGCAACCTGATGGAGGTCTGTATAGATGGATTAATAGAACAAGTCCCACACACAGCTAGAAGCCCAATATTTTTTCAGAGGTAGATGCAGAAAAAAATATATTCAGTTTGTAACCTGATGGAGGTCTGTATAGATGGATTAATAGAACAAGTCCCACACACAGCTAGAAGCCCAATATTTTTTCAGAGGTAGATGCAGAAAAAAATATATTCAGTTTGCAACCTGATGGAGGTCTGTATAGATGGATTAATAGAACAAGTCCCACACACAGCTAGAAGCCCAATATTTTTTCAGAGGTAGATGCAGAAAAAAATATATTCAGTTTGCAACCTGATGGAGGTCTGTATAGATGGATTAATAGAACAAGTCCCACACACAGCTAGAAGCCCAATATTTTTTCAGAGGTAGATGCAGAAAAAAATATATTCAGTTTGCAACCTGATGGAGGGTCTGTATAGATGGATTAATAGAACAAGTCCCACACACAGCTAGAAGCCCAATATTTTTTCAGAGGTAGATGCAGAAAAAAATATATTCAGTTTGCAACCTGATGGAGGTCTGTATAGATGGATTAATAGAACAAGTCCCACACACAGCTAGAAGCCCAATATTTTTTCAGAGGTAGATGCAGAAAAAAATATATTCAGTTTGCAACCTGATGGAGGTCTGTATAGATGGATTAATAGAACAAGTCCCACACACAGCTAGAAGCCCAATATTTTTTCAGAGGTAGATGCAGAAAAAAATATATTCAGTTTGCAACCTGATGGAGGTCTGTATAGATGGACTAATACAACAAGTCCATACACAGCTAGAAGCCCAATATTTTTTCAGAGGTAGATGCAGAAAAAAATATATTCAGTTTGCAACCTGATGGAGGTCTGTATAGATGGATTAATAGAACAAGTCCCACACACAGCTAGAAGCCCAATATTTTTTCAGAGGTAGATGCAGAAAAAAATATATTCAGTTTGCAACCTGATGGAGGTCTGTATAGATGGATTAATAGAACAAGTCCCACACACAGCTAGAAGCCCAATATTTTTATAGAGGTAGATGCAGAAAAAAATATATTCAGTTTGCAACCTGATGGAGGTCTGTATAGATGGATTAATAGAACAAGTCCCACACACAGCTAGTAGCCCAATATTTTTTCAGAGGTAGATGCAGAAAAAAATATATTCAGTTTGCAACCTGATGGAGGTCTGTATAGATGGATTAATAGAACAAGTCCCACACACAGCTAGAAGCCCAATATTTTTTCAGAGGTAGATGCAGAAAAAAATATATTCAGTTTGCAACCTGATGGAGGTCTGTATAGATGGATTAATAGAACAAGTCCCACACACAGCTAGAAGCCCAATATTTTTTCAGAGGTAGATGCAGAAAAAAATATATTCAGTTTGCAACCTGATGGAGGTCTGTATAGATGGATTAATAGAACAAGTCCCACACACAGCTAGAAGCCCAATATTTTTTCAGAGGTAGATGCAGAAAAAAATATATTCAGTTTGCAACCTGATGGAGGTCTGTATAGATGGATTAATAGAACAAGTCCCACACACAGCTAGAAGCCCAATATTTTTTCAGAGGTAGATGCAGAAAAAAATATATTCAGTTTGCAACCTGATGGAGGTCTGTATAGATGGATTAATAGAACAAGTCCCACACACAGCTAGAAGCCCAATATTTTTTCAGAGGTAGATGCAGAAAAAAATATATTCAGTTTGCAACCTGATGGAGGTCTGTATAGATGGATTAATAGAACAAGTCCCACACACAGCTAGAAGCCCAATATTTTTTCAGAGGTAGATGCAGAAAAAAATATATTCAGTTTGCAACCTGATGGAGGTCTGTATAGATGGATTAATAGAACAAGTCCCACACACAGCTAGAAGCCCAATATTTTTTCAGAGGTAGATGCAGAAAAAAATATATTCAGTTTGCAACCTGATGGAGGTCAGTATAGATGGTCTAATACAACAAGTCCCATACACAGCTAGAAGCCCAATATTTTTTCAGAGGTAGATGCAGAAAAAAATATATTCAGTTTGCAACCTGATGGAGGTCTGTATAGATGGATTAATAGAACAAGTCCCACACACAGCTAGAAGCCCAATATTTTTTCAGAGGTAGATGCAGAAAAAAATATATTCAGTTTGCAACCTGATGGAGGTCAGTATAGATGGACTAATAGAACAAGTCCCATACACAGCTAGAAGCCCAATATTTTTTCAGAGGTAGATGCAGAAAAAAATATATTCAGTTTGCAACCTGATGGAGGTCAGTATAGATGGTCTAATACAACAAGTCCCATACACAGCTAGAAGCCAATATTTTTTCAGAGGTAGATGCAGAAAAAAATATATTCAGTTTGCAACCTGATGGAGGTCTGTATAGATGGATTAATAGAACAAGTCCCACACACAGCTAGAAGCCCAATATTTTTTTCAGAGGTAGATGCAGAAAAAAATATATTCAGTTTGCAACCTGATGGAGGTCAGTATAGATGGTCTAATACAACAAGTCCCATACACAGCTAGAAGCCAATATTTTTTCAGAGGTAGATGCAGAAAAAAATATATTCAGTTTGCAACCTGATGGAGGTCTGTATAGATGGATTAATAGAACAAGTCCCACACACAGCTAGAAGCCCAATATTTTTTCAGAGGTAGATGCAGAAAAAAATATATTCAGTTTGCAACCTGATGGAGGTCTGTATAGATGGATTAATAGAACAAGTCCCACACACAGCTAGAAGCCCAATATTTTTTCAGAGGTAGATGCAGAAAAAAATATATTCAGTTTGCAACCTGATGGAGGTCTGTATAGATGGATTAATAGAACAAGTCCCACACACAGCTAGAAGCCCAATATTTTTTCAGAGGTAGATGCAGAAAAAAATATATTCAGTTTGCAACCTGATGGACGTCTGTATAGATGGATTAATAGAACAAGTCCCACACACAGCTAGAAGCCCAATATTTTTTCAGAGGTAGATGCAGAAAAAAATATATTCAGTTTGCAACCTGATGGAGGTCTGTATAGATGGATTAATAGAACAAGTCCCACACACAGCTAGAAGCCCAATATTTTTTCAGAGGTAAATGCAGAAAAAAATATATTCAGTTTGCAACCTGATGGAGGTCTGTATAGATGGATTAATAGAACAAGTCCCACACACAGCTAGAAGCCCAATATTTTTTCAGAGATAGATGCAGAAAAAAATATATTCAGTTTGCAACCTGATGGAGGTCTGTATAGATGGATTAATAGAACAAGTCCCATACACAGCTAGAAGCCCAATATTTTTTCAGAGGTAGATGCAGAAAAAAATATATTCAGTTTGCAACCTGATGGAGGTCAGTATAGATGGACTAATACAACAAGTCCCACACAAAGCTAGAAGCCCAATATTTTTTCAGAGGTAGATGCAGAAAAAAATATATTCAGTTTGCAACCTGATGGAGGTCTGTATAGATGGATTAATAGAACAAGTCCCACACACAGCTAGAAGCCCAATATTTTTTCAGAGGTAGATGCAGAAAAAAATATATTCAGTTTGCAACCTGATGGAGGTCTGTATAGATGGATTAATAGAACAAGTCCCACACACAGCTAGAAGCCCAATATTTTTTCAGAGGTAGATGCAGAAAAAAATATATTCAGTTTGCAACCTGATGGAGGTCTGTATAGATGGATTAATAGAACAAGTCCCACACACAGCTAGAAGCCCAATATTTTTTCAGAGGTAGATGCAGAAAAAAATATATTCAGTTTGCAACCTGATGGAGGTCTGTATAGATGGATTAATAGAACAAGTCCCACACACAGCTAGAAGCCCAATATTTTTTCAGAGGTAGATGCAGAAAAAAATATATTCAGTTTGCAACCTGATGGAGGTCTGTATAGATGGATTAATAGAACAAGTCCCACACACAGCTAGAAGCCCAATATTTTTTCAGAGGTAGATGCAGAAAAAAATATATTCAGTTTGCAACCTGATGGAGGTCTGTATAGATGGATTAATAGAACAAGTCCCACACACAGCTAGAAGCCCAATATTTTTTCAGAGGTAGATGCAGAAAAAAATATATTCAGTTTGCAACCTGATGGAGGTCTGTATAGATGGACTAATAGAACAAGTCCCACACACAGCTAGAAGCCCAATATTTTTTCAGAGGTAGATGCAGAAAAAAATATATTCAGTTTGCAACCTGATGGAGGTCTGTATAGATGGATTAATAGAACAAGTCCCACACACAGCTAGAAGCCCAATATTTTTTCAGAGGTAGATGCAGAAAAAAATATATTCAGTTTGCAACCTGATGGAGGTCTGTATAGATGGATTAATAGAACAAGTCCCACACACAGCTAGAAGCCCAATATTTTTTCAGAGGTAGATGCAGAAAAAAATATATTCAGTTTGCAACCTGATGGAGGTCTGTATAGATGGATTAATAGAACAAGTCCCACACACAGCTAGAAGCCCAATATTTTTTCAGAGGTAGATGCAGAAAAAAATATATTCAGTTTGCAACCTGATGGAGGTCTGTATAGATGGATTAATAGAACAAGTCCCACACACAGCTAGAAGCCCAATATTTTTTCAGAGGTAGATGCAGAAAAAAATATATTCAGTTTGCAACCTGATGGAGGTCTGTATAGATGGATTAATAGAACAAGTCCCACACACAGCTAGAAGCCCAATATTTTTTCAGAGGTAGATGCAGAAAAAAATATATTCAGTTTGCAACCTGATGGAGGTCTGTATAGATGGATTAATAGAACAAGTCCCACACACAGCTAGAAGCCCAATATTTTTTCAGAGGTAGATGCAGAAAAAAATATATTCAGTTTGCAACCTGATGGAGGTCTGTATAGATGGATTAATAGAACAAGTCCCACACACAGCTAGAAGCCCAATATTTTTTCAGAGGTAGATGCAGAAAAAAATATATTCAGTTTGCAACCTGATGGAGGTCTGTATAGATGGATTAATAGAACAAGTCCCACACACAGCTAGAAGCCCAATATTTTTTCAGAGGTAGATGCAGAAAAAAATATATTCAGTTTGCAACCTGATGGAGGTCTGTATAGATGGATTAATAGAACAAGTCCCACACACAGCTAGAAGCCCAATATTTTTTCAGAGGTAGATGCAGAAAAAAATATATTCAGTTTGCAACCTGATGGAGGTCTGTATAGATGGATTAATAGAACAAGTCCCACACACAGCTAGAAGCCCAATATTTTTTCAGAGGTAGATGCAGAAAAAAATATATTCAGTTTGCAACCTGATGGAGGTCAGTATAGATGGTCTAATACAACAAGTCCACACACAGCTAGAAGCCCAATATTTTTTCAGAGGTAGATGCAGAAAAAAATATATTCAGTTTGCAACCTGATGGAGGTCTGTATAGATGGATTAATAGAACAAGTCCCACACACAGCTAGAAGCCCAATATTTTTTCAGAGGTAGATGCAGAAAAAAATATATTCAGTTTGCAACCTGATGGAGGTCTGTATAGATGGATTAATAGAACAAGTCCCACACACAGCTAGAAGCCCAATATTTTTTCAGAGGTAGATGCAGAAAAAAATATATTCAGTTTGCAACCTGATGGAGGTCTGTATAGATGGATTAATAGAACAAGTCCCACACACAGCTAGAAGCCCAATATTTTTTCAGAGGTAGATGCAGAAAAAAATATATTCAGTTTGCAACCTGATGGAGGTCTGTATAGATGGATTAATAGAACAAGTCCCACACACAGCTAGAAGCCCAATATTTTTTCAGAGGTAGATGCAGAAAAAAATATATTCAGTTTGCAACCTGATGGAGGTCTGTATAGATGGATTAATAGAACAAGTCCCACACACAGCTAGAAGCCCAATATTTTTTCAGAGGTAGATGCAGAAAAAAATATATTCAGTTTGCAACCTGATGGAGGTCTGTATAGATGGATTAATAGAACAAGTCCCACACACAGCTAGAAGCCCAATATTTTTTCAGAGGTAGATGCAGAAAAAAATATATTCAGTTTGCAACCTGATGGAGGTCTGTATAGATGGATTAATAGAACAAGTCCCACACACAGCTAGAAGCCCAATATTTTTTCAGAGGTAGATGCAGAAAAAAATATATTCAGTTTGCAACCTGATGGAGGTCTGTATAGATGGATTAATAGAACAAGTCCCACACACAGCTAGAAGCCCAATATTTTTTCAGAGGTAGATGCAGAAAAAAATATATTCAGTTTGCAACCTGATGGAGGTCTGTATAGATGGATTAATAGAACAAGTCCCACACACAGCTAGAAGCCCAATATTTTTTCAGAGGTAGATGCAGAAAAAAATATATTCAGTTTGCAACCTGATGGAGGTCTGTATAGATGGATTAATAGAACAAGTCCCACACACAGCTAGAAGCCCAATATTTTTTCAGAGGTAGATGCAGAAAAAAATATATTCAGTTTGCAACCTGATGGAGGTCTGTATAGATGGATTAATAGAACAAGTCCCACACACAGCTAGAAGCCCAATATTTTTTCAGAGGTAGATGCAGAAAAAAATATATTCAGTTTGCAACCTGATGGAGGTCATGTATAGATGGACTAATACAACAAGTCCCACACACAGCTAGAAGCCCAATATTTTTTCAGAGGTAGATGCAGAAAAAAATATATTCAGTTTGCAACCTGATGGAGGTCTGTATAGATGGATTAATAGAACAAGTCCCACACACAGCTAGAAGCCCAATATTTTTTCAGAGGTAGATGCAGAAAAAAATATATTCAGTTTGCAACCTGATGGAGGTCTGTATAGATGGATTAATAGAACAAGTCCCACACACAGCTAGAAGCCCAATATTTTTTCAGAGGTAGATGCAGAAAAAAATATATTCAGTTTGCAACCTGATGGAGGTCTGTATAGATGGATTAATAGAACAAGTCCCACACACAGCTAGAAGCCCAATATTTTTTCAGAGGTAGATGCAGAAAAAAATATATTCAGTTTGCAACCTGATGGAGGTCTGTATAGATGGATTAATAGAACAAGTCCCACACACAGCTAGAAGCCCAATATTTTTTCAGAGGTAGATGCAGAAAAAAATATATTCAGTTTGCAACCTGATGGAGGTCTGTATAGATGGATTAATAGAACAAGTCCCACACACAGCTAGAAGCCCAATATTTTTTCAGAGGTAGATGCAGAAAAAAATATATTCAGTTTGCAACCTGATGGAGGTCTGTATAGATGGATTAATAGAACAAGTCCCACACACAGCTAGAAGCCCAATATTTTTTCAGAGGTAGATGCAGAAAAAAATATATTCAGTTTGCAACCTGATGGAGGTCTGTATAGATGGATTAATAGAACAAGTCCCACACACAGCTAGAAGCCCAATATTTTTTCAGAGGTAGATGCAGAAAAAAATATATTCAGTTTGCAACCTGATGGAGGTCTGTATAGATGGATTAATAGAACAAGTCCCACACACAGCTAGAAGCCCAATATTTTTTCAGAGGTAGATGCAGAAAAAAATATATTCAGTTTGCAACCTGATGGAGGTCTGTATAGATGGATTAATAGAACAAGTCCCACACACAGCTAGAAGCCCAATATTTTTTCAGAGGTAGATGCAGAAAAAAATATATTCAGTTTGCAACCTGATGGAGGTCTGTATAGATGGATTAATAGAACAAGTCCCACACACAGCTAGAAGCCCAATATTTTTTCAGAGGTAGATGCAGAAAAAAATATATTCAGTTTGCAACCTGATGGAGGTCAGTATAGATGGTCTAATAGCAACAAGTCCCATACACAGCTAGAAGCCCAATATTTTTTCAGAGGTAGATGCAGAAAAAAATATATTCAGTTTGCAACCTGATGGAGGTCTGTATAGATGGATTAATAGAACAAGTCCCACACACAGCTAGAAGCCCAATATTTTTTCAGAGGTAGATGCAGAAAAAAATATATTCAGTTTGCAACCTGATGGAGGTCTGTATAGATGGATTAATAGAACAAGTCCCACACACAGCTAGAAGCCCAATATTTTTTCAGAGGTAGATGCAGAAAAAAATATATTCAGTTTGCAACCTGATGGAGGTCTGTATAGATGAGATTAATAGAACAAGTCCCACACACAGCTAGAAGCCCAATATTTTTTCAGAGGTAGATGCAGAAAAAAATATATTCAGTTTGCAACCTGATGGACGTCTGTATAGATGGATTAATAGAACAAGTCCCACACACAGCTAGAAGCCCAATATTTTTTCAGAGGTAGATGCAGAAAAAAATATATTCAGTTTGCAACCTGATGGAGGTCTGTATAGATGGATTAATAGAACAAGTCCCACACACAGCTAGAAGCCCAATATTTTTTCAGAGGTAGATGCAGAAAAAAATATATTCAGTTTGCAACCTGATGGAGGTCTGTATAGATGGATTAATAGAACAAGTCCCACACACAGCTAGAAGCCCAATATTTTTTCAGAGATAGATGCAGAAAAAAATATATTCAGTTTGCAACCTGATGGAGGTCTGTATAGATGGATTAATAGAACAAGACCCATACACAGCTAGAAGCCCAATATTTTTTCAGAGGTAGATGCAGAAAAAAATATATTCAGTTTGCAACCTGATGGAGGTCTGTATGGATGGACTAATACAACAAGTCCCACACACAGCTAGAAGCCCAATATTTTTTCAGAGGTAGATGCAGAAAAAAATATATTCAGTTTGCAACCTGATGGAGGTCTGTATAGATGGATTAATAGAACAAGTCCCACACACAGCTAGAAGCCCAATATTTTTTCAGAGGTAGATGCAGAAAAAAATATATTCAGTTTGCAACCTGATGGAGGTCTGTATAGATGGATTAATAGAACAAGTCCCACACACAGCTAGAAGCCCAATATTTTTTCAGAGGTAGATGCAGAAAAAAATATATTCAGTTTGCAACCTGATGGAGGTCTGTATAGATGGATTAATAGAACAAGTCCCACACACAGCTAGAAGCCCAATATTTTTTCAGAGGTAGATGCAGAAAAAAATATATTCAGTTTGCAACCTGATGGAGGTCTGTATAGATGGATTAATAGAACAAGTCCCACACACAGCTAGAAGCCCAATATTTTTTCAGAGGTAGATGCAGAAAAAAATATATTCAGTTTGCAACCTGATGGAGGTCTGTATAGATGGATTAATAGAACAAGTCCCACACACAGCTAGAAGCCCAATATTTTTTCAGAGGTAGATGCAGAAAAAAATATATTCAGTTTGCAACCTGATGGAGGTCTGTATAGATGGATTAATAGAACAAGTCCCACACACAGCTAGAAGCCCAATATTTTTTCAGAGGTAGATGCAGAAAAAAATATATTCAGTTTGCAACCTGATGGAGGTCAGTATAGATGGTCTAATACAACAAGTCCCATACACAGCTAGAAGCCCAATATTTTTTCAGAGGTAGATGCAGAAAAAAATATATTCAGTTTGCAACCTGATGGAGGTCTGTATAGATGGATTAATAGAACAAGTCCCACACACAGCTAGAAGCCCAATATTTTTTCAGAGGTAGATGCAGAAAAAAATATATTCAGTTTGCAACCTGATGGAGGTCTGTATAGATGGATTAATAGAACAAGTCCCACACACAGCTAGAAGCCCAATATTTTTTCAGAGGTAGATGCAGAAAAAAATATATTCAGTTTGCAACCTGATGGAGGTCTGTATAGATGGATTAATAGAACAAGTCCCACACACAGCTAGAAGCCCAATATTTTTTCAGAGGTAGATGCAGAAAAAAATATATTCAGTTTGCAACCTGATGGAGGTCTGTATAGATGGATTAATAGAACAAGTCCCACACACAGCTAGAAGCCCAATATTTTTTCAGAGGTAGATGCAGAAAAAAATATATTCAGTTTGCAACCTGATGGAGGTCTGTATAGATGGATTAATAGAACAAGTCCCACACACAGCTAGAAGCCCAATATTTTTTCAGAGGTAAATGCAGAAAAAAATATATTCAGTTTGCAACCTGATGGAGGTCTGTATAGATGGATTAATAGAACAAGTCCCACACACAGCTAGAAGCCCAATATTTTTTCAGAGATAGATGCAGAAAAAAAATATATTCAGTTTGCAACCTGATGGAGGTCTGTATAGATGGATTAATAGAACAAGACCCATACACAGCTAGAAGTCCAATATTTTTTCAGAGGTAGATGCAGAAAAAAATATATTCAGTTTGCAACCTGATGGAGGTCAGTATGGATGGACTAATACAACAAGTCCCACACACAGCTAGAAGCCCAATATTTTTTCAGAGGTAGATGCAGAAAAAAATATATTCAGTTTGCAACCTGATGGAGGTCTGTATAGATGGATTAATAGAACAAGTCCCACACACAGCTAGAAGCCCAATATTTTTTCAGAGGTAGATGCAGAAAAAAATATATTCAGTTTGCAACCTGATGGAGGTCTGTATAGATGGATTAATAGAACAAGTCCCACACACAGCTAGAAGCCCAATATTTTTTCAGAGGTAGATGCAGAAAAAAATATATTCAGTTTGCAACCTGATGGAGGTCTGTATAGATGGATTAATAGAACAAGTCCCACACACAGCTAGAAGCCCAATATTTTTTCAGAGGTAGATGCAGAAAAAAATATATTCAGTTTGCAACCTGATGGAGGTCTGTATAGATGGATTAATAGAACAAGTCCCACACACAGCTAGAAGCCCAATATTTTTTCAGAGGTAGATGCAGAAAAAAATATATTCAGTTTGCAACCTGATGGAGGTCTGTATAGATGGATTAATAGAACAAGTCCCACACACAGCTAGAAGCCCAATATTTTTTCAGAGGTAGATGCAGAAAAAAATATATTCAGTTTGCAACCTGATGGAGGTCTGTATAGATGGATTAATAGAACAAGTCCCACACACAGCTAGAAGCCCAATATTTTTTCAGAGGTAAATGCAGAAAAAAATATATTCAGTTTGCAACCTGATGGAGGTCTGTATAGATGGATTAATAGAACAAGTCCCACACACAGCTAGAAGCCCAATATTTTTTCAGAGATAGATGCAGAAAAAAATATATTCAGTTTGCAACCTGATGGAGGTCTGTATAGATGGATTAATAGAACAAGACCCATACACAGCTAGAAGCCCAATATTTTTTCAGAGGTAGATGCAGAAAAAAATATATTCAGTTTGCAACCTGATGGAGGTCAGTATGGATGGACTAATACAACAAGTCCCACACACAGCTAGAAGCCCAATATTTTTTCAGAGGTAGATGCAGAAAAAAATATATTCAGTTTGCAACCTGATGGAGGTCTGTATAGATGGATTAATAGAACAAGTCCCACACACAGCTAGAAGCCAATATTTTTTCAGAGGTAGATGCAGAAAAAAATATATTCAGTTTGCAACCTGATGGAGGTCTGTATAGATGGATTAATAGAACAAGTCCCACACACAGCTAGAAGCCCAATATTTTTTCAGAGGTAGATGCAGAAAAAAATATATTCAGTTTGCAACCTGATGGAGGTCTGTATAGATGGATTAATAGAACAAGTCCCACACACAGCTAGAAGCCCAATATTTTTTCAGAGGTAGATGCAGAAAAAAATATATTCAGTTTGCAACCTGATGGAGGTCTGTATAGATGGATTAATAGAACAAGTCCCACACACAGCTAGAAGCCCAATATTTTTTCAGAGGTAGATGCAGAAAAAAATATATTCAGTTTGCAACCTGATGGAGGTCTGTATAGATGGATTAATAGAACAAGTCCCACACACAGCTAGAAGCCCAATATTTTTTCAGAGGTAGATGCAGAAAAAAATATATTCAGTTTGCAACCTGATGGAGGTCTGTATAGATGGATTAATAGAACAAGTCCCACACACAGCTAGAAGCCCAATATTTTTTCAGAGGTAAATGCAGAAAAAAATATATTCAGTTTGCAACCTGATGGAGGTCTGTATAGATGGATTAATAGAACAAGTCCCACACACAGCTAGAAGCCCAATATTTTTTCAGAGATAGATGCAGAAAAAAATATATTCAGTTTGCAACCTGATGGAGGTCTGTATAGATGGATTAATAGAACAAGACCCATACACAGCTAGAAGCCCAATATTTTTTCAGAGGTAGATGCAGAAAAAAATATATTCAGTTTGCAACCTGATGGAGGTCAGTATGGATGGACTAATACAACAAGTCCCACACACAGCTAGAAGCCCAATATTTTTTCAGAGGTAGATGCAGAAAAAAATATATTCAGTTTGCAACCTGATGGAGGTCTGTATAGATGGATTAATAGAACAAGTCCCACACACAGCTAGAAGCCCAATATTTTTTCAGAGGTAGATGCAGAAAAAAATATATTCAGTTTGCAACCTGATGGAGGTCTGTATAGATGGATTAATAGAACAAGTCCCACACACAGCTAGAAGCCCAATATTTTTTCAGAGCTAGATGCAGAAAAAAATTATATTCAATTTGCAACCTGATGGAGGTCAGTATAGATGGACTAATAGAATGATGCTATGCCCAAAAGATTTTACTTCACTAGGTGCAGTAAAAAAATTGGTATTCTATACACAGGTGGTATATCTTGCAACACAGATAGGCTACTCCACTGACTAACACACTCTGCAATAGGCCAAAAAGGATTAGCTTTGCTAGATTCAGCCAAATGCTGTGAAAAAAACTTGCACACCACTGGCACAAACCTGCCTGGCAAAAACTGATAGGAACTGATGTAACCTAGTCCTGAAAAGGACTCCAATTACAATTAGTCTTTACTCCCACAATCTATCTATTTAAGAGCACAGACCTGCCTGATAAAAGTCGTAGGAAATGCTGTAACCTAGTCCTTAAAAGGACTGCAATCACAACTATTCCCTACTCCCAAGCTATCTGTAGATTTGTGCCAAAATTGGCTTGAAATTAACAAGGTATAGCGCACACAGCAACAGCGGTGCCGTCTAACACGCAGCTGCAGCAGTGAGAAAATGGTGGCGACGGGGAAAATGGCTTGGTCTTATAGGGCAAGGACATGTGACATACCCTGCCAATGACACATGCCCTTGCTTGTGTGAAAAAAAGCACTTCGCTCCGTGTGTGCGCTGCTGATAGGCTGACAGATTGCACCTCCCCACTGCAAATGCGGGAAAGAGAAAAAAAAATGGAGATCTTCATTGTTCCTGCAGAGATCCATCCCCTGCCCCTCCCCCCACCCCGCTGTACACTCAAACTGCGTATTAACATTAATTTTCATCATTACTGAGAAAAAATCCAGTTATGATTTTGGTGCACGAACAGTTATCGAACCTAACCTCGAACAGCCGAATTTTTCTCAAATTGTTCGTGTTCGCCGAACGGCTCGAACACCGCCCAAAACAGCTCGAATTTGAGATTGGCGAACAGTTCGAGTAGAACAACGCTCATCTCTAGTGGCTGCAAAGCCTGCAAATACATCTGCAAAAGCAAGAAATTTGTCAGAGCCACAACCAAACTAGAATTCCAAGATTGCGAATTCGCAAACTGCAAGACGCAAGGAGTAATCTATAGGGCAACTTGCCAATGTCTGATGAACTACATCGGCAAAACCAAAAGAGAGTTCCGGAGATGGATATTGGACCATATCGGCTATGTCAGATGTAGGGAGGACACAACTCTGTCGAGAAACATGCTTGAGAAACACACCTTGGACCCATTTTCTCTATACTTTCAAGCCATCGAAGTAGTACGTCCCCCCCTGAGAGGAGGCAATTGGGACCAACTGCAGCATCAGAAAGAAAGTAGATGGATCCATAGAATGAAATCCTCTAACCCACATGGCATAAATGAAACATTGTCCTTCTCATGTTTCAGTGACACAGAATAAAAATTCCTACCCCCTATGAAACCTCTTGACTCTCGATAGACCTAAAAACTTTCTAAAATATAATATTTAGAATCCAGTCCATGTTCTTCATAATGGATATTGGTCCACATAACTATCAAACCGGCGCCATATAGGACTAAAACTATTATTAAAGTTATTATACTTTAAAATAACAAAATGACCTCTTGAATAAATTGAACTTTGATAACAATAGGACAAATCTCACTAGAATTTGTTCTTTCGTCTTTATATTATAAAATACTCACTGAAGACTTAATAATACAGATACATTGATACAATTAGATACACTGATACAATCAGAATAAAAGTCATCCCAATGTCTATTAATATGGACATATTGATACGATCAAATGAAATTAACTTTGAGGAAAAAAGACGTCCTCAGGCGTTCGCTGGAGCGGGCGCATTGACACAGCCAGATGGCATTTCTCATGATAAAGGGAAGTCTGCATCGATCTAAGTATAGGTGGGACGAGGTAGCACATGAAACAGGTAGATCTGTCTGTACACAAAACAAAACAAATGACAAACTATGAACAAACACTAATAATTAACAACTCATATTGCAACAAACTCGTAGAGACTACATTATAAGATGCAATGTGATATACCAGTCACCTAGATATAAAAGACATATTAATACGGTGAGATCGCAGTGCAGTCAAGACAGCTCTGTGAGAAAAAGATCCTATTGGAAGAAGGAGACGAGTCCCTGCATGATTATATGATCGGAACATGATACGCCTGCAACGCACCCTAGTCACTCGATTGGATGACAGAAGGGGGGGGCGCACAAGAGGTGGCACCAACTCTCCTATAAAGTCACGCTGGTTTAGCCGCCAGACGCGGCCGGCAGCCCTGCCGATAAGTTTATTACAAAACTATTGTATTATCATACCAAAAAGATCATAGACTGTGAGCCCCTGATGACCATGACAGTTTCATACAAGAATGATGAAACGCGTAGGGCTGAGCATTTATATAGAAAGCATTAAGGACTATTAGAGATGATTAACCAGGATACCTCAATGCAAAACTCCTAGATCTGGAGAAATAAGCACCACACCAGTATATGACGGCAGGACTATAAAGCCGTTCTGAAGATAATAGCACAGGACATGGTAAAATGAATATTATTAATGCCATTATCAAACTGCAGACTCACAATGAGGTGCAATGAGATGGCATGATTTCTAATAGCCAGGGGCTAAATTGAAAAGGGAGTTGTAAATATAAACAAAAATATACCCCTTTGAATTGTGACTAATCCCTGGCCTCCCAACAAGACAATATATATTAATGGGAAGCTGGTGAGATAAATCAAAATCATACACAATAGTCCTATGTTTAGGATAATTTTAGGAAATTTGTCACGGATTTTGGACACTTAAAAAATCTTTTTAAAAATATTGAATAAAAGTTATTATTTTTTATATTTTACTCCAATTGGATTTGACTGTGAAATAACAGAGAGGCATCTATCAACTCCCCACCAATTACTAATCCCGAAATCAAAAGTAAAAAAGACATATACAGAAAAAAAAAAACTTTAATTGAAAAAAATCACTTTCCGCACAAATAGCCCTCTTTTACCCATTTATTAATGTAAAAATACAAAATCAAATGTATGCTCCTATGTCCGCAGATAATCCATATGTCCCACAAAGATCCTCAACTCTGCTACATCTGGTTGAATTGCTGAGCAATGAAAAATGTTAACGCTCAGCCGGGCAACCAGCTCACACTGAGCTAAGTGTGAGAACTGCCGCCTGTGACCGGCGGTAACCTTAATGATGTCACTGCTCGTCACTGCAGCTGCATTCTTATGCTCAGCTGGCGTGGTGAGAGGTCACATTACTGATATGACTGCTCACCAAACCTTCTGGATCATCATGGGATATTAGCATTAATGGATTATCGGCACAGCTTCCTGATCCTTGTCACCCCCTCTGGGGGTTGATCCTGATGAGACTCAGAAACCTGAGGGTCACGTAGACTGTACTGTGCTGTTAGGGCACTGCGATAAAATACGGACCTCAACAACCATCAGCCGCCCCATCAACCGCATCTGCTGCTTCTTCCTCCTCCTCTGTTACCGTACCAAGTATTGTCACGCATGACTCCAACCATAGAACCTACAGTTGTATACATGCTCCAGTCAGGCTAAGTGATAGCCCGTCAATTGTAACGGAAGTGGACATGCCTGCTGTGTCTGTTTCACCAAGCACACCACATCTTTCTCAATAAACCATAACATCTCCATCTGCATCTCACTCACGGTCCAACAGTTTGTCCGGTTCACCATATTACACCCTCTCTCAGCACTGCAGCCAGCCCTCAGTCCTGCAGTTGTGGTAACGTAAAAGATTGTTTCCTCTACACATGACAAAGCTAAGAGATTGAACTCCACCCTCTCCAATCTGTTGGCCACGGAAATGGTGGTGTCAGGTCCTAATTTTTTGAAATGTGAACACTCCTGGTTGGGTCTTCATCTGCTGAGTTGGCTGTAGTGGAAGAGTTGTCATTCCCCATTATACTAGTTCTACTCTAGTGACATTAATTCTTTGGTGCAGATATTGTTGTCACAGGGGGTACACATGATATAATCGAAATTGGTTTTCTTAATACCGTGGTATATAAAGCAGGCTAAATTTCATCTTTTAATTCTTTTAATTCTTTGGTGTTGATATTGTTGTCACAGGGGTACACATGATATAATCTAAATTGGTTTTCTTAATACCGTGGTATATAAAGCAGGCTAAATTTCATCTTTTAATTCTTTGGTGTTGATATTGTTACTCACAATAAAACATACAAAAATGAATCCAAAATGGATTTTCCTGGGAAATATGTTCAGGAACATCCTTTCCAGGGTAATAACTTGTATATAAGACAACATAAATAGCCTAAAACAAAAATACTCCTCCACAACTTGGGCTATGTTCACACGTAGCATTTTTGATGCGTTTTTGCACTTTTGCATTGCTTTCAACCTAGACAAGTGCTTTCACTGGGAAATGTCATTTTACCACCTTATCTGGCCATGTGGTGTGTGACACATAATCAAACACATGCATACAGTGCTGAAAAGAGATGGGAACAGCATGGGGAAGACACCTGGAAGCATCTCTGACTCCCAGGTCACTGCCTAAAAGTTTGCCCATCATAAGTGATCCTTGGCGCATGCAAAGATGCCTCCCGCCATGCACCTGTCATTGCAGACTTGCAACAATCTTCATCCACATCCTTGTCCCAGCGCTGCATTCAGTTGTCCCTACGCTAACATCATGCCGGCGGTGGATGGGTGTCCATACTTGGTCCCCAGCCGCCACTATTTCTCCCGGTATCATCTCAGCCTTCCACAAGCAAGGGTCCCACAACATTACCTGTGCCCTCCCCAGTACACTTACTGGGAAGGACCGCCTAACCACAAACATGTGGACAGGTGAATGTGGCCAGGGATGGTACGGAGCCAGTCCACATTAAAAATGCAGCCATAGAGACGGTATGACAGTCGTGCAGGTAGTACAATCTATAGCGCATGAAACTAGCTCTTGTCCTTCCTCCTCCTCCTCCTGTTGCTCATTGTCCCCAATCCACGTTTGGATGAGATGAGGCTGGGCTGTGTGTAATCACCCTTGCTCCATCTTATCGTGCTCCACTTGCACTGTATCCTCTTTGATTGTGAGCAGGGAGCGTTTCAGAAGACAGAGAAGCGGCATGGTGACGCTAATTATGGCGTCATCGCCGCTCACCATCTTGGTGGAGTCCTCAGAGTTTTGGAGGATGGTACATCCTGAGGCAAAAAAAGCACTTGCTGTTTACTGTTACTTTTTTACAACAGAGTATTTTTAAACGTTTGTTTTACTGTGTCCTTGTGTATTTCAGTCTTTTGATGGTGCGAACACTGTCCTACAGACTTGTTCACTGTGTGCATGGCCCATGTGTTTGCATTCAATTTGTTTCTTGCTTTTGCATGATTAGGGAGGTCTCCATCCCTCCCTTGTGGGCCATGCACATGAATGCCTTCCTCTGCAGCGTGTCCACATGGACATTACCTTCAGATCTGCTCATATAGTTACTATAAACATGATCAGTTTTTAAATACATCAGTTAGGGACTGCTCTGATGTGGGTTACCTTGACGTTAGTAAAGTGGCTTAGTATACATTTTTTGCAAAAAACATGTCAACCAAATACCCTGTTTTTTATCACCTTTTTACTAGCACTTGCTGTTTACTGTTACTTTTTTACAACAGAGTATTTTTATAAGTTTGTTTTACTGTGTCCTTGTGTTTTTCTGGCAATTGTGTCACATCATCATTCACCTCTTGTGACACTTTCCCACCGTCGCCTTCATTTGACCATGGTTGCTCAAATATTTTGGCATCGCTACATGCGATCTCCTCTTGCCCCGTTACAAGTGGACCATGCGAGAGGCCTGAATCTATAAGTGGAAGAGTGAACAGCTCTTCGGAGTGTCCAAGAGTGGGATCAGTTGTCTCTGGGCACTCGGCATGGTGGGAGGAAGAAGGTTCAGGGTGAGGAATATGCATTCCAGACTCACAGCTACTGAGACTTGACTGTGTGGAAGACAAGGTGGTGGTGGTGGTGGTGGCTAAGTGACTGTAAGCATTATCGGCTATCCAACCAATAACCTTTTCACACTGCTCTGTGTTCAATAGTAGTGTTCTGCGGTCCCCTATTAATTGGGACAGGAAGGTCGAGTGAGAAGATGTGGGTGTTTGTTGTGCCACAATTTCAGCTTGCCCACGGCCTCGGCCTCTGCATGCACCATCACCATCATGTCCAGTTCACTGTCCCTTGCCATGTGCCTTGCCCATTTTAAATGGAGGACAATATCTTCCATGCTCACTACAAATGACTAAATTTGTAGTGAACTTATATGTGATCTGTGTGATGGACAAACCACAGTTTTAAATACCTGGCCTGTAGGTAACTAATTTGAACAGCAAACTGGTGTCAATTGCTTCACTGACACACTGAAAATTTTTTTTAACCCCTTTACAACCCAAGGTGGTTTGCACATTAATGACCAGGCCAACTTTTACAATTCTGACCACTGTTAATTTATGAGGTAATTACTCTGGAACGCTTCAATGGATCCCCCTGATTCTGAGACTGTTTTTTGAGACATATTGTACTTCATGACTGTGGTAAAATTTCTTCGATATCTTTTGCGTTTATTTGTGAAAAAAATGGAAATTTGGCGAAAATTGTGAAAATTTTGCAATTTTCAAGATTTGAATTTTTATGCCATTAAATCAGAGAAATATGTCGCACAAAATACTTAATAAATAACAATTCACACATGTCTACTTTACATGAGCACAATTTTGGAACCAAAATTTTTTTTCATTAGGGAGCTATAAGGGTTAAAAGTTGACCAGCGATTTCTCATTTTTCCAACAAAATTTACAAAACATTTTTTTAGGGAACACATCACATTTGAAGTCATGTTGAGGGGTCTTTATGACAGAAAATACCCCAAAGTGACATCATTCTAAAAACTGCACCCCTCAAGGTGCACCACATTCAAATGTTACTTTAGACCAAGTTTTATTTATTTTCTCAGGGGTATCAGGAAAAATGGACCCCATAATGTGTTGTGCAATTTCCACTGGGCACGCAGATACCCCATATGTGGGGAAAAACCACTGTTTGGGCGCACGGCAGGGTTCAGAAGGGAAGGAGTGCCATTTAACTTTTTGATTGTAAAATTTGCTCGAATAATTAGCGGATGCCGTGTTGTGTTTGGAGAACCCCTGATGTGCCTAAACAGTGGAAACCCCCACAAGTGACACCATTTTGGAAACTAGACCCCTTAAGGAACTTATCTAAATGTGCCCCCAGGTGCCTCACAGAAGTTTATAGCATTGAACCGTAAAAATAAAATTTTCACATTTTTCCCACAAAAATGTTTTTCAGCCCCAAATTTTAGATTTTCAAAAGGGTAATGACGCGCCCAGGGGGATATGGGGGACTCGGTACCCGGGCCTTTACCTTCTTTGTAGGATGTCACGGCACTCGGCTCCCGGGCCCGTACCCTGGGGTCACTCTTTAAAAGGGGTTTTAGTGTACAGTTTGTCTCGTGATGCCACCTGTGGTTTCTGGTAATAGTTACCAGCACTGCTGCAGACCTCCGGGGGTGATGGGATGGCAGCTGGGATGTTTCTGCTCCCCACAGGCAGAGCGGGCCGCTGGGGCAGAGTTGATAGATGGGATGCAGGGCGTTGTGGCATAGAAGAGACGATGGCGCGGCGGCAATAACCGACAGAGACAGTGAGTGCAGTCATCCGATTTTACTCACAGTTCTTTTAAGATTCCACAGGTACACTGTACAGGTTACCGCTTCCTGCGCCGCGCTGCATTCACCAAGTAGGGGTTCAGAAGTCCCTCCGGCATTTCGAGAGTACTTATCGGGACCCCGTTTCTATATGTTCCTTTCCTCAGCCGACTTTCCGCTATGGGTCTCTCCCTCCTGCCCTGCGCCTCACAAACTGAGCCCCAAGATGGCATCCACAGATCCTTCAGGGACAACTGGAGTTCCCTGGTCCTACAAGGCAACCTTTCTTGGCTGCTAGAATGCGAGTATGGCAACTGCACCATAAAAGTCAGAAGCCTCCGGTTTCCTAGCCGAGGCTTGAAGCGACACGACTAGCCCAGGGACCGGTTCCCTTCTTTCGGCCTGGTCCCTCTGACACTTGACAGATTAGAGCGTACGAGTGGCTTCCTGCTCCTTCCGTACCCCTGGGACCCCTTCAGTTACCGAAGACTTCCTCCTCTGCTCCCCTCCTCTTCTCTCCTCTGCTGGGCCTCATTCACCAGGCCCACTCTGGAACAGAGCTCCTGCAGAGCACCTGCTCCTCTCTCTCTGACTCACTATTTTACACTTCCTTTTTCTCTCTCTCCCACTAACTAAGATGGATCCCCTATTTATACTCCTAACCAATGCTCCCCTAAACTGCTTCCTCCACCCACACCCACTACTTGGTTCCCCCTCACTCTGGTTCCCCATACTCCAGCCAGGGACAGGGCTCAGCAGAACACAGTGCATCTTGCCCTTCCAGCCGGCCTGGAGCAGTGTAGTGTTGGATGCAGGTGTTGGGGTCCCGGGCTGTACCCTTTTCTTACCAGAGAGTGAGTCACCACGGATGCAGTACCTCTGTGGTGACTGAACCCAGGGGCGCCACAGTAACAGGAGAAATTGCACCATGCCGTTTGTTGTTCAATTTCTCCTGAGTAAGCAGATACCCCATATGTGGGGGAAAACCACTGCTTAGGCATACGGCAGGGTTCGGAAGGGAAGGAGCACCATTTGACTTTTTGAATGCAAAATTTGCTTGAATAATTAGCGGATGTGCCCCTGATGTGCCTGAACAGTGGAAACCCCCAACAAGTGACACCATTTTGGAAACTAGAGCCATCAGGGAACTTATCTAGATATGTGGTGAGCACCCTGAACCCCAAGTGCTTTACAGAATTTTATAACATGGAGCCGTGAAAATAAAAAAATCTAACTTTTTCCACAAAAATGATGTTTTAGCCCCAATTTTTTTATTTTCACAAAGGTAAGAGGAGAAAATGGACCCCAAAAACTTTTGTGCAATTTCTCCTGGGTACGCCGATACCCCTAATGTGGGGAAAATACAATGTTTGGGCACATGGCAGAGTCCAGAAGGGAAGGAGCACTGTGTGACTTTTTGAACGCAAAATTGGCTGGAATCGAGAGCGGACGCCATGTCGCGTTTGGAGAGCCCATGATGTGCCTAAATAGTGGAAACCCCCCACAAGTGACCCAATTTTGGAAACTATACCCCTCAAGGATTTTATCAAGGGGTATAGTGAACATTTTGAACCCAGAGGTACGACACAGAATTTGATAACATTAGGTCATCATTAGTGTTGAGCATTCCGATACTGAAATATCGGGTATCGGCCGATATTCGCAGTATCGGAATTCTGATACTTAATTCCGATACTTTTACAATATCGTATACCGGAATCGGAAGTTCCCATAATGCAATGAGCCAGTTTTATTTTATTCAGCCAATGAGGATCCTAAGAAGTGTGGGCACATCCTGTTAGGCATGTATGCATCTTAACTAATGGCATGGCTGTGATTGGCTGCTGAAATGATGTCATGATGCACTATAAAAGCCGCAGCCGCAATTTTGAGCTCACTCTGCTGTGAATTCAGTTAGGGATAGGACGCTGTTGTTCTGAGGGACAGTTTTAGCTACCTATTTGGTCTATTCTGCTTTACCCAAGCTACTTTATAAATCTCTGTGCCTTGCAGCGCTAGTGCACAGTTCTCTGTGCTGTTCACTGCTGTCTGCAAGGTCTCTGTGTGTGAGTGCAGCTCACCCTGTAGTGTGTGCTTCAGCCACTTCTGGTTGTAGTGCACTCAGTGTGTGTCACTGCCTCATACATTGTCCTTTTTTGCTAATTCATAATTTTTCCTGATATCTCCTATTAGTGTGGTGGTTCCATCCGTATTCAGCTAAATTGGTTCCAAACACACTATATAGGAGTAGATAGAGAATTTTTTTTTGTCTTGCAGCGCTAGTGCACAGTGCTCTGCATCTGCACTGTTCACCGCTGTCTGCAAGGTCTGTGTGTGTGAGTGCAGCCACGTCTGGTTGTAGTGCGCTCAGCGTGCGTCACTGCCTCATACATTGTCCTTTTTTGCTAATCGAACATTTTTCCTGATTTCTCCTATTAGTGTGGTGGTTCCATCCGTATTCAGCTAAATTGGTTCCAAACACACTATATAGGAGTAGATAGAGAATTTTTTTTTGTCTTGCAGCACTAGTGCACAGTGCTCTGCATCTGCACTGTTCACGCCTGTCTGCAAGGTCTCTGTGTGTGAGTGCAGCTCACGCTGTAGTGTGTGCTTCAGCCACGTCTGGTTGTAGTGCACTCAGCGTGCGTCACTGCCTCATACATTGTCCTTTTTTGCTTATTGAACATTTTCCTGATTTCTCCTATTAGTGTGGTGGTTCCATCCGTATTCAGCTACATTGGTTCCAAACACACTATATAGGAGTAGATAGAGGAGCCTTTCTGCAGCATTGTGCCCTGCAGCCCCAGCCAGATTAGTAATAGCCTATTTTTTGTAGCCTCATCTATTGCATTGTAGGTTACCTTCCTACATTGTAATAGCTACAAAAAGTTTGCGATACTATCGGTATTACTTCTTTGGGCACATCCAGTGTCTTTTTGTGACAAAAAAAACCTAAATAAAGTTCACCAAACACTCCACTTTACAGTTGTGTAGGCCACATTAGCTCATATTAAAGTCTAGTCCACACTTTATAAAATTAGTGTTTCTTATACCTGTTAGCAGCTGTTCAGGAATAAGCGCACTAAGCCCTTAGTACTTTTCTGCCTATCTTTATCAGTCTACCAAGATGAAGAAGGCAGGGAGTAAGGCATGTGGTCGTGGTCGTGGGCGTGGGTATGGAGTTTCTGCAGTGAGAGGACGTGAGGATTCTGTGCCTGCAGGGAGAGGACGTGGGGATTCTGTGCCTGCTGCGGGCACCAGTGACTCAGCATCCCCCAGTTTTACCAGGGAACAGTCCTTTATGCGCAGCTTTGTAGGAGCTAGCCGTACCCCACTGCTGCGGGAGGACCAAATTGAAGCCGTTGTCGGATGGATGGCAGCTAATGCATCGACTTCAATTAGTTCCAGATCCTCTCAGGTCCTGAGCACTGAAGAGCACCCATCTGTCTCTTCACCACCTGCCAAATTGCCAAGGCAGTCAGAGAGCCCTGGACAGGAGCCATCTCCACTTCTGTTCTCTGAATCTATTGGCTTGGAAATAGGGGGCCAGCCAAGCAGAATTCGAGAATTTGAAGAAGAGGTAGTAGGCAGTGATGCGCAACCATTTTGTCTCTCTGAATCTGAAGAGGCGGGTGGGCCAGTGCCTATGGTCAGCAGCACACCTCAGTACGCATCTGATGATGAGACTCAGGTGCCACTTTCTGGTGCGTACTGTGCTGTCGAGACAACCCAGGAGAAGCAGTGGTTTGAAGAGGGTGGTGTAGATGATGAGGTCCTTGACCCATCATGGCGTGAGGGACAGGAAGGTGGTGGGAGCAGCTCTGAGGAAGAGATTCCCCGAACGGCCCAAAAAGGAGGGAGAGGGAGGGTGCTGACTTGGTTGCCTGTAGCCTCCACTTCGGCACCCATTAGGAGCATGGCTCTTCCAAAATCCAAAGCGGGCGCTCCCAAGACTTGCAGTGCCTGGTCCTTTTTTGACACAGTTGCAGATGACATTTGCTTTGTCAAATGCAAGCTGTGTAATCAGAAGGTGAAAAGAGGGAAAAGTGTCAGCAACCTCAAAACCACAAATATGTGGAAACATGTGCGGACCAAGCACGTGGTGGAGTTACAAAAACACACTGAAGACCTAGGCCAGCCTACAGTGCCATCTACCACCTCTTCAGCTCGTGTTGTAGCCTCTTCCTCCAGCTCACACACAGCTGGTTCGGCTTCCTCACAGGATCGCCATAGAAGAATCTCTGGCACTGTTGTACAGAGACACAGTGTAATTCCACCCACAGCACCACTTTCCCTGTCATCCTCACACTCCCAGGCCAGTCTACAGCCAACGTTAGCACAGGCATGGGAGAAAAGGCGCCCATACACAGCAAACCTCCCCCGAGCACAGGCTCTGAATGCTGGCATTGCTAAACTACTGGCCCTTGAAATGCTATCATTCAGGCTGGTGGAGACTGACACCTTCCGTTACTTTATGGCATTGGCAGTTCCACAATACAACGTGACCAGCCACTTTTATTTCAGCAGGCAAGCCATCCCTGCCCTGCAGCAACATGTGGAGGGAAAAATTAAACATGCGCTACAAAACGCCGTTAGTAGCAAGGTCCACCTGACCACCGATGCGTGGACCAGTAAGCATGGACAGGGACGATACCTTTCCCTCACTGCCCATTGGGTAAATGTTGTGGAGCCGGGTACAGATCTTGAGAATGGCGCTGTACGTGTTCTGCCAACTCCAAGGATTGCAGGAATCCACTCTGTACACATTGACTTCTCCTCATACTCCAGTTCCTCTGAATCAGCGCTGCAGGAGCCGTCACGGTCTACCTCCTCATCGATCCATGAACGGTTAACTGTTATGATGACCGATATGAGCACAGCTGTTGCCAAATGTCAACAGGCCGTATTAAAATTAATTTCTTTGGGGAATCAAGACACACAGCGCAGGAGCTCTGGAATGCCATCAAGCAGCAGAGCGACGTGTGGTTTGTGCTAGCGAATCTCCAGCCAGGCATGGTAGTGTGTGACAATGGCCGAAATCTGGTGGCAGGTCTGGGCCTAGGCAACCTCACTCACATCCCATGTCTGGCACATGTGCTCAACTTGGTCGTGCAGAGTTTTTTGAGGGACTATCTGGATCTTGATGCACTGCTTCACAAGGTCCGCATAGAGTGCGCTCACTTGCGGCGTTCCAGCAACGCAAGATCGCGCATTGCAGCTCTGCAGCGCCGATTACGTCTTCAGGAACATCGCATCATATGTGACCTACCCACCAGGTGGAATTCAACGTTACATATGTTGGAGAGGTTATGTGAGCAGCAGGCAGCAGCAATGGAGTACCAGCTGCAGCAGGCGCAAACAAGACGCAGTGCGCGCCGTTCACACTTCACCACCACTGAGTGGGCCTCTACGAAGGACATTTTCCACGTTTTGCGTGCCTTCGATTATTCCACGTGGATGGCAAGTGCAGATGATGCACTAGTCAGCATGACTATCCCCCTTATCTGCCTGCTTGAAAAAACACTGCAAGCACTAAGGGAGGAGGTTTTGGAAGATGTGGAGGATGAGGAGTCACAAGTGCCATCTGCTTCTCTACAGTCTGCGCAAAGTGGTTCCTCACAAACGCCTAGGCAGGGGACACTTTGTGAGGAGGATGAGGAGGAGTCAATGGAGGAGGAAGACATCTGTCCAGAGGAGGGAGGTACACAATGCTCTAGTAGTCAGTATCTAGAGCGAGGGTGGGGTGATGCAGAGCAGGCAGAGATCACGCCTCAAGCAGGGGACAGCGTTTCTTAGCCAGTTGGCAGTCTGCAGCACATGGTTGATTTCATGCTGCAGTGCCTGAGAAACGACCGCCGCATCACCCACATTCTCAACACGGCTGATTATTGGGTGTCCACCCTCCTATATCCTCGCTACCGGGACAACTTCAACCGGGATAACACCGTTGAACCGGGAGCGTAAAATGCGGGAGTACCAAGATGCACTGGTGCATTCCATCATGTTCTCCATTCCAGCCGAGAGCAGTGCTGCTAGTGCTTTACAAAGCAGCTCAGTGCGTCGAGGCAGTGGAGGAAGCTCTGCACAAAGAGGGAGCAGAAGCAGTGCCTCAGAACAAGGCAAGACCAGTATGGCCCAAATGTGGCAAAGATTTGTGTCCCCGCCGCCACAAAAGTCTATACCATCACAGACGGCTCCAGTCAGCAGGAGGCAACGTTTCCGTCAGATGGTGACAGACGACATGTCTTGCCCTCTCAGTGTACTTCCAGACGGCTCTTTTCTCTTCAAGTTTTGGGTCTGTAAGCTGGATACATGGCCAGAGCTTAGCCAGTATGCATTGGAGGTGCTAGCTTGCCCTGCTGCTAGTGTATTATCGGAACGCGTCTTTAGTGCCGCAGGTGGTGTACTAACAGACCGTTGCATGCGACTATCCTCCGATAACGTTGACCGGCTTACTTTTCTCAAAATGAACAAGGCCTGGATCTCTCATGAATTTGCCAGTCCTCTTCCAGAATAAATAATTGGTGGCAACAGTATCCAGATCTCCTGTTGTGTTCATGTTTCTACCACCTGAACTGTAATCCCTGACATCCAACACCGCCAGTTGGCGCTCAGAAGTGCCGTCTGCACAGTCAACACTTGCTGCCGTGTTATTGGGGTTCAGTAACGTCAGCTGTTCCCCTGCTGTGCAGACGGCAATTTCTCCTGCTTTGTCCACATTCACAATACTACAGATTTTAAAGTTGTAGCTGAAAAGAAGTAAATTTGCGCTAGTGGTAGTGAACAGAAGGACAGAACGAGAGATATATACAGTGCAAGAGATAATTTTATTTATCGAACATAAGCTTAAATAAGCATAATTAAAATGATTCAGACTCAGTGGGGTCACTGGGTCGGATAAGAGAATGGGTAAAAATATATATAAATACGATTTAATAAGATTTTTCTAAAAACAATAAAAGGGATGGTGTCCACTGGTATAAGATTAACATAGGCCTTTTCCCTTTAGTCTGTGGATATTTGATTGCAGTAGATGTATGAGGAGGCAAAGGCTGTTAGACCTGGTGAATAAAATAGGAATGTATAAATATGGTATACTGATGAGCAGTAGGGAACAAGTAGGTATCCTTTAGTTGTGGTTACCTGATACTGGTGCCTCGTATGGGGTACGAGGATCACTGGTGGTACGTGTTGGTGCCTAGGAGGGAGGACGAAGGGTGCCTAGAGTGGGGTAGAAAAGAGTATGGATTAGCGGGAGTGGAACTCGATAGAAATGTCTCTGTTGGACTCTGGATTGAGTCGTGAGTTACCTGTACTTGGTATGGTACTCAATAGGCTGTGGTAGTGGGTAGCTGTTTCTCCACAGTCGTTCTGCTACTGGGATGACAGTCAGCAGGCTGTATGGATAATACGGAATCCACTGGAATCCACTGGAAGGGTACTAAGGGGGAATAAGGGGAGAGACTAATATGGAATAGGGTGCGAGGTTCAGAGGCACAGGTACGAGATAAAAAGGTCAGTTACCTTCTAGAAGGTGGCGTGGGGTGTCCTGAGTATATTTTGGTGACTAGGAGATGGCGGTCCTAGTCCTGTTGGGATAGTGGTAGAGGATATGTACCACACGACTGTGGGTGGATGATCTGAGTTGGATCTGTTAGGGGGAGGAATAAGAAATAAATTATAAATGGGCTAAAATTGTATAATTGTGCTAAGAAATAAATTATAAATGGGAAATAAATTATAAAAAATAAGAAATAAGAAATAAGAATAAGATTTTAAAGTTGCTCCAATTACACCTCTGGCTCCTCTGTTTTCAGTATTATCCCTGAGCTCCAACACCGCCAGTTGGCGCTCAGAAGTGCTGTCTGCACAGTCAACACTTGCTGCCGTGTTATTGGGGTTCAGTAACGTCAGCTGCTCCCCTGTTGTGCGGACGGCAATTTCTCCTGCTCTGTCCACATTCACACTACTACAGATTTTAAAGTTGCTCCAATTACACCTCTGGCTCCTCTGTTTTCAGTATTATCCCTGAGCTCCAACACCGCCAGTTGGCGCTCAGAAGTACTGTCTGCACAGTCAACACTTGCTGCCGTGTTATTGGGGTTCAGTAACATCAGCTGTTCCCCTGCTGTGTGGACGGCAATTTCTCCTGCTCTGTCCACATTCACACTACTACAGATTTTAAAGTTGCTCCAATTACACCTCTGGCTACTCTGTTTTCAGTATTATCCCTGAGCTCCAACACCGCCAGTTGGCGCTCAGAAGTGCTGTCTGCACAGTCAACACATGCTGCCGAGTTATTGGGGTTCAGTAACGTCAGCTGTTCCCCTGCTTTGCGGACGGCAATTTCTCCTGCTCTGTCCACATTCACACTACTACAGATTTTAAAGTTGCTCCAATTATACCTCTGGCTCCTCTGTTTTCAGTATTATCCCTGAGCTCCAACACCGCCAGTTGGCACTCAGAAGTGCTGTCTGCACAGTCAACGCTTGCTGCCGTGTTATTGGGGTTCAGTAACGTCAGCTGATCCCCAGCTGTGTGTCCGGCAAATTCTCCTGCTTTGTCCACATCCACTGTACTACTGATTTAAAACTTGCTCCAATTACACCTCTGGCTCCTCTGATTTTAGTATTTACCCTGGGATCCAATACCGCTAGTTGCTGCTCAGAAGTGCCGTCTGCACAGTCAACGCTTGCTGCCATGTTATTGGGGTTCTGTAACGTCAGCTGATCCCCAGCTTTGTGTAAGGCAAATTCTCCTGCTTTGTCCACATCCACTGTACTACTGATTTAAAACTTGCTCCAATTGCACCTCTGGCTCCTCTGTTTTAAGTATTTACCCTGGGCTCCAATACCGCTAGTTGCTGCTCAGAAGTGCCGTCTGCACAGTCAACGTTTGCTGCCGTGCTATTGGGGTTCAGTAACGTCAGCTGATCCCCAGCTGTGTGTCCGGCAAATTCTCCTGCTTTGTCCACATCCACTGTACTACTGATTTAAAACTTTCTCCAATTACACCTCTGACTCCTCGGTTTTTAGTATTTACACTGGGCTTCAATACCGCTAGTTGCTGCTCAGAAGTGACATCTGCACAGTCAACGCTTGCTGCCGTGTTATTGGGGTTCAGTAACGTCAGCTGTTCCCCTGCTGTGTGTCCGGCAAATTCTCCTGCTCTGTCCACATTCACACTACTACAGATTTTAAAGTTGCTCCAATTACGCCTCTGGCTTGACTCTGTTTTTAGTATTTACCCTGGGTTCCAGCACCACCAGCTGTTTCCCAGCAGTGTCTTTGGCACGGGTACTCCCTCCTGCCCAGCCTGGTTCCAGCACGTCAGCTGTTTCAGGGTAGTGTCAACGTCACTTTGACTCCAATGCGTTGTCGTGTCGTGTTACGGTCGGGTTAGCCGACTCTATGGTGCCTGCAGTTTAGGTGACTCATATGTGGGCTGTGGGATCTGGCAATGAAGGCTGGTTCCATAGTGCCAATAGGACAAGCACCCCCTGTAGGACTGTGGGTTTTGGTAACTGCAGCCGGCTCACGGCCTTGCAACTTTTTTTTATATGGGTACCTTCTGCTACGCATCCGGGTTCCAGTACCGTCAGCAGGTTCTCGGCAGTGCCTTTGGCTTAGGTGCCTCCTTCTCGGTATCCAAGTTCCACCAATGTCTGCTGGTCCTTGGTAGTGCTTTCTGGCACAGGTACCTCCTGCTTAGTAACCGAGTTCCAGTACCATCAGCTGGTCCTCGGTAGTTCCATTGGCTCTTGTACCTTCTGCTACCCATCCGGGTTACAGTACCATCAGCTGGTCCTCGGTAGTTCCATTTGCTCTTGTACCTTCTACTACCCATCCCGGTTCCAGTACCGTCAGCTGGTTCTCGGCAGTGACTTTGGCTTAGGTGCCTCCTTCTCGGTATCCAAGTTCCACCAACGTCTGCTGGTCCTTGGTAGTGCTTTCTGGCACAGGTACCTCCTGCTTAGTAACCGAGTTCCAGTACCGTCAGCTGGTCCTCGGTAGTTCCATTGGCTCTTGTACCTTCTGCTATCCATCCGGGTTCCAGTACCGTCAGCTGGTCCTCGGTAGTTCCATTTGCTCTTGTACCTTCTACTACCCATCCGGGTTCCAGTACCGTCAGCTGGTTCTCGGCAGTGCCTTTGGCTTAGGTGCCTCCTTCTCGGTATCCAAGTTCCACCAATGTCTGCTGGTCCTTGGTAGTGCTTTCTGGCACAGGTACCTCCTGCTTAGTAACCGAGTTCCAGTACCATCAGCTGGTCCTCGGTAGTTCCATTGGCTCTTGTACCTTCTGCTACCCATCCGGGTTCCAGTACTGTCAGCTGGTCCTCGGTAGTTCCATTTGCTCTTGTACCTTCTGCTACCCATCCGGGTTCCAGTACCATCAGCTGGTACTCGGCAGTGCCTTTGGCTTAGGTGCCTCCTTCTCGGTATCCAAGTTCCACCAATGTCTGCTGGTCCTTGGTAGTGATTTCTGGCACAGGTACCTCCTGCTTATTAACCGAGTTCCAGTACCTTCAGCTGGTCTTCGGTAGTTCCATTGGCTCTTGTACCTTCTGCTACCCATCCGGGTTCCAGTACCGTTAGCTGGTTCTCAGCAGTGTCTTTGGCACGGGTACTCCCTCCTGCCCAGCTTGTTTCCAGCACGCCAGCTGTTTCCAGGTAGTATCAACATCACTTTGCCTCCAATGCGTTGTCCTGTCGTGTTGTGGTCGGGTTAGCCGACTCTATGGTGCCTGCAGTTTAGGTGACTCCTATGTGGGCTGCGGGATCTGGCAATGAAGGCTGGTTCCATAGTGCCAATGGGACAAGTGACTCGCCCCCTGGGCCGTGGGGCACTCGGAGCCGGGCAATAGGGGACGATGGGGGTAGTGGTGGCAACCCGGTTCCGTTTCTCAGGGTGGTCAGACCAATGGAAGTCTGCTATGTGCTGTTCTTGTTGTCCGACTACGCCACCCGTGGATTGCGGTTATTATGAACCGCCGCTGCAAGGTAATCCCCTGAGGCTGATGGTGTACGCAGCTGAGGTTGTTTAACTCCCCACGGGAAGAGTGTAGCCCCAGGGTTGTGCAATGGATGATGGGGGTGATGGTGCAGGGAGTCCCAGTACCAGTAGTGCTGGAGAAGCGAGAAAGTACACAGACAACGTACTGCAATCCAATGTCTTTTACTCACAGTTCATGTGCTCCGGGTCACTTCTGTACAGGTAGTGACCGCCCGAGCCGTGCTGCGTCCACCAGGTGTGGGGCTCGGTCAACTCCCAGGCAATTCAGGAGCATGGCACAGAACCCCCTTTTATCCTTTCTCTGGCCTGCCTCACCAGTGACCAACTTTTGTCCAGCTGCCGCGGATCTGCAAACAAGGGCCCCGTTCCCCGCTGTCCTTTATGGTGCCTTCCTAGCAGGTTTGATGAGGTGTCGCACCAATAAATGATCACGATGTCCGGTCTTTGGCTGAGGGTAGTTTCTCCTCCACCAACTTGGGATCCGGTACCTTAATCTGCCTCACCCTTCACCTGGTATTCTCATGGGTTCTTAGGGTCCCCTCCACCTTCTTGTTCCTGAGCCCTTCTGTTTCTCTCTCTCTCTTCTCCTTCTTTCCTGTTCCTTCTCTTCTCAGGCCCCGGCCTTTTCTCTAGGCCTGCCTCTGAGCAGAGCTCCTACAGAGCCTCTAGTCCCTGTCTTCTCTGACTGAACTCCCTCTGACCGAACCCTGATCTAAGATGGTGCCCATCTTTTATACCTCCCTCTGGAACATGAGCCCAGGTGACCAGCAACCAATGGGCTCCTACCTACGCTCAGGAACCGTCCCCTCCTGCTCCTACATCACCGGGTTTTCCTCCCCCCTCCCTACTCCAGCCAGGGACATGGTCTGTCGTGCCTACATTAGTGTCTAATGGGAGCACCATCGAACTGTCCCCCGGAAATGGGGTGTGTGTGCTGTATGCAGCTACCTGAGCCCTGGTCCATACTCCATCCTTACCCGGGAGTGGAATATCACACCTCTGGCAGAGGTGAAATACCCCTGTAGCGGCCGAACCCTCTGGGCGCTACACAAGCACCCCCTGTAGGACTGTGGGTTTTTGTAACTGCGGCTGTCTCGCGGCCTTGCAACTTTTTTTTACATGGGTACCTTCTGCTACCCATCCGGGTTCCAGTACCATCAGCTGGTCCTTGGTAGTTGCATTTGCTCTTGTACCTTCTACTACCCATCCGGGTTCCAGTACCGTCAGCTGGTTCTCGACAGTGCCTTTGGCTTAGGTGCCTCCCTCTCGGTATCCAAGTTCCACCAACGTCTGCTGGTCCTTGGTAGTGCTTTCTGGCACAGGTACCTCTTGCTAAGTAACCGAGTTACAGTACCGTCAGCTGGTCTTCGGTAGTTCCATTGGCTCTTGTACCTTCTGCTACCCATCCGGGTTCCAGTACCGTTAGCTGGTTCTCGGCAGTGTCTTTGGCACGGGTACTCCCTCCTGCCCAGCTTGTTTCCAGCACGCCAGCTGTTTCCAGGTAGTATCAACATCACTTTGCCTCCAATGCGTTGTCCTGTCGTGTTGTGGTCGGGTTAGCCGACTCTATGGTGCCTGCAGTTTAGGTGACTCCTATGTGGGCTGCGGGATCTGGCAATGAAGGCTGGTTCTATAGTGCCAATAGGACAAGCACCCCCTGTAGGACTGTGGGTTTTGGTAACTGCGGCCAGCTCGCGGCCTTGCAACTTTTTTTTACATGGGTACCTTCTGCTACCCATCCGGGTTCCAGTACCATCAGCTGGTCCTTGGTAGTTGCATTTGCTCTTGTACCTTCTACTACCCATCTGGGTTCCAGTACTGTCAGCTGGTTCTTGGCAGTGCCTTTGGCTTAGATGCCTCCTTCACGGTATCCAAGTTCCACCAACGTCTGCAGGTCCTTGGTAGTGCTTTCTGGCACAGGTACCTCCTGCTTAGTAACCGAGTTCCAGTACAGTCAGCTGGTCCTCGGTAGTTCCATTGGCTCTTGTACCTTCTGCTACCCATCCGGGTTCCAGTACCATCAGCTGGTTCTCGGCAGTTCCTCAGCCTTCTTGTACATTCTGCTACATTTCCAAGTTCAAGCTTTTTGAAATGGTTCTTGGTAATCACTCTGGATCTCCCTGACGAGGACCCTGAAGACGAGGACCCTGAAGACCAACCTGAAGAAGACGAGGACCCCGAAGACGACGACCCTGAAGATGAGGACCCTGAAGACCACCCTGAAGAAGACGAGGACCCTGAAGATGACAACCCTGAAGACGACGACCCTGAAGACCACCCCAAAGAAGACTAGGACCCCAAAGATGACGACCCTGAACACGAGGACCCTGAAGACCTCCCCGAAGAAGGCGAGGACCCCGAAGACGACGACCTTGAAGACGATGACCCTGAAGACCACCCCGAAGAAGACGAGGACCCTGAAGACGAGGACCCCGAAGACGAGGACCCCGAAGACGAGGACCCCAAAGATGACGACCCTGAAGACGATGACCCTGAAGACCACCCCGAAGAAGACCAAGAAGATGACCCTGAAGAAGTTGACCAAGAGGACAAAGAACAAGAAGACAACCACCAAGACACAGAAGAACAAGAGACAGAAAACCAAGAAGCAGAAGTACAAGAAGCTGCAGAACAAAAAGCGGAAGAACATTAAGCATAAGACTAAATATCAGAGCAAAAGATATTATCTAAATTATAAGCAGAAGATGACTAAGCAGTGTATGGGGGTGAGTCCGTTCCTCCTCGTGGTGCCCCTGGAAAAGACCTGCTGCTGCAGGCCAAACTGAACGCGGACAAATCCTGTTGTAAATCTTTTGTGACGGGCAGAACGGAAGGTGTAATGTTCAAACTTTTAGAGATAACAAATACAGGAATGCCTGTCACAAATAAGAATATGATGAAGAAGAAGAATATGAAGAAGATGAAGAAGTAGAATATGAAGAAGAATAATAGTTGAATAAGAAGAATATGAAGAATGTAAAAAAAAAAAGAATAATAGGAAGAAGGTGAAGAAGAAGAAGATGTAGAAGGTGAAGAAGAAGTTGATGAAAAAGATGTTGTTGCTGAGGATGATGAAGGAGAAAGTGTGGGAGAAGTAAAAAAGAAGGTGAAGAGCATGGAAGTAGTGAAACATAAATATCTGACAAAATATAAAAAAGCTTAACATAGTCAATATTTCCGTAACTCCAAACGTCTTAAAAAAAATATTAATTCCTGCTATTCCATTTGATTAGGCTAAACCTCTATGCCTTTATTGTCTCCCCCACCTCCCCCAATACATTCTACATTATTCTTAGTTGTTTTTCTTCATGTAGAATTAACTTACAAGGAAAGAAAGGGTTTATTTTTATTCTGATATTTCTGTCCCATTGACTTGCATTGGTTTCCGGTATCGGAATCGGCGATATCCGATACTTTTTGGGTATCGGTCCGATCCAATCCGATCCAATATTTCCCGATATCAGAAGGTATCGCTCAACACTAGTCATCATATTGAATAAGTTGTCATTAGTCTTGAGCGCAAGTGCTCGCTACTTGAGTTTGCATTGGGTACACAAGTATGCACCATGTATTGAGTGACATGCTCGAGTTCCCGCCCACATGTTTCACGGTTATTAGACACCCAAAAAAAAACATGCGGGGATCGCTCATGAATGGAAAGGCAATCCCCGCAATGTTTTTTTTAGCCCCGAAGCATATGGAGCGGAGACTTGAGCATGTCACTTGAGCACCCGCGATACTCAGTGCATACCCGAGCACCCGATGCAAGCTCAAGTAGAAAGCACTTGTGCTCAACACTAGTTGCCATATCGTCATCTTTTTTTTTTTTACTTTTGAAAAAAATCCCAACCCTAACCCTACCCTAATCTCAACCCCAACCCTAGCCCAACCCTAACCCCAACCCAAGCCCAACCCTAACCCCAACCCCAACCCTAGCCCAACCCTAACCCCAACCCTAACCCCAACCCTTACCTTAACCCCAACCCCAACCCTAACCCTAGCCCAACCCTAACCCTAGCCAAACCCTATCCCTAGCCCCAACCATAATCCTAGCCCAACCCTAACCATAGCCCAACCCTAATCCTAGCCCAACCATAACCCTAGACCAACCCTAACCCTAGACCAACCCTAACCCTAGCACAACCCTAACCCTAAAGTTTATTTTTTATGCCGTTCCTCAAGCGGTATAAGTGATTAGACAACTTTATTCTGCTGGTTGGTGCGATTACAGCGATACCAGATTCATATCGGCTTTTTATGATTGACAGCTGTCACACACTAAAAGACGCATTTTTTTGTAAAATCTAGTTTTCGCATTGCCATATTTTGAGACCTATAATTTTTCCATATTTTGGCCAACAGTGTCATGTGATGGCTTATTTTTTGGAGGATGAGTTGATGTTTTTATTGGTGCCATTTTCAGGAATGTGACATCTTTTGATCGCTTTCTATTCTGATTTTTGGGAGGCAGAATAAACAAAAACCAACAATTTAAGAATTGTTTTTTTAAAAATGTTTTATGCTATTCCGCGTGTGGTAAAATTGATAAGGCAGCTTTATACTTCAGGTCAGTACATTTACAGCGGTACCACATTTATATTGTTTTTCCATGTTTTGGCGCTTTTACATAATAATAACTATTTTATAGAAAAAATTATTTTTTTGCATCGCTTTATTCTGAGAGCTATAACTTTTTTATTTTTCGGCTCATGGAGCTGAATGGCAGTTTGTTTTTTGCGGGATAAGAAGACGTTTTCAGCGGTACCATTTTTATTTATATTTGTCTTTTTGATTACGTGTTATTCCATTTTTTGCTTAGCGGTAGGATGATAAAGCATTGGTTTTTGCTTTGTTTTTCATTTATTTTTTTTTATTGTGTTCACTAAAGAGGTTAACTAGTAGGACTGGTCGGGTCAGGTCGTTCCGGACGCGGCGATACCAAATATGTGTACTTTTATTGTTTATTTTTTTTTTCATATTAATATTTATTGATGGGTACATTATATTTTTATTTTTGGTGGGTTATTTTTTATTTTTTTTAATTTTTTTATATTTTTGCAATTTTTTTAACCTTTTTTTTCAGTTTCTGACAGTTTTTTTACTTTTATTCTTGGTCCCACTATGGGACTTTCACTTTTTTTATTCTCATCGCCTGTATAGCACAGGGATGGAGCACCATCCCTGTGCTATGCAAGCTGTCAGAGCTGCAGATGCGGAAGATTCTTTGGTCATGCACTGCGCATAACCAAAATATCTTCCTGCTGTCTGGTGACCCGGATGTTGCCAGGATGACATCGGGTCATCATGGCAACATCCGGGAAGCAGCGGCAGACAGCGCTGGAGGACGGGAGAGGAAGTGAGTATCACGATCACCTCCCCTTGCCCCTGCAATGCTGATATTGACTTCGATCACAGCATTGTGGGGGTTAATGTGCCGGGAGCGGTGTGGGACAATCAGCTGACACCCGGCGTCGATCGCGCCCGCACAGCCTGTATGTACGTCTTGGACTTTAAAGTGGTTAATGGAGGCCAGAAATGGCAGAATTTTCTGAAAACGCATATGTGATCTGTGTGATGGACAAATCACAGTTTTAAATACCTGGCCTGTAGATAACTATTTTGAACAGCAAGCTGGTGTCAATTGCTTCACTGACACACTGAAATTTTTTTTTAAAGGAGGTCAGAAATGGCAGTATTTTCTGAAAAAGTATATGTGATCCGTGTGACAGGGAAAACACAGTTTTACATACCGGGCCTGTAGGTAACTATTTTGAACAGCAAACTGGTGTCAATAGCTTCAATGATATACTGAAACAAATTTTTAATGGAGGCCAGAATTGGCAGTATTTTCTGAAAACGTATATGTGATCCGTGTGACGGACAAACCACAGTTTTAAATAGCTGGATTTTTAGCGCTGTAATATGGAAAGGGCCTGACCGTATTCTGCAGTGAAACAAGCAAATGGCGCAGAAAAATGTTGTTCTCTGGATTGCTTTTCGGCAAATAATGATGATTAAGATCCAAAAAAAAAATATTCCTGGTCACTGAGACCTGGGCCTATTTCTAGAAATATCTAACTGCAGCAGCAGACCAAACTGGAATGGAGCCTCTTGTGATTTATGCACTGCAGTCTGCTATATACACTGCCTGCCTGCCTATATACACTGCCTGCCTGATATCTCTGCAGATGGATTAGTCCTCAGAAGGACTATTTGTTGAGATGGATATGTGTCTCTAATATAGTTTGGTACACCTACACTAACTAGAAACAAGCAAATCTCTCCCTAGCTCAGCAGCACCTCTCCCTAAACTGTCTGATTCTGGAGTGACTGTGACGAGCATGGCGGCACCAGGTCTGATATAGACCTGATGACGCTGTGCGGCCAGCCAATCACTGTAATGCCACAACCAACATGGCTGCGGCATTACAGTGAGTGGCAGGCAATCCCTGCATGTTCATTGGTTCTGTAAAGAGCGCCAAACATGCAGGGAGGGGATCCGAGCTCCAGCCGAGCAACCCCGGAAATACTCGGCAAGCGCCGAGCATCTCGAGCAGTGAGATGCTCGGGTGAGCACCGAGCAGTAGCGAGAATGCTCGCTCATCACTACTGGTGCGCAATCTTAAACAACTTAGTCTGCAGAACAGAAAGGTTCCACTACAGCCAACCCAATAGATGGAGACCCAATCAGGATTCTCCACGTTTCAAAAAATTAGTGGCTGACATAGCAATGTGTAATCATTTTCACTACAGTAGAAATAGTGTAAATAAGACCCCCACCTCTTCCAGTACAGCCAACCCAGGAGATGAAGACCTAACCAGGAGTGTTCATGTTGCTCTAAATGAGGGCTTAACACCACCGAAGTGGCATCAATTTCACTAGAGTATAAGTATTACAAAGGAGGCCTAAACCAGTTCCACTACAGCCAACCCAATAGATGGAGACCCAATCAGGATTCTACACATTTCAAAAAATTAGTGGCAGACACTAGCAATGTCTAATCAATTTCACTACAATAGAAATAGTGTAAATAAGATGCACACCTCTTCCAGTACAGCAAACCCAGGAGATGGAGACCTAACCAGTAGTGTTCACATTGCCCTAAATGAGGGCCTAACACCACCGAAGTGGCATTAATGTCATCAGACTACAAGAAGTTTAGACCCAAACCTGTCCCACTACAGCCAACCCAATGGATGGAGACACAATTAGAATTCTCCACATCTCTCAAATTAGGGCCTGAAACCCGCAGCAGCAGCAAGAGCAGGGAAAGAAGCTTTATCACAGACTGCAATTTCAAGAGATCAATGCAGCACACTCAAAATGACAACATCACCTACTCTGCACAGTCTGCAATTGGGGTGCAAAAGTCCTTGGAGATCCATGACTTGTTCATCTTGATGAAAGTTAGGCAATCTACACTTTCAGGGGACAGCCGGCTGAGCTTTTCCGTCAGGACACCACCAGCAGCTCTGAAGACACGTTTTGAGAGAACGCTGGCTGCCGGGCATGATAAAACCTCCTCAGGCCATTCATCCATTTTTCAAGACCAAAATGTGAAAGGGTCCACATCCTCCCTGATGGTATTCATATTGAGCTCTGGATACTCCTGCACCATCTTATCCAGTAGTCTTTCACCACGTGTCAGACTTTTACTCTATTGTGCTGGTGCATGATCTGGTGCGCTTATCCAGACACTACCAGCAGCGCTGAACACATGTTCAGAGATAAAACCTCCAAGGCGTGAGAGGCGAACTCAGGCCATTCATTCATTTTTGAAGACCAAAATGTAAAAGGGTCAAAATCCTCCCTGATGGTATTCATATTAAGCTCTAGATACTCCTCAACCATACTCTCCAGTCGTTCACCACGTGTCAGACTTGTACTCTGTTGTGCTGGTGCATGAGCTGGTGCAAGAAATGTGTGAAAGGACTTACAGAAATTGCTTCTGCCACTTACTCTGCTGCTGCTGCTAATGTTTTGGCGTTGACGAACTGACGTGCCAGAGGTTGAAAGACTACAGCTGCGATGAACACTGTGTGCCTCACTGTTATCTTGGGAAAAACCTCTATTAAGGTTGCTTAAAAGCTTGTTTCGATTCTCCAACATAAGCGGATCCCTTTCCAGGGTGGGAAACATCTGCTAAAATTGACTCTTATAACGTGGATATAACAGAGTGGCAACCCAGTAGTCAGTATTATTTTGAATCCTAAATATACGGGGATCATGTTGCAGGCTGTATTGTGGGCTGCGTAACACTGATGATTGTTTCCTCCGTCCTCTCCTGCCAACCACGTTCAAAAGAGAAGGGATGATTATCCTCTTCATCCTCTGACAGCTGCTCGCCCATCACTTCTTCCTCCTTCATTAGTTCCTCGGCTCTTGCATCTTCACTAACAGTTTGCCTGGTATCACCAAACCCCCTCAATCACTGCAATCCACCGTCACTAGGCATGCTCCTGTGTGACGACAATCTGGAAATTTGAGACATTGGTATTGTGGCACCCCAGGGGTCCGGTTGCCACAGTGGCATTGCCTCCCTCACAAGAGGTGATGCCATGCCGGGAAGCAAGCAGGGGTCCCCTAGTCAGGTATACTAGCATGCAACACTTTCCTGGCTCCAGACCAGCAAGGGGAGCTCCTCTCCTTAGCAACTGGGATCTGGAGGCAGGGTTAGTTAGAGTTAGTGAGAGGAGTTGAAGACAGGACAGCAAAGAGGAAAGACCTGTGGAGTGGAGCTGCACAGCAGCTCACCCCAGAGAGGAGCGTAGAAGAATCGCACACCGGAGTCCAAGGTTGTGGGGCACTGAAGGCCCAGCAGCAGAAACCGGAGGGCAGAAGACTGCAGGTCTCCTGACACCATCAGACGTCGGGAGGCTCCGCAGCACATAGGCCCAGCACCGCCACATGGGAGCGACACTCCAGGAAGGCCCAAGCTGCCTGCCATACGGGTGAGCACAAAGACATTTTACTCAGGGACGAGGGCTACAGCACAGCTATAAGTAGCAGAGCCAAAGAGATTAGAGCAAAGGGAAGGCCTCAAACTTCACCTGGCGAGGTGGATTCCCAGCTTGCTTCCAGGCTGCCCGGACCTCTACTACAAGCTAGTACCTGTGCCCCGGTGTGCCTAACCACCGCAAGTAAAGATAAGAGAAAACCGCCATTAAGTTGTGGACTGGTTATTATCTGCGCCATCCCCTGCACTACACTGCACAGCAATATCTATAACATCACCATATCCTGCCCTGGAGCTAAGCTCTGCCTGTGGAGAGCTGTCCCAACTCTGCTGCATCACCATCAGCTCCAGAGGATCTGCACCTCAGCGGCGGCTCCATATAGCTGCATACCACAGGTGGCGTCATGAACATTAAACTATAAAAACTAAAATTCCCTTTTATTGACAGCCCTGGGTCACGGACCGGGTCTCTGCCACTGTGACATCCCATGCACCGACCGGCCCGGCACTGAGTACCCCACAGCCCAGGGGGGCGTCAGTATCCCTTCCGCATCCTCCTTTTCTTCTGGGGCCATCACCTCCTGCTGCAGGTTATTCAAACTTTGCTCCAGCGTGTACAGTACAGACCAAAAGTTTGGACACACCTTCTCATTTAAAGATTTTCTGTATTTTCATGACTATGAAAATTGTACATTTACACTGAAGGCATCAAAACTATGAATTAACACATGTGGAATTATATACTTAACAAAAAAGTGTGAAACAACTGAAAATATGCCTTATATTCTAGGTTCTTCAAAGTAGCCACCTTTTGCTTTGATAACTGCTTTGCACACTCTTGGCATTCTCTTGATGAGCTTCAAGAGGTAGTCACCGGAAATGTTTTCACTTCACAGGTGTGCCCTGTCAGGTTTAATAAGTGGGATTTCTTGCCTTATAAATGGGGTTGGGACCATCAGTTGTGTTGTGCAGAAGTCAGGTGTATACACAGCTGACAGTCCTACTGAATAGACTGTTAGAATTTGTATTATGGCAAGAAAAAAGCAGCTAAGTAAAGAAAAATGAGTGGCCATCATTACTTTAAAAAATGAAGGTCAGTCAGTGCGAAAAATTGGGAAAACTTTGAAAGTGTCCCCAAGTGCAGTTGCAAAAACCATCATGCGCTACAAATAAACTGGCTCACATGAGGACCGCCTCAGGAAAGGAAGACTAAGAGTCACCTCTGCCTCTGAGAATAAGTTTATCCGAGTCACCAGCCTCAGAAATCGCAGGTTAACAGCAGCTCAGATTAGAGACCAGATCAATGCCACACAGAGTTCTAGCAGCAGACACATCTCTACAACAACTGTTAAGAGGAGGCTTTGTGCAGCAGGCCTTCATGGTAAAAGAGCTGCTAGGAAACCACTGCTAAGGACAGGCAACAAGCAGAAGAGACTTGTTTGGGCTAAAGAACACAAGGAATGGACATTAGACCAGTGGAAATCTGTGCTTTGGTCTGATGAGTCCAAATTTGAGATCTTTGGTTCCAACCACCTGTGTCTTTGTGTGACGTGGAAAAGGTGAACGGATGGACTCTACATGCCTGGTTCACACCGTGAAGCATGGAGGAGGAAGTGTGATGTTGTGGGGGTGCTTTGCTGGTGACACTGTTGGGGATTTATTCAAAATTGAAGGCATACTGAACCAGCATGGCTACCACAGCATCTTGCAGCGGTTGCTATTCCATCCGGTTTGCATTTAGTTGGACCATCATTTATTTTTCAACAGGACAATGACCCCAAACACACCTCCAGGTTGTGTAAGGGCTATTTGACCAAGAAGGAGAGTGATGGGATGCTATGCCAGATGACCTGGCCTCCACAGTCACCAGACCTGAACCCAATTGAGATGGTTTGGGGTGAGCTGGATCGCAGAGTGAAGGCAAAAGTTGTTTCACACTTTTTTGTTAAGTATATAATTCCACATGTGTTAATTCATAGTTTTGATGCCTTCATTGTGAATGTAAAATTTTCATAGTCATGAAAATACAGAAAAATCTTTAAATGAGAAGGTGTGTCCAAACTTTTGGTCTGTACTGTATATGACCGGAATAGTGATGCTGATGACAGCATCGTCAGTGCTAACCAGTTTAGTAGCCATTTCAAAACCATGCACAAGGGTGCAGAGGTCCTTAATCTCTTCCCACTCTGCAAATGTGATATGCCCCAAGTCCGTACTATGTTGCCCCAAGTTATACGTCATAACATACTGTGTCAGAGCTCCTTGCTGCTGGCACAGTCGCTGCAACATTTGCAGAGTGGAATTCCACTGTGTTTGCACATCGCAGATCAACCTGTTAACTGGCACGGACAAAAACCTCTGTATCGATGCAAGTTAATGATATGAGGGGTGCGAACTGCAAAGTGAGCACACAGCTCCCATACTTTGTGAAGCAGCTCATCCAGGCCAGGATAGTGGCGGAGAGATTGCTGTACCACCAGGTTGAGGACGTGAGCCATGCAAGGCACGTGTGCGAGCTTGCCTCAGCCTAGGGCCACTAACAGGTTTGCACCATTATCGCACAAGGTCTTCCATGGCTCTAGGTTCAGCGGAGACAGCCATTGCTCAAACTGAGCCTGGAGAGCTGCCCACAACTCTTCACCTGTATGACTGTGATCTCCAAGGCATATTAATTTAAAGACTGCCTGATTACGGTGAGCCCAGACTGCGCAGCACGGAGGTGGTGTGTATTTGCTCCACACCCTTGGAACGCGTGTCTCAGAGGCCCTAGAGGAGGTGGAGGATGCAGAAGCAGTGGAGGAAGTGGGAAATACAGAGATTTCTTCTGTAAGCCTTGGGAATTCCAAGATTTGTGGAGCAGCCCCTTCCCCACCGGCCCCCACAGCCACCAGAGTCGCCCAGTGCCCAGTCAGAGAGATGTAACGCCCTCTGCCATGCTTACTCGTCCAGGTGTCTGTGGTGAAATGCACCCTGGCACACGTAGATTTAGACAAGGAACGGGTAATGTTGTCTGCGACATGCTGGTGTAGCGCAGGCACAGCTTTCTTAGAGAAGTAATGGCGACTGGGCAACTGATACTGGGGGACTGCAACGGCCATTAGTTTTCGGAAACTGTCTGTATCTACCAGGCAGAAAGGCAGCATTTCAGTGGCCAACAGCTTGGAGATGGTGGGCTTCAGCCTCTTAGCTTTGTCATGCATAGGATGAAGCAATCGCTTTTATGTGACCACAGCTGCGGGACCGAGGGCTGGCTAAGGTGCTGAGAGAGGGCGGAGTATGGTGAACCAGAAAAACTGGTGGAGGGTGAGTGAGGTACAGATGTTACAGTGGATTGAGAAACATGCAGTGTGCTTGGTGAAACAAATACAGCAGGCATGTCCGCTTCCATTTCAGCTGATGGGCTGTCACGCAGCCTGACTGGAGCGGGTAAAGAACCGGAGTTTCTGTGATGGGAGACTTGAGTGACAATACTGGGCATGGTAACAGAGGAGGGGGAAGAAGCAGCGGATGTGTTTGATGGGGCAGCTGATGGTCATTGAGGTGCGCTGGTCTGCATTTCAGCACGGTAAGATTCCCAGCGTAAAGAATGTTGTTTGAGCATGTGAAGGTTCATGCATGTAGTAGTCAAATTATTGCAGTTTTTCCCTCTACTGAGTTTTTTATCACAAAGTTTGCAGATAACGTGAGTTGGCTCATCTTTTGCAGTGACAAAAAAGGCCCATGCTAGGCAACCCTTGCTGCCCCTGCGAACTGCAGACCCGTGACCTCTGCTGGCCACAGCCACAGTTGTGGCTAAGGATGCAGTGCTCTTCATGCCTGCATCACTCCGTGTCTGCGCCGTAGGGCAAAATGTAACCTCCTCTTCTTCCTCCTTTACCTCCTCTGATGAGCTACTCGGCTGGGTGTCTCTGGGTTCGCACCAAGTAGGATCTTCAACCTCGTCATCATCCAATGTGTTATCCCATTCTCGCCCTCAGAGTGACCCCTATCGTCTTGCTGCCCTGACAGCATAGTACAGGCCATATGAGCCTCAGGTATCTGAGTCTCATCGGGATCACCTCTCTCCCCTGCAGTTAACATCTTGTGACGAGGGTCAGGAACCTGCTTGGACCCCACTTTGTCCTGCCCCGAATCCAAGCTAAAAAAATTTTGGCCATCGGTGCAGATGCTTTCCTCTACTTGACTCTGTGACTGTTTGGAGTACACTTTTGATGCCCATGGTGTAGAATGGGTGAAGAGTTCTACAGACTCATCCATTTGTGGTTTGCTACAGTCAGTTGGGCAGTTGGCCAGTTGTGACGCGGGGGAAGCATGGGTAATTGGGGTGTTGACACACCCCCTGGGGCCGTGGGGTACTCGGCAGCCAGACCTCTGGTTGCTGGGGGATATCACGGTGGCTGGCCCGGTCCGTGGCCCAGGGCGGTCATTAAAAAGGGGGTTATTTATAGGGGATTTGGAAAGTGTTCCTGACGCCACCTGTGGAATGCAGCCAAAGAGAGCCGCCACTGCTGAGCAGTCCTCTGGAGCTGGTGTTACTGCAGCAGGGATGGTGTGGCTCTCCAAAGGTAGAGCTAACTCCAGGGCAGTGTAGGGAGGGTAAGTTGCGCTGGGCGTTGTAGTGCCGGGAGGCAAGAGGGCGCAGATGAAAGAATGGACGGAGGCAGTACGGTGCAGTCATCCGAGTTTTTACTCACAGTTCTTATGACAGTTCCACTGGTGCACTGTACAGGTGTGAGCCTCTCACGTCACGCTGCATTCACCAGGCAGGGGTTCAGCGCTTCCTCAGGCAGATTAGGAGCACCTGACGGAACCTCACTTTCTTGTGTTCCTAGCTAGACCGTCTTCACGCTGGGTCTTTCTCCCTCCTGCCTTGCGCTTCCCACTCTCAATCCCGCTCGGGTGCTCTGAAGTCCCTCCTGTCTTGGTGGAGTTCCCGGACCTGCTTGACCCTCACGGGGATTAGAATGAGGCTTCGGCAACTGACTATATAAGCCAGAAGCCTCCGGTTTTCCCAGCCGTGACTTAGAGTAACATGGCTGGACCAGGGGCCGGTCCCCTTCTTGCGGCCTACGATCCTTCTGTCTTCTGACAGATTCGGCGCGTACGGGTGCCGTCCTGCACTCGCCGTGCCCCCTGGGATCCCTTCTTTACTAGAACAGAGCCTACTCCTCTGCTCCCCTCCCGGGCCTCTAGGACTGGGCCCTACTTGTGGAGCAGAGCTCCTAAAGAGACTCTGCTCCCAGACTGACTTCACCACTGACTGTCCTTTCTGTTCTGCCACCCTAAGATGGCTTCCCTTTATTTATACCTCACTCTATAGTGCTCCCCTAAACTGCTTCCTGCACCCACACCCACTACTGGTTCCCCCTACCTTTGGGTTCTCCCCACTCCAGCCAGGGACAGAGCTCAGCAGGAAACACATTGTGTCTTGCCCTTCCTGCCGGCCTGGAGCAGTGTAGTGTTGGATGCAGGTGTTGGGGTTCCGGGCAGCACTCCCTCCTTACCTGAGAGAAGGAGATACCACACCTCTGGGTGAGGTGCAGTACCTCTGTGGCGACTGAACCCTCAGGGGCGCCACAGTGTCACCTCTGTGGACTGTACTGCAGGTGCTGTTGAGGTGGAGGAAGAAGAGGAGAGGCCACTGGAAGCTGTTACAATCATCCAGATTCACCGTTCTCCCACAAATTCTGCACATTTCATCCATATTAACCCCTCTCTCCTCTCTTCTCCTATGTACAGCTGTCATGCTCTCTTCACAATGTTATACCACACATATCCATTCATTCCCACCATACAACACAGGAAACGCTCTGACAAATCACTGAACCATCTGCTCACTCTCTATATCCTCCTTCTCTTAATCGCAGGTGATATTTCTCCTAATCCAGGACCCTCCAGTAATAATAACACTTACCCTTTACTTGTTACATTCAGAAACCCTGCTAATCTTAATAATATTCCGTGCATGCCTTCTGTCTCTTTTAACTGTGCCCTTTGGAATGCGCGCTCAGCATGTAATAAACTCTTACATCCATGACTTTTTCCTCTCTAATTCCCTCAACCTTCTGGCTCTCAGAGAAACCTGGATCAAGCAGTCGGACATCACCCCCGCTGCTGCTCTCTCATATGGTGGCCTACACTTCTCTCATACCCCGAGACCTGACAACAGATCAGGTGGAGGTGTTGGTCTGCTTCTTTCAACAAAATTTACATTTCAGGTTATCCCCCCCAGGACCCTCCCTTATTTTCCCTTCTCTTGAGGGCCTCACATTCAGACTCTACTGGACCTTCTCCCTGCAAGTGGCAGTTGTCTATCATCCTCCAGGTCCCTCCCGTCAGTTCCTGGATCAATTTGCTGCCTGACTTCCAAATTTTCTATCCTGCGACATCCCCACTCTAATCATGGGAGATTTTAACTTCCCAATTGGCGATCCCATTTCCCCATCTGTCGCTCGTCTTTTATCGCTAAACTCCTCCTTCGGCCTTTCACAGCTTGCTAATTCTCCTACACATGAAGACGGGAACACATTGGACCTGATCTTCTCCGGGCTTTGCTCAGTACATGAATTTACTAACTCTCCCCTTCCACTCTCTGACCACAATCTTTTTTCATTCTCTTCCAAGAACTGTGACTCTATCCAAGAAACCCGCACTTTACACACTTATAGAAATATATGCGCCATTAACACTCAGAAATTTATGAAAAAGTTGCAATCATCGTTGGCCCCAATCTCCTCCCTCTCATGTCCCAACTCTGCATTGCAGCATTATAACGAAATATTGCTTTGCGCCCTGGATGAAGCCGCACCTCCTACACAAAGAACAATTCGGCATAGACGGCAACAACCCTGGCACACGCCGCAAACACGTTTTCTCCCACGATGCTCCAGGTGCGCTGAATGGCGGTGGAGAAAATCTCATCTGCCCGAAGATTTCCTTCATTATAAATTTATGCTGAAAACATATAACTCTGCACTTCACCTCTCTAAACAAACCTACTTTAACAACCCCATCATCTCACTTTCTAATAATCCTAAACCCCTCTTTAACAAGTTTTGCTCGCTCCTCAATCAAACAGCACAGGCCCTGACCACTGACCTCAGCGCTGACGATCTGGCTAGTTATTTCAAAGAAAAAATTGACCATATCCGACAGGAAATTTTCTCCCAATCCCCAAATGTGATGCATGCCCCCCCCCCACATTGTACGTTACTCACTTTCTGACTTCGAACCAGTCACGGAAGATGAAATGATCAGGCTCCTTGCATCTTCTCACCCTACCACCTGAACCAATGACCCTATTCCCGCAAATCTCCTTCAGTCCCTTTCTCCAGCTGTCACCACTCACCTAACTAAAATTTTCAACCTCTCCCTCTCATCTGGTATCTTTCCCTCTTCTTTTAAACATGCAAGCATACATCCATTACTTAAAAAAACATCCCTTGACCAGAACTGCACGGCCAACTACAGACCTGTTTCCAATCTTCCCTTTATCTCTAAACTCCTGGAATGCCTGGTCCATTCCCGTCTAATCCACTATCTCTCATGTAACTCTCTTCTTGACCCTTTACAATCTGGTTTCCGCTCTTTACATTCTACTGAAACTGCCCTCACTAAAGTCTCTAATGATCTACTAACAGCTAAATCTAATGGTCACTATTCCCTGCTGATTCTCCTAGATCTCTCTGCAGCATTCGCCACTGTGGATCATCAGCTCCTCCTCACTATGCTCTGCTCTATTGGCCTCAAGGACACTGTTCTCTCTTGGTTTGCCTCTTACCTCTCTTACCGCTCCTTCTCTGTGTCTTTTGCCGTCTCCTTCTCCTCTCTCTTTCCCCTTACTGTCTGGGTTCCTCAAGGATCAGTCCTAGGCCCCCTTCTTTTCTCCTTATACACCGTTTGTAGCATCAGCGTCCCTGCCTCCTGCTAGGCAGAGACGCCATTCCCCTCACCTCCCTGCTCCGTCCTCGGCGTCCTCCTCCCGTGCTGCTGGCAGCGCTCGCTGCTTCCCGGGCACTGTGCTTAGGGCGCGCCCGCGCTTCCTCTCTCTTAAAGGGGCCGCGCGCGCCGTCCTAAGGAGTCCTAAGCCAATTGCCGGTGGAGCTCCCATATATAAGGCACCTCCTCCAAAATGGAGGTGCCCGAGCAAAGTTGTTGCAAAGCCTTTCACCTCTGCTTCAGCCCTCAGGTCCCATTGCCAGTCTGTTTTCCCGCTCTGTCTACCTGCTTGCATTCCCTGCGGTCCGACAGTCTGTCTACCAGCATCCGCCAGTCTGTCTATGGACCAGTCCGCCTGTGGATCAGGAAGCACCTACCTGATACCTGCCTGATACCTGCCTGATACCTGCCTGATACCTGCCAGAGACCACCTGCCAGCCAGCCGAGAGACTCTTCCGCTCTCCTGGGAGAGCTCACCTGCTACCCACCAGCTAGCCTACCTGGAGGCTCTGCCATCACTTGCCGTGACCACCAGCCAGCCAGCCGAGAGACTCTTTCCCACTCACCTGGGAGCCCTCACCTGCTACCCACCAGTTAGCCTACCTGGAGGCTCTGCCATCACTTGCCGTGACCACCTGCCAGCCAACCGAGAGACTCTTACCCTGCTGTCACTTGCCGTGACCACCTGCCTGTCTAAGAGACTCCTACCCTGCTGTCACTTGCCGTGACCACCTGCCTGTCAAGATACTGTTCCCGTCACTTGCCGTGACCTCCTGCCCTTCTATCCAGAGACTGTCCCTGTCACTTGCCGTGACTACCTGCCCGCCTTCCCTGGGAGCCACCAACTTCCTTACGAGGACTGCCCCTTTGTATAGTAGCTCAGAGGTTCCACCTCCCAGACCCCTTACACCGCTCTTATTGGACAAGCAATCCGCAGATTTGGTTTTCAGTACCATCTTTATGCTGATGACACCCAATTATACACCTCTTCTCCAGACATCACCCCTGCATTTTTACAAAAGATCAGTGATTGTGTTTCTGCTGTGTCTAACATTATGTCCTCCCTCTATCTAAAACTGAATCTTTCCAAAACTGAACTACTCGTATTTCCTCCCTCCACTATGCCCGATATTGCAATTTCCGTTTGTGGCTCAACCATTACTCCCCAGCAACAAGCCCGCTGTCTTGGGGTCATTTTTGATTAAGATCTTTCCGTCACTCCTCACATCAACTCACTCGCTCGCTCATGTCATCTACACCTCAAAAATATCTCAAGAATCAGGAATTTTCTTACCTTTGACTCGGCAAAAACTCTTACTGTAGCTCTTATTCATTCTCGTCTCGACTATTGCAACTCTTTACTTATCTGTCTCCCTCTTATTAAACTCTCCCCTCTCCAATCCGTCCTTAACGCAGCAGCCAGGATCATATTCCTCGCCAACCGCTACACCAATGCCTCTTCCCTGTGCCATTCATTGCATTGGTTTCCCATCCAATATAGAGTTCAATATAAACTTATCACGCTTACCCACAAAGCACTCCATTCTTCAGCATCCCCCTACATCTCCTCCCTTGTCTCAGTCTACCATACTACCCGTGCCCTACGTTCTGCCAATGACTTAAAACAAAAATCCACCATAATCCGAACTTCCCACTTCCCAAGATTTCTCGCGTGCTGCATCAATTCTTTGGAATGCACTACCCAGGAAAGTTCGATTAATTCCCAATACCCACAGTTTCAAGCGGACCCTAAAAACCCATTTCTTTAGACTGGCCTATCGCCTCAACACACAATCTAACTGTCCCAGTTTTGGCCCATATTAAAATCTTCTTCAATTTCAGGTTCATACCATCCATGCACTTAATAGCCTTGGTCTGGAATGTACACGTACTGGCTGGCGACCAATTCATGTATTATTATTTATCCTATTTAGTATATCAAGGCTGCATTATACAATATATGTACATTTTACCTTTCGTGTCTCCCCCATTTCCTCATAGACTGTAAGCTTGCGAGTAGTGTTGAGCCACCCCCGTAGTGTTCGAGTTCGGTTCGGTTCGTCGAACACCCGTGTGTTCGCCGAACTGTTCGTCGAACTGTTCGTCGAACACCTTCGAACACCGTTAAAACCAATGGCAGGCAAGCAAAAACACATAGAAACACATAGAAAACACCTTCAAAGGTGTCCAAAAGCTGACAAACTGCTCAGAAGACACAACAAACACATGGAAAAGTGACAAGTACATATAGTCATGCGAAAAGAAAAGAGGTGGAGGAGTAAAAGGAGGGGGAGACACAGATATAGGCATGTCATGCCCTTCTAAAATCCAAAAAGTGAGAAGCCGAGACGGCCAGTCCGCTCCTGCCCGTGCCACCTCCGTGTCGCCGGGTTTGTGCCAGAGCCGCGGTGAACCCTGACGGCCAGCCCCCCTCTCCCAATACTGGTGCCTGTCCGCTGGTGGGTCGAGAGAGCCCCCCTGTGAGGCAGCTCTAAGCTTTTTAATTTAAATTGTCCCTCTAATTTGAATGAATACACTTTAAATCCATTTACAAGGATCTATTGGAGGGCAAGTCTCATGCCAGCAGCCGCGTAATTCCAGCTCCAGTAGCGTCCACTAAAGCTGCTGCAGTTAAAAAGCTTTTATAAGGATCGAGCTCGGCTGTCCACCGCAAGGCATCCTAGTGCCAGTCCCAGCCCCTATGCCTTGGGGTGCCACCTGATGCTCTTCACTAAGTATCCCGTGGTCCCGAAGCATTTCCTTTGAAAAAATTAAGTGTCCAAACTACAGGTGGTGTAGCTTGCTTAACAGCCGGGATAATCCGCTGACTAGCAGACACTGCTACTAGGCACAAAGTATTTCCTGGGCTAGATGCAGTTAAAAATTTGTAAGTAGATACTCTCGTTGGATGCTGAGAAAGCATTCCATAGAGTCTCCTGGCACGCCATATATGATTCTCTTAAAAAGCTTGGGGTAGGGGTCTAGGGGACCCTTTTATAGCCAAAATCACGGCCCTGTATCACAATACGTCACCTAGGCTGAAGATAAATGGAACTGTAGCACCGAGGGCTCGGTTGCTACAGACGTATTGCACCTCACCCAGAGGTGTGATATCTCACTCTCAGATAAGGATGGAGTGTGGATCAGGACCCGACACCTGCATGCATTACACCACATTGCCGTGGGGCAGGGCGACCAATATGCCCCTGAGATGGGCACGACAGTCCCTGTCCCTGGCTGGAGTGGGGGGAGGGAACACTGAGGAAGGGGAACCCTGCAGTGCAGGAGCAGGGAGGAAGCAGTTCCTGGGTGCATTGAGAAGGGAGTATAAAAGGTGGGCACCATCTTAGTTCAGTGCAGAGAAGTCTGAGCAGAAGTGGCAGGGAGCAGGGGCTCTGCATGAGCTCTGCTCCGGAGGCGGGCCTAGTAACAGAGGCCCAGGCCTGCAAGAGGGAGAAGGAAGGAAGAGGAGCGGAGAAGGCTCCAGGAACGAGGAATGAAGGGATCCCAGGGGTGCGGACGGGCGAGTCGCCACCGCACGCCCGAATCCACCTGCGTGGAGGGGTCAGGCCAAAGGGGGAGACCGGTCCCCGAACTAGTGGAGGCAGGAAACGACCCTCAGCTAGAAACCGGAGGCTCTGACATTTTATGTGGCGCAGCCCCTTGCTCCACCCGCTAGGAAGGCACCACATAGGGTCAGGGAAACTGGCGCCAAGTTTACCAAGAGGAGGCCCGAGGCAGCCGGACAGAAGTGTTGGTAAGAAAGGCCAGACAAAGGACACACAAAGGGGGTCCTGTGAAGCGCTCCAAAGTTATCTGGGAGTTGTCTGAGCCCCTCACCTGGTGAGCACAGTACGACGTGGGCAGCCGTTACCTGCAGACGTGGTCTGGATAATAAGAACTGTGAGTAAAGGCCCTGAACTGCATCACTGACTCCGTGTCGTTACTGCTGCTGCCCTGCACCATCACCCCCATCCTCCGCATACACTGCCCTGAGGCTATACTCCTCCCGGGGGGAGTTATGCTACGCTCTGCTGCACCCACAACACCAGCCTTAGCGGTCTGCCCTGTAGCGGCGGTTCACTCTGACCGCAATCCACGGGTGGCGTAGTCGGACATTTAAACATCAAAACCACATAAATAGTTCCGCCACTGGTTTGACCGCCCTGAGCCACGGAACCGGATCGCCGCCACGAAGACTACAACCACCAGCATCCACCAAAAAGGGTCCGGCTCCGGGTGTCCCAAGGCCCAGGGGGTGCGTCAGAACATTTTCATCACCTTTCACAATCACCAATGGGACAAGGCAGGGATGTCTTCTGTCCCCTCTCTTATACATCCTAGTGACGGAGCACCTGCTCTCATCAATTCGCCATAACCCCAATATTAGGTGGATTGAGGTGGGAGGCACCGAGTACAAGTGCTCTCTATTTGCTGATGATGTCCTAGTATATATCACTCAATCACATATATCCATCCCTGCTGTTATGGCTGAAATAGATCACTTTGTTACATGGTAAAATTTTAAAATCAATGCAGCGAAGTCTGAGGCCCTCGATGTCTCCCTCCCTAAATCCATATAGGATTCCATCCAGTCCAACTTTCCCTTTGCCTGGCCCTCACAGGGTATCAAATACTTAGGAATTCCTATTCATAGAGACCTCTCCCATCTATGTTATCTTAATTTTGGGCCCTTTATTGAACAATTCCATACAGACCACGGTTGGCAAGTTAGAACTGTAAGATTCACTACGTGAACCACTGGTGTTTTGTGGAAAAGCACATGTACACCGCGTTCCAAATTATTATGCAAAAAGTGTTTAGGAGTGATAAGGGAAGAATTTGTTTGTTTGTCAGTTAAACTCATTGATGGTGATGTGTGTCAGGGCTCTTTATATCACTGTAAGCAATTGCAGACACCTGTGCTAATTAGTTTGGCAGGTGTGTCCAATGAAAGGCAAGACTACTTAAGAAGGCTCTCTCACATTATTAAGCAGCCTACATTTTCTGCCAAAATGGGAAAGAAAAAGGATGTGTCGGCTGCTGAGAAGCAACAAATTGTGGAGTGTTTAGGTCAAGGCATGACTACAATCAACATTGTGCGATGATCAGGATGAAGTGTCTTGGCAATCAAGAAGTATGTAGCTGATTCACAGTACACACGTGTGCGTGCTGATAAGGGCAAATTGAGGACTCTTTCCTACAGGCAATTACGTCAGGTTGAAAGAGCAGCGGCAAAAAAGCCTTGTCATAGCAGCAGACAAGTTTTTGAAGCTGCTTGTGCCTCCAACGTCCCCCGAACAACAAGATGCAGGGTCCTTCAGAGGTTTGCAGCTGTGCATACGCCATCCTGTCGACCTCCTCTATCCACTTCACACAAGCAGAAACGGCTCCAGTGGGCCAAACATTACATGAAGACTGATTTCAAAACTGTTTTGTTCACGGATGAGTGCCGTGCAGCGCTCGATGGTCCAGATGAATGGAGTGGAGGATGGCTGGTTGATGGACACCCCACGCAAACACGGCTACAGCGCCAACAAGGAGGAGGTGGAGTAATGTTTTGGGCTGGAATCATGGGGAGAGAGATTGTCGGCCCCTTTAGGATCCCTGAAGGCGCTAAAGATGAACTCCATAATGTATGTGGATTTTCTCAAACAGCACTTCCTGCCATGGTTCAAGAAGAAGAACCGTGTATTTCACAGCAAGATCATTTTTCTGCATGATAATGCACCATCTCATGCTGCACATAAAACATCTGCATCTCTGGCTGATATGGGCATAAAAGGGGACAAACTTATGGTGTGACCCCCATGCTCCCCTGACCTCTACCCCATTCAGAACCTTTGGAGCATCATTAAAAGGAGTGTCTATGATGGCGGGAGGCAGTTCACATCTAAGCAACAGCTCTGGGAGGGTATTCTGTCCTCATGCAAAACAATTGAAGCAGAAACCATCCAAAACCTGACAAATTCAATGGACGAGAGAGTTCAGAAGCTCCTTTCGAACAAGGGGTCCTATGTGAAAATGTAACATCACCTAGAATAAAGTTTTGAGTTGAAAACTGTTTGATTTCAGTTTCTAACAACCTGCTAATGCTTATAATTTCAAAAATGACCATTTTTTGGTCTTTATTAAAATGAAAAGGTTGATCGAAAAGTTTGGGGGATCTAAGAGTGTGGCAACCCAGTAGTCATGATTACTTCGAATTCTGACAATATGAGGGTCATGCTGCAGGTAGTGCAGCAAGAAGGCACTTATGTGTCTTGCGCATCTCGGAGCCCCAAAATTATTTTCCAGGCTAGATGCAGCTAAAAATTATTTTTAATTTTAAATCTGGTGAAGCTTATTATAGATGGCCTAATAGGATCAGTGCTGCACACTGCTACAAAGCCCAAATTATTTTCCAGTCAAGATACAGATAAACATGATTAGTAATTTGAAAGCTTAAAACGGTTGGTAGGGTGATTTTAACCAATCATCAAGCTTTTACTCTCCCCAGGATGACACAGGGGTAGAAAAGTCGTTTCGGATCCATGATTTGTTCATCTTTATGAACGTGAGTCTGTCTACATTATCAGTGGAGAGCCGCGTGCGCTTATCTGTCAGCACACCACCAGCAGCGCTGAACACACGTTCAGACAGAACGTTGGCTGCGGGGCATGACAAGATCTCCAAGGCGTAAGTGGCTAGCTCCGGCCATTTATCCAGATTGGAAGCCCAAAAAGAGCAAGGGTCCAGTGACACAGTCGTGGCTTCAATGTTTACTTGGAGATACTCCTGTACCATCGTCTCTAGGCGTTGACTATGTGTCAGACTTCTTGTCTCCTGTGGCCTTGCAAAGGATGGGCTAAAAAAGTGGTGAAATGATTCCGCAAAATTGATGTTACCAGCAGATACTGTGGTTCTGTTACGGTTTGAGTGCTGAACACTTTATGGTCCCACGGTTGGCAAGTTGGAACTGTGAGATTCACTACGTGCACCACTGGTATTTTGTGGAAAAGCACATGTAAGATTCTGCAACAGTCTCTGCTGATACTCCTGCATGCGTGCATCCCTTTCTATGGCAGGAATAATTTCTGCAAATTTACTTTTGTACCGGGGATCTAACAGTGTGGCAACCCAGTAGTCAGGATTATTTCTAATTCTCACAATTCGAGGGTCATGTTGCAGGTAGTGCAGCAAGAAGGCACTCATGTGTGTTGCGCATCCAGGAGCACCAAGTCCCTGTTGTGTTGGTGGCGAGGTAACAATCATGCTTCCTTCCTCTGTCCTCTCCCCCCAACCTCGCACAACAGAAATGTGATCAAGGTCTCCCTCATCTGATGAGTCTTCCATCAGTTCGTCCTCCACTTCTTCCTGGGCTCCTGCACCTTCCTCACTAGTTTGGCTGCTACCATGCGCCCTGGTAAAATCATCTCCCCCACCCTCACATGCCTGCCGCCCTGGTGCTGCCGACCGTCTGGACCTTGCAGATGTTAGCCCTTCCGCATACAACTCCTCCTCCTCTACTTCCTCCACCTCCTCTTGTGCCACCACCTGACTCCGAATTCTGTTTAACATGTGCTCCAGCATGTAAATCACCGGAATAGTCATGCTGATAATGGCATCGTCAGCACTAAACATCTTCATCGCCATTTCAAAACTGTGCAGAAGGGTGCATAGGTCCCTGATCTGAGACCACTCCTCCAGCGTGATTTGCCCCACCTCTGAATCTCGTTGGCCCAGGCTATACGTCAGAACGTATTGCACCAGGGCTTGTCGGTGCTGCCACAGTCGCTGCAACATGTGCAGAGTTGAATTCCACCGGGTAGGCACATCGCAATTTAGCCGGTGAAGTGGCAGGCCCAACGACTTCTGTAGAGATGTAAGTCGCTGAGCTGCGGGATGCGAACGGCGGAAGTGAGCACACAGCGACCGTGCCCTCTGCAGAAGGCCATCTAGTCTGGGATAGTGGGCTAAAAATTGCTGGACAACCAGGTTCAACACGTGAGCCATACAAGGCACGTGTGTGACATTGCCCCGGCGAAGGGCCGCACCCAGGTTTGCAGCATTGTCGCACACGGCCTTCCCTGGTTTCAGGTCCAGTGGAGACAACCATTCATGAAATTGGTTCTCCAGAGCTGACCACAACTCCTCAGCTGTGTGACTCACATTTCCCAGACATTTCAATGTAAAAACCGCCTGATGACGTTGAGCCCTACTGCCAGCATAGTAAGGAGGTGTGCAGGATCCCTTCTGCACAGTTAGAAAGCTTGTGGCATGACCAGACAGGCTTTGGGTGCAGGTGGAAGACCGAGAGGAGGTTGAGGAGGCAGAAGCAGTGGAGGAAAAATGACATAAAGAGGATTGACGCACAACTCGTGGGGACGGCAAGACTTGGACAGCAGCCCCTTGTCCTGCTGTCACCATAGTTACCCAGTGCCCAGTCAGCGACATGTAACGCCCCTGTCCATGCCTACTCGTCCAAGTGTCTGTGGTGAAATGCACCCTGTCACACACAGAGTTTCTCAAAGAAGCGGTGATGTTGTGTGCGACATGCTGGTGGAGCGCAGGCACACCTTTCTTTGAGAAGTAGTGCCGACTGGGCATCTGGTACTGGGGCACTGCGACGGACATAAGGTCTCGAAAATCCTCTGTGTCCACCAGGCGGAAAGGCAGCATTTCTGTAGCCAAGAGCTTGCAGATGGTGAAATTCAACCTCTTAGCTTTCTCATGGCTAGGAGGAAATGGTCTTTTACTTGTCCACATCTGAGGGACCGAGGGCTGGCTATTGTGCTTAGACGGGGTTGATAAGGGTGTCCCCGGCAAACTGCCGGTCTGTGAGGAAGATGCAGGCGGACATGTTAGGTTGCCTTGATCCAAAGGTGGTGCTATCGATGTCGGACAGCGCTCAAGACCAGCTGGTGTTACCACCTCCAAAGAAAATGATGACCTGCCAATCACGCTGGCTGTTGCGGGTAAAGAGGTGGCAGGTCTGCGCCCCAAAACAGGTGTGACTGCTGTCCCCCCAGTCACAGAGGATGAAGAGGCCGCGGATGCACAAGATATAGCAGACGGTGGTTGGCCCGGCCGGCTAGACCGCATTGTAGCACACTGAGCTTCCCACTGCAACTTATGCTTCATGTCCATGTGCCGGTTCATGCATGAAGTACTCAAACTATGTATTTTTTGGCCTCTACTTAGCTTTTGCTGACAAATGTTACAGATAACACGAGTTGGGTCATCTTTATCGATCTGAAAAAATGCCCAGGCTATGCAAGGCTTAGCACCCATGCGACCTGAAGAGCCACCACGACTTGTGGTGAGAGGCAGAGTTGTGTTTGAGGATGCAGTTGTTGACGTGCTTCCAGTACTACGTCTCTGTCCAGGAAGGCGCAAACTGACCTCGTCGTCACTAGCATCTTCCTCCACCTCCTCTGCTGACCTCATCTCTTGGCTGACTGTGGGTTGACAGTAAGTGGGATCTCCGACCTCATCATCATCACCCTGTGCGTTATCACACCCGTCGTCCTCAGAGCCAACCTGTTCCTGCCCTGACAAAAAACTAAAGTTGTCGCTCCAATCAGGTATTTGAGTCTTATCATCGTCTTCCTCATTGTCTCCACCAACAGGAGTTACAGTTTGGGAATGAGGGTCTACATTATGGTCAGAACCTTCTGCGTCTGGTCCTGGATCCGACTCATAAAGATTCTGGGCATCAGTGCAGATCATTTCCTCGTCTGGATTCACAGAAGCGCTGGAGTCGACCTCTGATTCCCAGGCTATAGTATGAGTAAACAGCTCTGCAGACTCAACCATCTGTTCTACCTCATACTCAGACGGGCAGCTGGAGATTTGGGAGCTGTGAGGAAGCAAGTGCGATTTGGGTGACACCTTTGAGGACTGGAGTATTTGTGATGTTGAAGTTGATGTGGAGGAGAGCCCACTTAAAGGAGCACTTGATATCCGTTGAAGCACCTGCTGTTTTTGTGCCTCATCTGGAATTTGTAGCGATTGGCGTGGCCGTAAGAAAGGGATCTTATCACATTGTCCGCTAAAAGAAGTAGACATTTTAGTTTGGCTGGAAGATGGTCTTTCTTCTGCACCTACCCCACGGACACAACCTTTTTTCCCCTTCCCAACACGCCTATTCCCCTTTCCACCAGCAGCAGGCCTTTTTCCACTCATTTTGGTGGTTAACTAATTCACAACTCTGGAGTTGTTTGCACAAAAAAACAATGGATGGTAACCGAGCAGAGCTGAGTGGCCAAACTGTGGTATTAGGCCAAAACTATTGGCTGGGTTAGATGCAGAAAAAAATTATTTTTAATTTGCAACCTGATGGAGGTCAGTATAGATGGACTAATAGACCAAGTCCCACACACCGCTAGAAGCCCAAATATTTTTTCAGAGCTAGATGCAGAAAATTTTTTTATTCAATTTGCAACCTGATGGAGGTCAGTATAGATGGACTAATAGACCAAGTCCCACACACTGCTAGAAGCCCAAATATTTTTTCAGAGCTAGATGCAGAAAAAAATTATTTTTAATTTGCAACCTGATGGAGGTCAGTATAGATGGACTAATAGACCAAGTCCCACACACCGCTAGAAGCCCAAATATTTTTTCAGAGCTAGATGCAGAAAAAAATTATTTTTAATTTGCAACCTGATGGAGGTCAGTATAGATGGACTAATAGACCAAGTCCCACACACCGCTAGAAGCCCAAATATTTTTTCAGAGCTAGATGCAGAAAAAAATTATTTTTAATTTGCAACCTGATGGAGGTCAGTATAGATGGACTAATAGACCAAGTCCCACACACCGCTAGAAGCCCAAATATTTTTTCAGAGCTAGATGCAGAAAAAAATTATATTCAATTTGCAACCTGCTGGAGGTCAGTATAGAAGGACTAATAGAACAAGTCCCACACACTGCTAGAAGCCCAAATATTTTTCAGAGCTAAATGAAGAAAAAAATTATTTTTAATTTGCAACCTGATGGAGGTCAGTATAGATGGACTAATAGACCAAGTCCCACACACTGCTAGAAGCCCAAATATTTTTTCAGAGCTAGATGCAGAAAAAAATTATTTTTAATTTGCAACCTGATGGAGGTCAGTATAGATGGACTAATAGACCAAGTCCCACACACCGCTAGAAGCCCAAATATTTTTTCAGAGCTAGATGCAGAAAATTTTTTTATTCAATTTGCAACCTGATGGAGGTCAGTATAGATGGACTAATAGACCAAGTCCCACACACTGCTAGAAGCCCAAATATTTTTTCAGAGCTAGATGCAGAAAAAAATTATTTTTAATTTGCAACCTGATGGAGGTCAGTATAGATGGACTAATAGACCAAGTCCCACACACTGCTAGAAGCCCAAATATTTTTTCAGAGCTAGATGCAGAAAAAAATTATTTTTAATTTGCAACCTGATGGAGGTCAGTATAGATGGACTAATAGAACAAGTCCCACACGCTGCTAGAAGCCCAAATATTTTTTCAGAGATAAATGAAGAAAAAAATTATTTTTAATTTGCAACCTGATGGAGGTCAGTATAGATGGACTAATAGACCAAGTCCCACACACTGCTAGAATCCCAAATATTTTTTCAGAGCTAGATGCAGAAAAAAATTATTTTTAATTTGCAACCTGATGGAGGTCAGTATAGATGGACTAATAGACCAAGTCCCACACACCGCTAGAAGCTCAAATATTTTTTCAGAGCTAGATGCAGAAAAAAATTATATTCAATTTGCAACCTGCTGGAGGTCAGTATAGAAGGACTAATAGAACAAGTCCCACACACTGCTAGAAGCCCAAATATTTTTTCAGAGCTAAATGAAGAAAAAAATTATTTTTAATTTGCAACCTGATGGAGGTCAGTATAGATGGACTAATAGACCAAGTCCCACACACTGCTAGAAGCCCAAATATTTTTTCAGAGCTAGATGCAGAAAAAAATTATATTCAGTTTGCAACCTGATGGAGGTCAGTATAGATGGACTAATAGAATGATGCTATGCCCAAAAGATTTTACTTCACTAGGTGCAGTAAAAAAATTGGTATTCTATACACAGGTGGTATATCTTGCAACACAGATAGGCTACTCCACTGACTAACACACTCTGCAATAGGCCAAAAAGGATTAGCTTTGCTAGATTCAGCCAAATGCTGTGAAAAAAACTTGCACAGCACTGGCACAGACCTGCCTGGCAAAAACTGATAGGAACTGATGTAACCTAGTCCTGAAAAGGACTCCAATTACAATTAGTCTTTACTCCCACAATCTATCTATTTAAGAGCACAGACCTGCCTGATAAAAGTCGTAGGAAATGCTGTAACCTAGTCCTTAAAAGGACTGCAATCACAACTATTCCCTACTCCCAAGCTATCTGTATATTTGTGCGAAAATTGGCTTGAAATTAACAAGGTATAGCGCACACAGCAACAGCGGTGCCGTCTAACACGCAGCTGCAGCAGTGAGAAAATGGTGGCGACGGGGAAAATGGCTTGGTCTTATAGGGCAAGGACATGTGACATACACTGCCAATCACACATGCCCTTGCTTGTGTGAAAAAAAGCACTTCGCTCCGTGTGTGCGCTGCTGATAGGCTGACAGATTGCACCTCCCCACTGCAAATGCGGGAAAGAGAAAAAAAAATGGAGATCTTCATTGTTCCTGCAGAGATCCATCCCCTGCCCCTCCCCCCGCCCCGCTGTACACTCAAACTGCGTATTAACATTAATTTTCATCATTACTGAGAAAAAATCCAGTTATGATTTTGGTGCACGAACAGTTATCGAACATAACCTCGAACAGCCGAATTTTTCTCAAATTGTTCGTGTTCGCCGACCGGCTTGAACACCGCCCAAAACAGCTCGAATTTGAGATTGGCGAACAGTTCGAGTAGAACAACGCTCATCTCTACTTGCGAGCAGGGCCCTCACTCCTTTTGATATGTGATATGCTTATTCTGTATTGTCTGTATAAGTCCCCCCTAAAATTGTAAAGTGCTACGGAATATGTTGGCGCTATAAAAATAAAAATTCTTATTATTATTATAAGCATAGCTTGCCATCCACTGGAGCACCTGCTCTTTCTGGGCCTTATCAACAAAGCGTATCGCTGTGCGGCTGCCAAAGAAAGGGAGTGCAGTAGGTCATCCACTAACATAAGTTGTCAGTTGTCTTTGGATAGGATCTGTCTGTGTTGGTTCACTAGTGCTTTCACTAACATTACCACGTACCCCACGTACACCTTGAACACCAAGCCTATTCCCCCTTTCCACCGCGCCCTCTCTTTTTTCCACTCATGTTGGTCTGATACAGTGGTAGGAGCACGCTATTAACTAAAGAAAAATAAGTTTTTTCCTGCGCAATAGCTGAGCACACACCTGAATTTCAGCAACACTAAATGACAAGGTAAGAAATGGCCTGCTGTATAACGTTACTAACAGACAAAAGAAATTTGTTAGTGTGCATGAGGCTGATAAAACCTACAAGATATTCTCCAAACAATTTCAAACTGAAATCTCCCCTGATGTATTACTTTAGGAACAGAAGAAATTATTTTTTTTGAATGTGTAAGAGGCCAGTATAAGAAAGAATGTATGTTTCAAAATATTTCAAACTCAGATCTAGCCAGCTGTATCACTTTACTCAGAGCAAAAAATATTTTTTGGTTACTCTGCATAAGCTCTGCGTCCAGCTGACTTTGACCGCCACTGACATAGTAGCTGGCTTATAGCACTGTATGACAGGAAAAATTATTTTTTTCAATGGGCCTAGTAAAAGAAGTTTTTTTTTTTTTTTACTGTGAAACCAGGACAAGTTCAACGCCACTCAAAAAGGATTGGCCTTTTAGCAGACAGGATCAACTTTGCCACAGTTAAAAACCTTTGATGGACTCTGCCTGCCCACCAAAAATATATATAGGTTTGACTGTGCGTACAAGCTGAATTTGACAGCCACTGACATAGTACCTGGCTTATAGCACTGTTTGACTTTTGGCACAGGAAAAAGTATTTTTTGGACTGGGCGTAGCAAGAGAAAAAATGTATTTTTTTACTCTGAAACCACCTGAATTTCAACTCCACTAAAAGTATCTGACACTAAAAAAAATGTTAGTGCACACAGTCTTCAATATCACAATAACAGAAAAAAACCCAGATTTTGTGCTATGCAATAAATAGCTCTGTGGACTGTGTTCAACCCCACTGAATGAAAAGGTGCACTGCGCTTGCGCATTAGCAAGTGCAAAAAAAGATTCAAGATATACTGAGACATGGAGCTCTATACCAGCGATGCACAGCACTATTGTATGGCATGGGCCCTCTGTTTCTGTCAGATTCTCAGTACTTGCACAAGAACACCAAAAATGTGCTGCAACAGCGGTTGCAGAGGTACACAGGCCAGAAATTATCTACACTATCTGACTACCACACAAGTGCCCATCTATCTAGCAATATCTCTTATTACACAGGAGAACACTGAGCTGAATCTGTCTCCAGCAGTGACATGAATATAATGGCACTGAGGGAACATGGTCGCTTTTTACATTGAGAGAATATGTGATTTCTGCAGTCAGTTGCAGAAGTTCTTATGTCTGGATAGTTTAGATGCTTCCTGCGCTATGATTGGCTGACCGCGCTTTCCTCAGTTAAAGTTACTGCCCACAGGAAAAAACAGTGTGCCACTGATCAGACCTGTTCTAAGCTCTCCACAGCCCCCACACTCACCTGGCACATGTCACCGCTCATCATACACTTTCACTATGCTAACAAAACTGTTCAAAACGCCAAGGTTGCCCTGTATTCGCGGTCCCGAGCAAATTAGTCTAACTTTTCCAAAAATTTGCTCGCCTTTGCGATAACGAATCCAAATGTGCCATACTCGTGCTGAATTTGAAACCTTCGAACATTCGCCGAACAAATTCGCTCAACACTAATCGCTACACACGTTCTCCTCTTGGCTCGCTTGAATCTGGCCGGACGAGAGGGCCAAATCTATAAATGGTCTGTGCTGTCCAGACTCATGACTACTGAGAGTTGACCGTGTGGAAGACAGGGTGGTGGTGGTGGTGGCAAAGTGACTTGAAGCATTACCTGCTATCCAACCAGCAACCTTTTGACACTGCTCTGTGTTCATTAGTGGTGTTCTGCGGTCCCCTAGTAGTTGGACAGGAAAGTCGAGCGACAAGATGTGGGTATTTGTTGTGCCACAATTTCAGCTTGCCCACAGCCTTGGCCTCTGCATGCACCATCACCATCACGTCCATTTCCCCATCCCTTTGCTACGTGCTTTGCCCATTTTAAATGGAGGACAATATTTTCTACGTTCACTACAAATGGCTGGATTTGAACTGCAGTTCTATGTGATTCGTCTGACGGACAACCACAGTTTTAAATAGTGGGCCTATATGTTACTATTCTTCACAATGACATCATGTGAATAGCTTCACTGACACACTGCAACAAAATGTAAATGGACACCAATATTTTCCACGTTCACTACAATATTCTGGATTTTTATCGCTGTAATAAAATCTGGCTGTATTCTGCAGTGCTAACAAGCAAATGGAGCAGAAAAATGGTGTACTCTGGATTTCTTTTTAAGCAAATTATCAGGATTAAGATGAAAAAAAATTAGCCCTGGCCCCTCATACCTGGGGCTGTGTCTACAAATATCTGTAACAGCAGGATCAGTCAGAACGTGTAATGGACCCTCTTGTGCTGCATACACTGTAGTCTGCCTCAAACTCTGCCTACCTGCCTAACTCCTGCTATCACCACTGCATATATGCAGCTGGATTAGTCCTCAGAAGGACTGTTGGTACCGATGGATATATAGATATGCTGTGGAAAACTTTTACTAACTATAAACAAGCAAATCTCTCCCTGACTCAGCAGCAGCTTTCCCTACTCTAACCGTTTCCGGGGTAGACTGTGACGAGCCTAGCGTTACCGGGTCTTAAATAGACGCGATGACACTATGTGGCAAGCCAATCACTGTAATGCCACAACCAACATGGCTACGCCATTACACCGCGTGGCAAGCAATCCCTGCATGTTCATTGGCTCTCTAAAGAGCTCCAAACATGCAGGGCAGAGACCCGAGCTCCCACCCGAGCAACCCGGAAATACTTGCCGAGTGCGGAGGTTGATGAGCACAGTGATGCTCAGGCGAGTACCGAGTAGTGGCGATCATGTTCACTCATCACTAATTAGCAACTGAAAAACATAGTTTTTTTTAGTCTGCAACAGCAATGCAAACAATTGAATTTCAGCGGCACTAAATGACATGGTGAGATATGGCTTGCTGTATCACATTAATAACAGCAGAAAGTGTTTTTTTTAGTGTGGATGAGGTCTGTAAAACATACAAGATATGCTCCAAACTATTTCAAACTGAGATGTCGCTTACTGTATCACATTAGTAACAGAAGAAAATATTTTTTTAATGTGGATGAAGCCTGTATAACATACAAGATATTCTCCAAACAATTTTAAACTAAGCTCCAGCCTGCTGCGTTACAAAAAAATATTTTTTTTACTCTGCATACAGCTGAATTTCAAAGCCACAAAATGACAAGGTGACATATGGCTTACTGTATCACGTTTGTCACAGAAAAAAATATATATTTTTACTCCATGTGCACACAGCTCAATTTCAACACCACAAAATGACAAGGTGACTTATGGCATACTGTATCACGTTCGTCACAGAAAAAAAAATAGTTTTTTACTCTTGTTAGCAACAGTAAAAAATTTTTTATTTTTGCTCAGTGTGCACAATGCTGAATTTCAACTCCACAAAATGACAACGTGGCTTGGGGCGTGCTGCGTCACACACTAAATCACAGTAAACAATGTTTGTCTTTGTTTTCACTCTCACCTCCTTAATCCTTCACCTTTTCCAACCACCCCTAATCCCTACACTTAGTAAGGAACTATTCATCTCTCCCTCCATTCTCCCCACCCATCTCACCTCCTCTTCAGAGCTATTCCTAAACATACAACCCTTTGTCTCCAAACACAGACAGCCACCTCATGCCCTCTACTACCAACTACTAACGCTTTCTCTGCTCCTCCTCACTGCCGGCAACATCTCCCCACATCCCGGCCCTTCTCACCACATCCCTACAATCACTTCCACCACCTACCCACGATCTATCCCAAACTCTTGTAACCTTTCTAACCTTATACCCATCCGCCCAGCCTCCACTTCCCCAGTCCCTCTAACAGGAGCTCTATGGAATGCTCTCTCCGTCTGCAAAAAACTTTCCTACATTCACGACCTCTTCATCACTAACAAGCTTTCCTTCCTCGGCATCACTGAAACTTGGCTCACCCCCTGTGACACGGCCTCTCCTGCTGCACTTTCGTATGGTGAATTCCACCTCTCCTATACCCCCCGCCCCACAGGCAAGCAAGGTGGAGGAATAGGTTTCCTCCTCTCAGATAACTGCTCCTTCACTCATATCCCTCTGCCGCCCTCCATTACACTCCCCTCTTTTGAAGTAAACTGTGTGCGCATCCACTCCCCCTCCAACCTCCAACTGGCTGTCATTTTCCACCCCCCCAGGATCAACCACCACTTTCTTTGACCACTTCACTACTTGGCTACTTCATTTCCTCTCCATTGACATCCCCACTATCCTCATGGGCGACTTTAACATCCCCATTGACACTTCCCTCTCAGCTGCCTCTAAGCTTCTATGCCTCACTTCCTCCTTCGGTCTTACTCAGTGGTCTTCCACACCCACCCACAAAGACGGCCACACACTGGACCTCATCTTCATCCGCCTCTGTTCCCTATCTAACTTCTGTAACTCACCTCTTCCTCTCTCTGACCACAACCTACTTACATTCTCTACCCTCTCCTCTCACAATCAACAGACAACCCTGGCACACCAGCCTAACTAAAGAACTGCGACGGGACTCCAGAGCACTTCATCGCATTCAAACAGTCCCTCACTAACTTCAAGTCCACATTCACTTCAGCAAAACAAACATACTTGGCATCTCTCATATCCTCCCTGTCTCACAACCCCAAACAACTATTCAACACCTTCAATTCTCTCCTCCGTCCCCCAGTGCCTCCTCCCTATCCTTTTATTTCAGCTGAAGACTTTGCCTCATTCTTCAAGCAGAAGATTGACACCATCAGACAAAGCTTTTGCCTAAAGCCCCCACAGCCCTTCCCCACACCGACTCAACCCTCCTCCTCCAAAACCACCTTCTCCACCATTACCAAACCTTACCACTATCTTCATCCCACCCCTAGCCCATCTCTTCAACCTGTCACTAACAACTGGTGTCTTCCCCTCATGCTTCAAACATGCCTCAATCACACCCATCCTCAAAAAGCCCTCCCTTGACCGATCCTCTCTGACTAGCTATCGCCCCATATCACTTCTCCCCTATGCCTCAAAACTACTGGAACAACACATCCATTCTGAGCTATCCTCCCACCTCTCCTCCTGCTCCCTCTTCGACTGCCTACAATCTGGTTTCTGACCGCACCGTTCTACTGAGACTGCTCTGACTAAAGTCACCAACGACCTACTAACCGGCAAATCCAAGCGACAGTACTCTGTCCTCCTCCTCCTGGACCTGTCATCTGCCTTCGACACAGTGGACCATTCCCTCTTACTACAAACTCTCTCATCTCTCGGCATCACAGACTTGGCCCTATCCTGGATCTCCTTATACCTAACAGACCGGACATTCAGTGTCTCCCACTCACACACCGCCTCCTCATCTCACCCCCTATCTGTCGGTGTCCCCCAAGGTTCAGTTCTAGGACCCCTACTCTTCTCCATCTACACCTTAGGCCTAGGACAGCTCATAGAGTCTCATGGTTTTCAGTATCACCTATATGCTGATGATACACAGATCTACCTCTCTGGACCCGATATCACCTCCTTACTAACCAAAATCCCACAATGTCTGTCTGCTATTTATTCCTTCTTCTCTGCCAGATTTCTAAAACTCAACATGAACAAAACAGAATTCATCATCTTTCCGCCATCTCATTCAACCCCCCCAACTGACCTATCTATCAATGTCAATGGCTGCCCACTCTCCCCAGTCCCTTAAGCTCGCTGTCTTGGGGTAACCCTGGACTCTGAACTCTCCTTCAAACCACATATCCAAGCCCTTTTCACTTTCTACTGACTCCAACTCAAAAATATCTCCCGGATCCGCACATTCCTCAACCATGAATCTGCAAAAACACTAGTGCACGCCCTCATCATCTCCCGCCTTGACTACTGCAACCTCCTGCTCTGTGCCTCCCTGCCAACACTCTCGCACCCCTCCAATCCATCCTAAACTCTGCTGCCCGACTAATCCACCTGTCCCCCCGCTATTCCCCAGCCTCTCCTCTCTGTCAATCTCTACACTGGCTCCCCATTGCTCAGAGACTCCAGTTCAAAACCCTAACCATGGCATACAAAGCCATTCACAACCTGTCTCCTCCATATATCTCTGACCTAGTCTCTCGTTACATACCCACAAACATCCTTCGATCCTCACAAAATCTCCTTCTCTACTTCCCTCTTATCTCATCCTCCCACAATCGCATACAAGATTTCTACTGTGCTTCCCCCCTACTCTGGAACTCTCTACCTCAACACATTAGACTCTCGTCGACCGTGGAAACCTTCAAAAGGAGCCTGAAGACCCACCTCTTCTGACAAGCCTAGAACCTGCAGTAACCACCGCTCCACCATACCGCTCGCAACCTGCTCTACCCTCACCTACTGTATCCTCAACCATCCCTTGTAGATTGTGAGCCCTCGTGGGCAGGGTCCTCGTGCCTCCTGTACCAGTCGCTATCACATTGTGTTCAAGATTATTGTAATTGTTTTTGCTATGTATACCCCTTTTTCACATGTAAAGCGCCATGGAATAAATGGAGCTATAATAATAAATAATAATAATAACATTACTCACAGAAAATAGTAGTTTTTTTTACTCTGCATACAGCTGAATTTCATCCCCACAAAATGACACAGTGGACTTCAATGGCTTGTTGTATCACGTTAACAGATGAAAAAAAAATAGATTTTTGTACTCTGCAGGAACTCTGAATACAGCTGAATTTCAACACCACAAAATAACAAGGTGGGCTACTATGGCTTGCTGTATCACATTAGCAAGTGAAAAAAAAAATTTTTGAAGGTGTACTCTTGCATGGAGCACAATAGTAGCAGTGCACAACAGACTTCTATGACATGTGCCCTGCTGTCTTTGTGTGGACCTCAGTGATGGCACAATTAAAAAAGTCTGCTGGAAGGTTGATTTCACAGTCTCACAGGACCCTATCTATCTAAACTATCGGACTTAGAAGCAACCGCCTATCTAACTTGCTAAAATCTCTCAGGAGCAGCGTCAGCAGCAGCGTCTGTGACTTGTTACAATCACAAAATGGCGCTAACACAACATGTCCGCTCTTTATATAGAGAGGACATGTGATTTCAGCAGCCAGTGGCACAAGCCCTTGTGTCTGGACAGTAGGGATTGGCTAGCCGTGATTTGCATACATAAAGTTAGGGGGGGGGGGGATTACAAGTGCGCCGCTGTTCTCAGCTCCTGTCAGCTCTCCCGAGCCCTTCCCCTTATCAAACACGTCTCACCATTCATCATACACGACCACTATGCTAGCCAAAGTGTTAAAAATACTTTAGTTGTAATGCTATAATTTCCCGCTTTTTCACCGAATTTTACCGAGTTTTGCAGATTAAATAAAATGCTCCTGTTTCTGAAAACTGAATGTGCCATATTCGTGCCAAATTTGAAACTCACAATTGTTTTTCGAACATATTTGCTCGTCACTAGTAGAGGCACGTGTGAAATCAACGATGTTAACTATACTGTTGTACTGTCCGGGGCTGCTGTTGCTGGCTTTAAACTTCCACACATCTCAATTCCTGCCCTCCCTAATTCTCTACTTTGCATTTTTGCTGCTACTATTGTATGGTTACACCAGACAAACATCTCCTCGCTGCCTTCCCATCGTGTTTTCAAGTGATTGACCATACAGCTGCAGCTACTGCTATTATTGATGGCTTTACATTGCCAGAAATCTCCTTGCTTGCCCTGTCTTAATGCTCTACTGTGTGTTTTCTGCCATATTGCCACTGCACAGCCACTCTAGCCACACATCTCCTGGCTGCCTGCCCTCTGTGTTTTATCATGATAGACAGTACTGCTCATGTAAAACATACTCTCTTGAAGGTACACAAACATGAAAGAGCTCCCAAAACATGCTAATTTTTGGAAAGTTTTGGTGACAATCCATTGCTTTTTCACTTTGAACATAAATTACCTGTTCCTGCTACTTAAAAAAGGAGCACTTCTGGATGACTTAATAAAAATCCTTTATAATTGCTCAATTATTTTGTGAATAGCAAACTGTTGTGGATCTAAAAAAATATTTATTTTTCACTACTAGTTGCAAAGCTATTAATTCTTTAGGTTCATTACATTACAAATGCTTTGTTTCCATGAATGAAACGATAATTTTTAAACTACTTGTGAAAAAGCTATCACTACTTCATTTATCAAGGAACAGAGCTCTTGATTCTCCCCCGAAAAGGGATAATTATTGCATGTTCTACATGAAAAAGTCACAGCTACTTCTAATTTCACCGCTATATATTAACAACATCAAGCCTGCCCCCAAAAAGTGATAATTTTTAGACCGATTATACAAGTTAAGAGGCTTACAAAGTCTGATACTGCACTGTGTAGTTATAGGCTACTGGTTACTATTAGTGTTGAGCGAGAATGTTCTGTTCCGAGTATGCTCGGGCTGAGCTCCGAGTATTTACAGCTGCTGGGTGATACGTTTGAATCGCTTCCGTGAGCATGATTTGCAACTGTTTGACAGTTTTATTACATGTCAGGGATGTGTAAGAAATAGACATTCCTCACATGTATTAAAACTGTCAAACAGTCGCAAATCATGCACATGGGAGCGATTCAAACATATCACCGAGCAGCTGTAAATACTCGGAGCTCGGCCCGAGCATACTGGGCGAAAGGGTTAATAGAACATACTCGCTCAACACTAGTTACTATAGGTTACCTTCTGATTTTCCTCAGCCAGGTAGGTTGAGGTCACTTGATCAATAATAAGTCTGTGTTTACATTACAGAGCTAAAAACAGTTTCAATACGCACCTAAGAGACTTCAGAGTGTTATACACATATTTTCCAGAAAATTAGAGGCTTTTTAGTATTTATTTGCCTCAAATTGAATATTTACGGAAAGCCGGCAAAGTGGAATTTCAAACGATCCAATCATTGCTAGTTGTTACTTTTTAATGAAAAGGTGTTGACAAAAAACAATTTTAACTGAGGTCTCTTTATCTGGCATATAATTTTACATGATATTTTATATAATGCATTATTATTATTAAAATGAATAAGTGTGTCTCTAGATCCCCTCATTTCTAATCATTTATTTTTATTAGTTTCTATTTTGTAGCTAACACAATACAAAGTAAAAAATTTTCAGCCAAAAATCCAGGAACTACATCTCAGATTCGAAATGCCTTAGTCACTCCAGCTCTATACCCACACACTGTCGCCTCCTCCAGCTTGACTGACATCCTCTATGCTGTGTGACCTCAGGCAATAGAGCCATCAGCCAAGTAGGAGAAAGTTGTACTGGAGTGACAAAGGCTTTAGATCTACAAGAGCTCTTCGGCTTAATTTGCATATCAATTCAAACACTGATTTCTCAGCAATGGTGTAACAGACTGGGCATTTAAAGATATTGCTTGACTTGTCCTTAAAAGAGCTCTATGCACATATAGTCTGAGTGATGAAGTCCTGCTGGAAGATTCACTTTAAGCATAGAATTCAGAGGGTGTATTTAGTTTTTCTCATGAATGTTAGCTATAAAATACATAATGTACCTGCAATCAAGGTTGATAGCATGATATGATAATATCTAAAGTAGAAAAAATGATTAACATTTTGGTTTTATCATTTGCTTATTTATCATTTATTACAGATCTGAAGAATATAACTTTTACTTTTCCATTTCAAAGAGTATAAAACTATCTTGAAGGGTTTTTAATAAAGCCTTCTGCAACATAAAATGATAACATTTTAAATGCATTTTACTATTATTGTAAATATTCACTTTTTATGCCTTGCCCAGAGGAAAACTATAAATCTTGTCTCAACTGAATGAACACCATTTATCATATTCATTTTCTTGTCAATACAATTATGAAATGCCTTTGGCTCTTTTCCAAGGAACCTGATTTGCTACAGAAACCCAATTAGGATAAGCAAGGCTGCTACTAAACACTATTGCAGACTCTCACTTGGAAATATAACACTGTTTAAAGCATAAATGACACCTCACCTCTGAACCCTGAGCCTAATAAGATTTAATCTCTGAAAAGAAACTTGAAGAGCAACTCTTTTCATCCCTCATGGAGGTTTCTGCCATCTGCTGGGCATCATTGTCATTTCAGATTATTTTGCACTTACTTGGTTTAAAAGAACAGACCAATATCTATCTATCTATCTATCTATCTATCTATCTATCTATCTATCTATCTATCTATCTATCTATCTATCTATCTATCTATCTATCTATCCCAGTTATCTCAAAAAGAAACATATTGGACAGCACTCAATGGCAAATTCACTGCAAAAACTGATGTATTTAGTCATGTGAACAGGCGGCAATGTTTTGGTTAAGGGCAATGGAGCCTTTGTCAAACATGAGCCAATAAATATAACAGTATTTTTGCGTTGAATTTGCTATTGAGTGCTTTTTATGTACCATAGATTGGTGGGTTAAAACCAATGTGCTGGCACCTATATGTGCAAAAAACTGACCAGCATGTACTCGTTTAGGAGTTTTTGCATTTTTGTAGTATACATTTGGAGGCAGTGACTGCTGAGCAATCCTCCCTTCAGTCCAAATCTGTTTTTAATTAGCAATGGATCCCACTTGTTCTTTAATTGTGTAGGCTTTTAGCCCAAAAGATATCTGATAGAAATGGTTTGGGTACCTCCAACAAAAAGAACACCTTATTGTGAGTGGTGGGCACAAACCTATTGGCCAATTTGTGCCTAAAATACCTTCATTTTATAAATAAATTATAAATAGCAGTGATATCACTTATTCAATGTTTGCGTATATCTTAACACCCTTCGGTTTGCATCTAGTTATTTATCTATCATCTCTTTGTGCGAGTTGTGTAAAATAAATGCAAACTCATTGATACTAACTTTTAATGGAAAATGAATGTTATTGTACAGCATAATTTTATCCTAAAATAAATTACGGATCCACCAAGTGCCACAGTTGTCTTTTTTACATATAAACAAATATCTAGTAACTAAAATGAAACAAAATTAAAATCAGCATGTGATACAGCAGGAATCCATATGAACAGAAAGTGCTTCGATTTTCTTTCCTCCTCACACTACTGGGAGCCTGTTGCTGAAACGCTTAGCCCTAATACCAGCTGGCTGGGTGAGCCTGTGTGCCTCACAGTTTGAGAAATCACCATGGTCGTTGTAGCATCGGCGTCTCTGCCCCTTGCTAGGCAGAGACGCTGTCCCTCTCACCTCCCCGCTCCTGGCGCGGCGTCCTCCAGCGCTTCTCTCCCCGCTGCTTCCGGCGCGCGCTCCTTCCCTGGCAGTGTGCTTAGGACGCGCGCGCGCTCCCCCTCTCTTAAAGGGACCGCGCGCGTCTTCCTAAGGAGTCACCGGCCAATTGCCGGAGGACCTCCCATATATAAGGCACCTCCTCCAAAATGGAGGTGCCCGAGCAAAGTTGTTTGCACTGTGTCTGATCTTTGCTTCAGCCCTCAGGTCCCGCTGCTAGCCTGACTCCTCATCCTGCCTGCCAGCCTGTTATCTGCCCGTTACCTGCCGAGCCTGCCAGCCTGCTCACCTGGAGTATAGCAGAACATAGCACACTGCAGACAATTTCCTGCTCCTGCTGTGCTCCATAGTCTACAGTGCTGTGACTACTCTCCTGTTCTCTCTGCAGACACTAGAAAATCCTGGCAGAGACTCCGCAGTCTCTGCTCAGATGATTGCTGCTGCAGCTGCTGGATACCATTTCTGCCGGCTGCCAGGTACACATTAATTGGCTAATTTATACGCTAAGAATTCTCATTTATTTCTATTTTCTAGAGCACTAATGCAATTCAAATTTCATATATTTCATGTTTGCATTATCTCTATGTATCCACCTTGTCTTATAACTCCTATTTCATGGTGATTAGTGATGAGCGAGCATGCTCGCTACTTCTCGGTGCTCGCCCGAGCATCTCACTGCTTGAGATGCTCGGCGCTCGCCGAGTATTTCCTGGGTTGCTCGGTGGGAGCTCGGGTCTCTCCCTGCATATTTGGCGCTCTTTAGAGCGCCAATCAACACGAAGGGATTGTCTGCCACACACTGTAATGCCGCAGCCATGTTGGTTGTGGCATTACAATCATTGACTGGCCGCACAGCGTCATCGGGTCTATATCTGACCTGGCGCCGGCATGCTCGTCACAGTCACTCCAGAATCAGACAGTGCAGGGAGAGCAGCTCTTGAGCTAGGGAGAGATTTGCTTGTTTCTGGTTAGTGTAGGTATACCACACTATATTAGAGACGCATATCCATCATCAACTAACAGTACTTCTGAGGACTAATCCAGCTGCAGAGATATCAGTGCTAGGCAGGCAGGGTATATAGCAGACTGCAGTTCACATAAGAGGGTCCATTCCAGTTCTGTTGCCTGCTGCAGCTCCAGACAGGAAGAGGAAGAGGAGGAGGCTGTTGGTGCTGGGAGTGTGTGCTGCTGTAGAAGCGGGGAAGGAGGGAAAAACATCTCCGGGACTTTTTGATCTGACCCCTTCCCAGCTACAGAGAGGTGAGCCTGGGACTGGCTTCCAGGGCTGGGCCCCCAGCTCCCACCTCCCGGTCCAAGCTGGAGAGGAGTGGGAGGGCTCCGAATCCGGCTGGGGTGACCACCAGGTCAAGACAGGGCTCCGGTGCGAGGTCCCGCAAGACCCCTGAGGCCATGGCCACGGCGGCTCTCCCCCTTGACTAGGGCACTAAGGTTGCGAATGAGTCTACTGTCAGCTATGGCTCCCGCATACATACGCACCTCTGCGAGTATGAGGAAGCCTCTAAATGGCTAAGGACCCTCTTGTGGGAGTTGATGGTAGTGAGGGATAAAGCCATTAGAACCTCTAACAACAAGAGGGCCGCCCTCTCTGCTGCAGTTAGGAAGTTGAAGGGGTCCATCCAGGCACTGGAGGCCAGAAGATATGACATCCTCGCTGGCCGTGGCCCTTTTCGGGAAAAGTTGGAGAATGGCGACCGGTTCAGAGCCATGACTGGGGGGGCTCCTGTGGGGACAGGGAGCCCCATCCAGGTGGAGGAGGAGGATAGCGAGTTGGAGAATGAGGAAGAGGATGCACCCTATCCACTGGGTGGCCTGATAAGAGATCTCCAGGCATCGCACAGCTGGATAGCCACCGAGCAAGTGGCTCTCCTGCCAGATTCCAGCGCCTCTGAGTGTAACGGAAGCAAGTGGGAGGAGGAGGATGGTGGCAGCAGCAGTGAGGGGGGCTGCCTCATCCTGAAGCAGATCAAGTACCTGGCAAGTTTTGACCAGCTTACGTTCGGGGACGAGGACTGCGGGGATGAGGCAACTAGGAAGGGGATGAAGAGGTCAAGAAGGAGGCACAAGTGGAGTAAAATATCGGTGGTTGAAAAACTTGTGTATGTCCCCCTTCCTGGGGCTCGGCTGCCCTCCCCAGCTCAGGCTCTGTGGTGGGTCCACAGCAAGGGAGCGAGGAGAGTGTTGGCGGTCAAGTGCAGGGCGCCGTCTCTGCTGGCAGTAGCAGAGAGGGTGGTAGCAGGCACGGAAAAATGGCAGAGGATTCTGGTAGCGATATGGAGGTACAGGTGTTAACAACAGTGTATCCGCTGGCATGCAGGGGACGCCACTGCCTTCTGCACTGACGGCGGGGCACAGACAGCTGGGGCCGCATCTCCAGCGGTGAGTGCTGGGGTGTCTGGGTGCCCCACTCATGGATCCGCTAAAAAGGCTGCTTCACCTTTGGGGACCCAGGCACCGAAGAGAAGCAAGGGAGCGGAGCCTGCAGCTAAGGCTCTGGCGCTCCTTGGCGGGGTCTGCGGCCGTTTCGGGGCCCTCTGTGTGCAGATCCAGTATTGGGTCGGCGCCTGGGGCTCCGCCGCCAGTGGATGCCGAGGGGAAGTGGCCCAGCCTAGGGACAGCTGCAGCTGCTGCAGTGTCTGGCTCTCACATGGAGGGGGCAGGTCCCTGGCGGCCAGAGCGGTGGCCTCGGGGGCCACTGGATGCAGCTCCAGTTCTGGTTCGGCATCATGGGCCCTGGGGCGGCTGTTGGCGGGGCACATGGCCTCGGAGAAGTCCACCCTGGTGGGCGTGACTGCCTCTTTGGGGCCAGTGTCGGCTGCTGCTGTGGCGGCTGGCCCGCAAGCAAAGAATGGGGCCTTGTCCTCTGCGGCATCAGGGGCCCCCAGGCACAGAACCAGCTCTGGGTCAGCGTTGGGGGCCCTGGCGCTGTCGGCTGCGGGGTGTGCCCTCTGTGCAGTCCGGCCCGGTGGGCGTGACTGTTTAGAAAATGTCGGCGGCGGCCGCTATGGATTTGTCCCCGCCTGCTTCAGTGACGGGGAATGAAGATGGAACCAGGCTGCTGGGGTCACCTGCATCTGTGTGCTTACCTGTGTTGGTGGCTGCAGGGGCCCCAGCAGCTGAAGATACTGTGGTGGTGGCAGAGGGAGGAGCAGGAGCTGGAGGCACGTCTGCCTCTGCTCCTGGCTCTGGAGATAATAAACTGGGTGCTGCATCCCTGGCAGTGGGCGTGCTGCTGAAGCAGTTCTGCGTCTCCATTAAAGGCAAAGCATTGCTCAGGACCTGTAAAGGTCTAGACCCCCCAGTGGCTGGTAATAAAAATAATGTTAATAAAAATTGCGCTGTTGTCTCCTGGAGGCGATGAGGAAAGGAGAGAGGTCGATCAATGTAGAGGGCAGGGAGGTGGATCTATCCTTCTGGATAGACAGGCATGCCTGGCCGCCTTCCAAGAGAAAAGAGTAGGGGAAACCATATGATCCCTCCCATCAGCCGGGCTCGAGGGTAGCTAGGAGGAATGTGGTCCGTCTTTGGTGGAGGGGCAGTGAAGCGTGCTCGCCAAGAGCTAGGGTGGTGGAGCTCCTCCTGAAGATGGATTTTAGGGCATCTGATGTCTTCGCCAGATACATCCTTTTGGCATCCCGTTTTTCGACATTAGCTTTGTTCGGCAGGAGAGCTTGGAGCTCTTCTGGTCGAACTATGAGCTGGCGAAGGGAGAACCCGGCTGGCGAGATTTTGCCGTGCAGGCGATACCTCGCCAGAACGGTGTCAAGAAGGTTACAGTCCTAACAGGCAATGAGTCACTTTCTGGGGTTGACATCTTGACGTGGCTTTCCCGGTATGGGGAAGTCACAGAGAACCCAAAAAAACGAGTTTAGAATTTGGTCAGGGGGCTGGATCTTCATTGTAAAACTGAAGTGTTCAGGTGGTACGGTCACCCACATCCCTTCCTCAGCGTTCCTGGGGAGGGATAGGATTCTGATCTTCTACCAGGGGCAGCCGAAGGTCTGCCACAGGTGCGGTGATCCCCGCCACTTGAGCGCGGGCTGCAAAGCAGAAAGTCACAGAAATGTGCCTTCTGTGGCGGGGTGGGTCATCTCGCTGCGTCCTATGGTGACATTAGGTGTCAACTGTGTGGTGAATTAGGTCACCCAAACAGCCGCTGCCCCAGTTCCTTTTCCAATGCCGCCTCTGGCCAGGTGGGGGTGAACCATGGGGAGGCAACCCCCGCTGGTGTGACCCCTGCTGAAGCTGGGGGTGGGGGCAGGAGAGGAGCTGAGGGGCAGGTGAGGAGTGACATGGCTGGGAACACCAATCACCAGTGGCAGGAGGTGAGGTGCCGCAGGGGCGGGGGGCAGGGAGAACCTCAGGAAACTAGGGTGATGTCAGTCCTCCCTCCGGTGGCGGTGGCCAGTGTCTGAGGCCCCGGGGGAGGAAGCGGTGTGCGAGGAGATCAGGAGGATGGAGAAGGAGAAGTCGGCTGTCTCCAAGGTTTCCTCTCAAGGTGGCAGTTTGGGTAAGGAGATAATGGAGCAGCCTAAAAAAAAGGGTGGCACGGGTACCAAAAAGGGGGTTGATAAATCTCCCCCCCGGCCGTCACGGTGCCTACGTAAGGGTTACCGGCTCCCCTCTGATCCCCCTCTCCAACCAGTTCCTGACCCTCAACGACTCTGCTGAGACGGAGGTCGAGGGTGGAAGGCCAGGGGCTAACTCCTGGGGGGCTTTTGTGGGATGTGGGAGTCCATCCTCTGGGGGACGTTAAGTCCTCTGGTGGAGAGACCAATCGGGAGTTCAGAGATGAGGAATCCAAAATAGATATGTCTGTATCCCTAAAAAGGAAGGGAAGAGGATCGGCCTCTTCTGGTGCAAACAAGGATGGGAAGATTAAAAAGAAGGGGGGGGTGTGGAAAGGAAAGGCCGTCTAAATTAATCACCCATGATGTCCGAATCTACCCCGTTGACTCTGGCATCAATTAACGTTGCCAGTATAAAGTCAGATGCGGCAGGATTTGCGGCCTTTGATTTTTTCACCCGAGTTGAGGCTGATATTTTATTTTTGCAGGAGACAAGACTAACAGACATGGGATCCATCTACAAAGCAAAGAGGGAGTGGAGGTGTGGGCCCTCTTACTGGTCTCTTGTGGCCGAACTATATAGCGGGGTAGCGGTCCTTTTTAAGGTCGCTTTGGTGGAATGCCGACGGGAGATTGAGGTAGAAATGGGGAGGTGTTTGGTCCTAGACGTCTTCATGAGGGGACAGCAGCTTAGGGCTCATTAATATCTATGGTCCACAATCCAAATGGAACCCCAAATGTCTCTTCATGAAGGTTAAGCCCTATCTTTTTACAAGCCGGCAGGTGGTCTTTCGTGGGGACTTTAACACCATAACAAAATCTCATGATAGGGGAGGCCTCGTAGACCGGCTGGCTTATGATAGCGTAGCCTTGAACAGCATAGCAAGTGAAGCTCGCCTGGTGGATGTCCACATCCGGCACACCCCAGGACACGGGGGTTTCATCTTTCATAGAGGTAGCAGTAGGTCTAGAAAAGATAGCTTTCTCCTTTTAAAAAAAAAACTCTCTCTTCAGCAGTGTCCACTGTTGAGGTGGAGTTCTCCGATCACTGTTTTATTTTCTTTACTTTAAATGTTGCAGAGACTCTCCAGATGTGGAGAGGCCATTGGAAGTTGAATTCATCCACGTTGGAAGAAGCTGAAGTAAGACAATCTTTTGAGGTATTCCTTCAGAACCAGGTACTGCTCTTGGGTCTCTGTAGTAGTAAGTCTGAGTGGTGGGAGATCTTCAAGAAAAAGGTGGCAAGGTTCTTCCATCAGCTTTCGAGCCTAAGGGGCCTGAACAGGTATCACCTATATTAGCTAGGGAGAAAACTCGAGCAGCTCGTCTCGACTGGGGGTGACTGTGAGGAGATCTCCAAGGTGAAGTCCTTACTCAAGGGGTGTCAGTATGATAGGCACACATCCTTGGCTTTTGAGAGGGATTTTGGGGGTACCGCTTGCCTGACCTTTACAGGAACTGTAGGATGTCAGTGAGTTGTAAGGTGGTAACAGGACTGATTGACAGTACAGGTTCCTTGAACCGATCCAAATCAGGGATCCTGGGAGTGGTCAGATCCTTCTACTCACACCTCTTGGGTGGGAGGGATCCTGATCGGGATGAGATGTCGGCTTTCCTGACTGAAACTATCCCTGTGCCAGGGGATGACCACTCTCTTCATGTTTTGGCAGAGGTAATCAGGGATGAGTAAGTGAGACTGGCGGATGGCTTAACATCCAAGTTTTACAAGACTTTTAGGGACTCCTTCGCCCCCCTCTTGACTGAGGTTTTTAATGAATGTCTCTCCTCGAATACTCTGCCCAGTTCAATAAGTCGGCCCTGATTATCCCGTCAAAGGGTAGAGACTCGTCCTGTATTAAGCATTGGTGTCCCATAGCGCTTCTCGATATGGACCAAAAGGTTCTGGCAAAGGTGCTTTTTAAACGGTTGGTGAAATTCGCACCCCGGCTCCTTTCGGCAGCCCAGCACAGCTCCATCCCAGGCCGCAGTATGTTTAGTGCTGTGCTTGGTGTCCGGGAGGCAGTGTTGCAGAGCAAGGTGGGTCACTGGAAGGGGAACTTGCTGTCTTTTGACCAGGCGAAGGCCTTTGACCGGGTTAACCATGAGTACCTCTGGTCCGTCGTTCTGAGGTACGATCTGCCTGGGAGGTTTGTCAGTTGGTTAAAAGTGTTATACAATGGGGCAGAGACTTTTCCGCTTGTGAATGATTGGGTCGGACACCCTTTTGAGGTGAGGTCTGGTGTCCGTCATGGCTGTTCTCTGAGCCCGCAGTTATACATGTTCGCGATCGACCCTCTTTTAAGGAGTGTGGAGCGTGGACCGTTGGGCGGAGCCAGGGGCCACCTTAAGGGTAGTGGCATACGTCAATGACGTTTCCCTCTTTGTATCCTCGAGGGAGGAGGCAGATTGGGTCATGTCTGAGTTCGAGCGCTACTTGATGGCATCTGGGTCCATGATCAACCGAGATAAGTGTGAGAGTCTCTGGCTGGGAGGGGGAGATCCAATTTTTGATTTCCCGGACATCCTTCCAGGGCCTCAGGCCACGGCAAAACTTCTAAGCTTCAGTTTTGGCCCGGGGGACTATCCCCAGCAAAATTGGGAAGGCAGACTTAAGATCGCCGCCCAGAAAGTGGATCAGTGGAAGGGTAGGTCCTTGACCCTGAGAGAAGGGTTAGCCTGGTCAAGGGGTATTTGCTCCCTTTGTTAATATACTTGGGCAGTGTCTGCATCTTTCCAGAGCTGGGTCTACAGCCTGTTTTTCCAATTATTATGAGGGAATAGGCTGAACCTAATCAAGTCACATACTGCATGAGGAGACTAGGGTGGTTGGGTATGATCAACCCCATGGTGTTCTTAGTGAATACCTTTCTTAAAGCAAACATCGCTAACCTCTGGTTAGAGAGGGCTCCTCCGTGGGTATTCTCCTGCAGGGGGTGGTTTCAGCCCAGGAATGGGAGACAGGAGGGCAGGTGAAGGACCTTCATACACCTCATGGACATCTTCCGGCTTATGCTACCCCAGTTTTGAAGGTGATCCGCCGGTGGGGTCTGGGAGTGTGGGAGATCAGAGCCATGTTGAGGAAGTTTCTTGACAATAGGGTCCTGTTGACCAACTTTCAGAAGCCTCTGGCACTCAAAGATTGCCCAAAGCGGGATCTGGAGGTGGGGCTTGGGTTATTAAACTTTAAGCGGATTCCCTTGACGTTTTTGGAATTGGCTTGGTGCTGTTTCCATGGGAGACTGTATGTGAGGGACAACCTGAAGTACAGGAACTCTGATGTCCGGGATTGTCCCCGCGAAGAGTGTGGTGGCATGCTTGAAAGTATGGAGCACTTCCTGCTTCGGTGTCCTTTTAATACAGGGATCTACAGTGAGGTGGTTGCTTCCATAGGCTGGCCCATGATGTCAGGCCTCTCCTATACAGAGTGGGCCTATGGGGCAATCAGGTCCCTTGGTGGCCGACATTGGGGCACTGTTTTTCTAGTTTGTATAGTCACTAGATTGCACACTTGGAACGCACTGTGTCTAGTATCCACACAGCAGAAAGCCCTCACCCAGGAAGAGGCGATTAGGAACATCCTGGGTGACCTGGCAAAAGTGCGCTCTTCGGAGTTTGAGAGGCTGGGTGCATGGAGAGCCTCCCTTCTGTAGAGGGGGTTCTCTTTTAATGAACCCTAGGGAGAGTTAGTTTCTGCACAGGTGGGATTGAGAGAGTCTTGCCTTTTTTTTTTGTTTCTTTGTTTTGGTAGGGCCAGATAGATGGGTAGGAACAGTCAGGGACAGGTAGGGACAAACCAGGGGAGGAGTCCTGAGGAGATAATTTGCATATTCCCACTGCATTTTGGGGTAAGTGAAGAGTCTCCGCGAGCTCAAAGAACACTGGATTTTGGCTGTTGGAGCTGAAAAGAGGACATCGGTAAACCAGGGGAGGAGTCCTGAGGAGATAATTTGCATATTCCCACTGCATTTTGGGGTAAGTGAAGAGTCTCCGCGAGCTCAAAGAACACTGGATTTTGGCTGTTGGAGCTGAAAAGAGGACATCGGTAAACCAGGGGAGGAGTCCTGAGGAGATAATTTGCATATTCCCACTGCATTTTGGGGTAAGTGAAGAGTCTCCGCGAGCTCAAAGAACACTGGATTTTGGCTGTTGGAGCTGAAAAGAGGACATCGGTAAACCAGGGGAGGAGTCCTGAGGAGATAATTTGCATATTCCCACTGCATTTTGGGGTAAGTGAAGAGTCTCCGCGAGCTCAAAGAACACTGGATTTTGGCTGTTGGAGCTGAAAAGAGGACATCGGTAAACCAGGGGAGGAGTCCTGAGGAGATAATTTGCATATTCCCACTGCATTTTGGGGTAAGTGAAGAGTCTCCGCGAGCTCAAAGAACACTGGATTTTGGCTGTTGGAGCTGAAAAGAGGACATCGGTAAACCGCGCGCCTACCGGCGCGCGCATTTTGAAGCATTTTTTTAAACTTTTTTCACTGTTTTCAGAACATTAACAATAAGAACATGGAAGAGTCCAGGAGCCATTTGGTGAGCTGCATATCCTGCTACATGTTCACAGACTTGCCAGTGGAAAAGCCAGACTTCACATGCCAGAAATGCAAGCTTGTGTCCCTGTTGGAGGAAAAGTTGCGAAATCTAGAAGAGAGGTTAACTACCTTGAAAATCATTAAGGAAGGTGAAGAGTTCTTAGACAGAGCAGAATTATCTCTTCATGATTCAGAAAGAGAAGAAATTCGAACTGCACCTGACGAAACAGAGGAATGGAAGCATGTGACCCACAGAAGCAGGAGGATCGAGAGGCATTCAGCACCCATACTGCTCAGGAACCAGTACCAGGCTCTCACACAGGAGAACCATGAAGAAATACAGCAAGATAAGACTTTGCCAGCAATGAATAACCTTGTAAGCCCTCAGAATCCTCCTGGATGGAGAAAGAAGAATGTTGTGAAGAAAAAACGGAGAGTGGTGGTCATGGGGGATTCCCTGTTAAGAGGAACAGAGGCCGCTATCTGCAGACCAGACATAACCTCAAGAGAAATGTGCTGTCTTCCAGGAGCAAAAATTAAAGATGTGTCTGACAGGATATCAAGACTCTTCAGACCTACAGATCACTACCCATTCCTGCTAATACATGTGGGGACAAATGACACCGCAAGAAAGGACCTGGAAACCATCTGCAGTGACTTTGAAGACTTAGGCAAGAAAGTGAAAGAATTGGGAGCGCAGGTGGTCTTCTCATCCATCCTCCCAGTGGATGGCCATGGAACAATGAGGTGGAATAAGATTCTACAGGTGAACAACTGGCTACGTCGATGGTGCCGTCAACAAGGATTTGGATTTCTGGATCACGGAATGAATTACCTATACGATGGACTACTTGCTAGAGATGGGGTGCACCTTACGAAGACTGGAAAACATGTATTTGGAAGTCGCCTTGCTACACTCATCAGAAGAGCTTTAAACTAGAACAATGTGGGAAGGGAAGCAAAAGGCCAGAAAAAGCCATACAGCTGACAAATACTATTGAGATCTCTGCTACTGGAAGTGGAAAAGAAGAACAAAGACAAAAAAATCTAAATAATAAAAATATGGGAGGAAGAGAAACCAATCACAAACTAAAATGTTTTTATACAAATGCACAAAGCATGGGCAACAAACAAGGAGAATTGGAACTACTAATGCAGGAAAAGGAATATGATGTCATTGGAATCACTGAAACTTGGTGGGACGATACACATGATTGGAATAAAAGGCTAAAAGGATACAACTTATTTGCAAGAAACAGACTTGATAAACGAGGAGGAGGTGTTGCATTGTATGTTAGAAAAGCGTATATCTGCACAGAGATTGAAGCTTCAGAGACTGGGAGTTCTGTGGAAACTGTTTGGGTAAGAATACAAGGAGAGAACAACGGAAAGGACACCATTGTAGGCATTTACTACAGGCCACCTGGGCAAGCTGAAGATATGGATGAACTCTTTATGTATCAAATGACCAAGTTCTCCAAAAAATATGACGTAGTGGTCATGGGAGATTTCAACTATCCAGACATTTGTTGGGAATCTCTCTCAAGTAAAACTAGCAGGTCAAGCAAATTCTTATCCTCTCTTGCTGACAACTTTATCTTCCAAAAGGTAGGGGAGAAAACAAGGGGATCTGCTACTTTGGATCTAATTCTTATAAACAGGGAGGAAATGGTTGAGGAGGTAAAGGTGGCTGGGACCCTAGGAGGCAGCGATCATGCTATTATAGAATTTTGGATAACTAGAGGAGGAAGACATGTGAAGACTCAAACTTCAAGGTTAGATTTTAGAAAGGCAGATTTTAAGAGACTCAGAAAGAGAATAGGAGGGATCCAATGGCTGGATGTCCTTAAGGACAAAAATGTCCAGGAAGGATGGGAAATTTTTAAAAATGAGATTCTCAAAGCACAATCGTTAACAATCCCGAAAAGTAGGAAGAATGGGAAGCATTTAAGGAAACCAGGATGGATGAACACAGAACTTAAACACATGCTAAAAAGAAAGAAAGAAATGTTTATTAAATGGAAAGAGGGAGGCATATCTAAAGAAGATTATAATGCAGTCTGCAGATCCTGCAGGGCACGTATCAGGTTAGCTAAAGCTGACAATGAATTAAGGCTTGCAAGAGATGTCAAAAGCAATAAAAAAGGATTTTGGGGGTATGTCAAAAGTAAAAGAAAAGTCAAAGATGCTATAGGATTTTTACAGGATGAAAATGGAGAAATGGTAAGAGAGGATGTTGAGAAGGCCGAACTTTTTAATTCCTATTTTGCATCTGTTTTCTCTCAGAAAGAAAATGTAACATCAACTGATGTTCACTGTCCTTTTAAAGGAATAGAGGAATCCAAGTTATCAGTAAACAGAAAGATTGTGAGGGAATATTTAGCTAACATAAATGAGTTCAAGTCTCCAGGTCCAGATGAATTACACCCCAGAGTACTGAAGGAGATTGTAGAAGAAATTTTAGAACCACTCTCCATAATCTTTGAAAATTCTTGGAGAACAGGAGAAGTCCCAGAAGACTGGAGAAGAGCAAATGTTGTTCCTATCTTCAAAAAGGGGAAGAAGGTGGACCCAGGGAACTATAGGCCGGTGAGTCTGACTTCTATACCAGGAAAGATCTTTGAACAAATTATTAAACAACATGTATGTAAGTACATGGATAAGAATGAAGTGATTAACCAGAGTCAGCATGGGTTTGTAACTAACAAGTCATGTCAGACTAACTTAATTTCCTTCTATGACAGAATCACTGACTGGGTGGATCAGGGAAATGCTGTAGATATAGTATATCTTGACTTCAGCAAAGCATTTGACAAAGTATCTCACATCATCCTTATTGAAAAAATGACCAAGTATGCAATGGACCAGGCAACTGTTAGGTGGATTCATAACTGGCTTAGTGATCGGACTCAAAGGGTGGTTGTAAATGGCTTCACATCCAGCTGGATGAATGTCTCAAGTGGGGTACCACAGGGCTCCGTCCTGGGACCTGTATTGTTCAACATCTTTATCAATGATTTAGATGAAGGAATTGAGGGTAAACTGATTAAATTTGCTGATGACACAAAGCTAGGAGGGATAGCTAATACTAGAGAAGAGAGAGAGAGGATTCAAAAAGACCTAAATAAACTGGAGCAGTGGGCAGCAACCAACAGAATGGTTTTTAACAGGGAAAAATGCAAAGTACTACATCTGGGCAATAAAAATGAAAAAAGCATATACAGAATGGGAGGAATAGAGCTAAGCAACAGTACATGTGAAAAAGACTTAGGTATACTAATAGATCATAGACTGAACATGAGTCAACAGTGTGATGCAGCAGCAAAAAAGGCAAATACAATTCTGGGATGTATTAACAGAAGCATACAGTCTAGATCACGTGAAGTCATTATCGGTCTTTACTCCTCTTTGGTCAGACCTCATCTGGAATACTGTGTACAGTTTTGGGCACCACATTTTAAAAAAGACATAGACAAACTGGAGCAAGTTCAGAGAAGAGCGACCAGAATGGTGACTGGTCTGCAAACCATGTCCTATGAGGAACGATTGCAGGATTTGGGAATGTTTAGCTTGCAAAAAAGAAGACTGAGAGGAGACTTAATAGCTGTCTACAAATATGTCAAGGGCTGTCACATTGTAGAAGGATCATCTTTATTCTCATTTGCACAAGGAAAGACTAGAAGCAATGGGATGAAACTAAATGGGAGGAGACACAGATTAGATATTAGAAAAAACTTTTTGACAGTTAGGGTGATTAATGAGTGGAACAGGCTGCCACGAGAGGTGGTGAGTTCCCCTTCAATGGACGTCTTCAAACAGAGGCTGGACAGACATCTGTCTGAGATGATCTAGTGAATCCTGCTTTGAGCAGGGGGTTGGACCAGATGACCCAGGAGGTCCCTTCCAACTCTACCATTCTATGATTCTATAAATTAGAGTGTTCAAAGCAGGCAGCTTTAGGGATAGGCAGTTAGTATTAGGTTTATTAGTGAGGGGCAGAAAGGGAGAGATAGGGATAGGTTAGTAAGGCCTTAGGGACAGACCTTTTGTTTTCTTTCTTTGTTAGAGAGGGACAGAATGATAGGTAAGTTAGGGCGAGGGCCTCTTTGATCTCCAGTTTCTGGTGGTGGGCTGTTATCCTCACTTATAGATTTTTGTTTTGAAAAGAATATCAATGTTTTGGAAATAGGGCTTGCAGGCACCAAACTTGGCTCTGGATAAAGGTCGTAGGTTATGGTGTTAATGCTGTAATAGGATAGGTTTCTTGTTATTGTTGATAGTATTGTAAGTTTGTTATTGTTATTAGGTTTATTGTTGCTAGTATTGTGAGGTTGTTATTGTTGTTGTTGTTATTGTCATTTTTTATTGTTATTCGTAATAGTTTTTGTTGCGGGGGTTTAACTTTAGGTTGGGTAGGAGGTACGGGGGGTGGGATTTTCTATAAAAAAAAAAAAAATGGATGTTCTACGGGAGACAAATTGAAGGCCATAAACTCTCATGGACCTTGTGGTGAGGTGTGTGGGATAAAATTAGTCTAGGTGTGGAGAAAAAAAAATAAAAAAAAATAAAAAATTAAAAAAGTTTATAAAAAAAACTTTTGTTGTGTGGTGTTATTTTTGGCCAGATGGACGGCTTTTTTCTTTTGGGCAGTGGGTCAGAGTTTTTTCTGTTGTTTTGGCCTTACTGGTCTGTTTTGGTTTTTGTATTTTGTTGTGTTTGGTTTGGTAAAAGTAATGTTTGTATAGTTTTTGTATTGTGTTTTGTATTTTTCTAATTAAAAAAGAGTTCCAGTTCTGTCTGCGGCTGCTTTTACAGATATTTGTAGAAATAGGCCCAGGTATCAGGGGCCAGGAATAATTTTTATTTATCTTAATCCTGATTATTTGCTTAAAAAGCAATCCAGAAAAAAAGTTTATCTGCCATTTGCTTGTTGGCACTTCAGAATACAGCCAGGTCCTTTCCATATTACAGCGCTAAAAATCCAGCTATTTAAAACTGTGGTTTGTCCTTCACACGGATCACATATAAATGCGCTAAAAATATTGCCATTTCTGGCCTCCATTGAAATTTTGTTGCAGTGTGTCAGTGAACTTATTGACAAGAGGTTGGTGCTGTTAAAAATAGTTACCTACAGGCCTGCTATTTAAAACTGTGGTTTGTCCGTCACACTGATCACACATAAGTTGGCTCCAAATTCAGACATTTGTAGTGAACATGGAAGATATTGTCCTCCATTTAAAATGGGCAAGGCACGTGGCAATGGACAGGGAACTGGACGTGATGGTGATGGTGCATGCAGAGGCCGTGGGCAAGCTGAAACTGTGCCACAACAAACACCCACATCTTCTCGCTCGACCTTCCTGTCCCAATTAATAGGGGACCGCAGAACACCACTATTGAACAGAGAGCAGTGTGAAAAGGTTATTGGTTGGATAGCAGATAATGCTTCTAGTCATTTAGCCACCACAACCACCACCACCCTGTCTAGTCTCAGTAGCCTTGAGTCTGGACCGCATATTCCTCACCCTGATCCTCCTTCCTCCCAATATGCCTAGTGCCCAGAGACAACTGTCACTCCGAAGAGCTATTCATTTTTCCATTTATAGATTTGGGCCTCTCGCCTGGTCCACTTGAAGCGGGGCAAGAGGAGATTGCATGTAGCGATGTCCAAATATTTGTGCAGCCACGGTCATGCGAAAGCGACGATGGGAAAGTGTCACAAGAGGTGGACTATGATGAGACAATTACCAGAAAATCAGGAGGAGGACCAGGGTGCAGAAGTGGAAGATGAGTTGGTGGATGATATAGTAACTGACCCAACCTGGTAGGGGGACATGCAGAGCAAGAACAGCAGCACACAGGGGGAGGGAGGCAGAGCACCCCAACAGGCAGGAAGAAGCAGTGTGATGGCCGCAGACAGAAGGCGGGCAACCATTCGCCGTAACACCAACACGATGGAAGTTGCCAGTACAACTGTTAGGTCTTCCCGAGTCTGGTTGTTTTTTAAAGACTCTGTTTTGCACCACCTGCCAGGCCAGCATCAGCAGGGGTAGCAAAACTACCAGCCTGGCCACCACCAGCATGATCAGGCACATGGCCACAAAGCACCCAACTTTGTGGGCCGAACCCCAGGGTCCAGGAAGAGTGTGTGCGGGTGACACTACTGCTTCTTCCGCTGTTGTGCGTGCAAGCCAATCCCCTGTCCAAGTGCATGCGAAGATGCCTCCTGCCCTGCACCGGTCGTTGCACACTCTCAACTAGCATCATCAGCAAGCACGTCCTTTTCCCAGCGCTGCGTTCGTTGTCCATACCCCAGACCTTATAACACAAGCGCAAATGCGCAGCCAATGCCCCACAGGCCACACTACTAAAATCCTACATTTCTAGACTGCTTGCTCTCAAAATGTTGCCTTTTAGGCTCGTGGAGACAAAAGTTTTCCACAACCTGATGGCGGCGGCCGTCCCTCGGTACTTGGTCCCCAGCCGCCACTATTTCTCCCGGTGTGCCGTCCCTGCATTACACAAGCATGTGTCCCACAACATTAGCCGTGCCATCAACAATGCAGTTACAGGGAAAATCCACCTAAACACTGACACATGGACAAGTGCTTGTGAGCAGGGGTGGTACATCTCACTGACGGCACACTGGGTTAACATAGTGGAAGCTGGGACCCAGTCGGACCTTGAGACGGAACACATCCTCCGACATCGAGGATTGCGGGCCCTAAATCAATCAAGGTTGCTCCCACAGTCTACAGCTCCTGCAACTCATCCTCCTCAGCCTCCTCCTCCTCTTGAGCCTCCATCTCCAAAATGACCACATCAGTCACAAGCTGGAAGCACTGCAGCACTGCCTCGGCCAAGCGGCAATAGGCTGTGCTGTAGCTAATATGCTTTTAGGTGACAAACCGCAAAATGCTGAAGAGTTGTGGATAGCTCTGAAAGAGCAGGCATATCTGTGGCTGACACCGCTGAACCTACAGCCAGGCATGGTCGTGTGTGACAATGGCCGGAACTTGGTGGCGGCTCTGAGGCGAGGCAAGCTCACATATGTACCATTCCTGGCCCATGTGCTTAACCTCATGGTTCAGTGGTTTCTTAAAAGCTACCCGAAGATGCCGGATCTGCTGTGTGCCCATTTTAGAAAGTCAGCTACAGCTTCCGCCGCCCTTTCCGTGCTTCGGCAGCGTTTGCAGCTTCCGGCTCAATGACTGGCATGTGATGTCCCCACGCATTGGAACTCTACACTGCAGATGTTGGGAAGGATTTGTGAGCAGAAGAGGGTAGCTGTTGACTACCAGCATCAACAAGGCCATCAGTATTCAGTTCAGATCCACACATAAGACCTCAGGAGTGGACATGGATGACAGACATCTGTACCATCGTCCAAAATTTTGAGGACTCCACCAAGATGGTGAGCAGCGATGACGCCATAATAAGCGTTACCATCCCACTTCTCTGTCTTCTGAAACACTCTCTACTCACAATTAAAGAGAATGCATTGCAGGTGGAGCACGATGAGATGGAGCAAGGAACCATACAGGGTGATTACACACAGCCCAGCATCATCTCATCCCAATGTGGATTAGGTGACAAAGAGGAAGGGTGGGAGGAGGAGGAGGAAGAACAGGAGCAAGTTTCATGCCCTAAAAACGGTACTACCTGCACAACAGTCATACCGTCTATTCAGCATGGATGGCCTGAGGACAGGGAGGAGGCGGAGGAGAGCATGATCAGTTGTCGTCTTGGTGAGGACACGGAAGTCTTGCCTGTTAGCAGTCTGGCACGCATGGCTGATTTTTATGTTATGCTGCCTTTCCCGTGACCCTCGCGTTCTCAAAATTTTGGGTGACAGTCATTACTGGTTGGTGACACTTCAAGACCCATGCTACAAGGAGAACTTTATATCTCTTATTCCTGAGTCGGACAGGTCTACAAAAATTGGGCAGTACCAGAAGGCCCTTGCTGCGGAACTTTTAAAAAAATTCCCATCTGAAAATGCTGGCGGCAGAGGTCACAGTTTGTTGGACAATTAAGGAGTACAGGCGAGAGAGACACTACTCCAATCCAGCAGAGGCAGGGGAACACTGTCAAAGTTCTGGGAGAGTTTTCTCAGCCCCTCCCATAGCACAGGTCCTGAGGCGCGGGGTAGTCTCACAAGGAGTGCAAAGTTTGGGAAGATGCTGAGGGAGTACCTTGTCTACCGTACATATGTCCTCCATGATTCCTCTGTGCCTTATAATTATTTGGTGCCCAAACTGGACACGTGGAATGAACTGGCTCTCTACGCCTTGGAGGTCCTGGCCTGCCCTGCTGCTAGCGTTTTATCAGAGCGGGTTTTTAGTGCCGCTGGTGGAATTATAACTGATAAGCGCATCCGCCTGTCAACTGAAAATGCTGACAGGTTGACTCTTATAAAAATGAACAAGGGCTGGATTGGGCCAGACTTCTCAACACCACCGAATGATAGCAGCGTAACATAAACTCAAATCCAATGTCTTTTTTTGGGAGCTGTATTCCCATGCATCTTTTCACACACACACATGGGTATACGCTTCCTGATTTTGGCTATTAGCTCTTGTCCTCCTCCTTCTCTTCAACCTCATCCTCCACCACCATATCACCAGGGTGACCGCAACACCCACATCATTTTTTTAAAGGGTGTTTTTGATGCTCGTAAAAAAAAATTGTATACAGTATGTTCATGTATACCCCCCAGGGGTAAATGTTTGTCAGCCCATACATTTAGTGCATGGGCATTACAAGTATAGGAGACCCGTTCCTTTCTAATGGGAACATTTTTTTAAGAGGCCTTCCTCCACATCTTTTCCAAGGTGCATTTGAGTGCCTCCTAATTTTTGGCAGCCCTTGCATTCACTGCATATGCCAACACTATGGGAGATCCACTTCCTAATAATTGGAACATTGTTTTCAGGAGGCCCTCTGACCTCAACGTCTCTTACAAGAGGCTTTGGAGTGCCTCCAAATTTTTAGCAACCTTGCATTCACTGCATAGGCAAACACATTGGGAGAACCACTTCCTAATAATGGGAACATTGTGTTCAAGAGGCCTCTAAGTCTCTTCAAAGGGGTATTGGGGTGTATCCAAATTTTCAAAGGGGTATTGGCGTGCGTCCAAATTTTGGGCAGGCCTGCCACTCACTGCGTACGCAATAACAGTATAGGAGACCTACTCTTTAGTAACGGGACCAACAAAGCATAGCCGGCTGATGGCTCTCTAACAATAGTGAGGGCCGACTGCTGGCCCTTTATGAATAGTAAAGGCCGCCTGATAGCCCTATAAAAATAGGCTTTGTGACTCATAAATGAAACAGGATGTGTCTGATCATGTCTCACACACCACATAGCCAGATAAGGTTGTAAAATGTTAAAATTACATTTCCCGGTGAATGCATTTGTCACAGTTGAAAGCAATGCAAAACTGCAAAAACGCATCAAAAACGCAACGTGTGAACATAGCCCAAGGAGTAGAGGAGTATTTTTGGTTTTGGTTATTTATTTTGCCTTATTTACAAGTCATTACCCTGGAAAGGATGTTCCTTAACATATTTCCCATGAAAATCCATTTTGGTTTCGTTTTTGTATGTTTTATTGTGAGTCCATAAAAGTGGTGTAATACTCTGACAACTTTGTTGACAGCAGTGATCTGGGGTTGAGGTGTAATGAGGTTGCCTGAGTCACACTATTGACATCACTGCTGAGCTGCAGGGGAGGAGAATTCAGCGGAAAGGAATACACTTTTATGTGGATGAAGAAATCAGGGAGTTGTATTGGGGAAGATGTAATGTCTGAGAAGGGGGCACAGCATAGAGACCTTATCTCCCCATCTTTTCTCCCCTTCTTATCTTGTGCATTCACTCTCATCAGTTCCACCACTTTCTAGTTATTCTCACTTTTTTTTTCTCATATTATCATTTTCTTGCATTCTCTTCCCTTATTTTTTCCCATTTTTATTTTGCTTATTTTCATTATTATTACTATTTCACTTACAGTTCAATACCTAGTTTCAACTCATTTTCCCTTTAACTTCTTTATTCCTTCTTATCTTATTTTCCTTTTTCTCCCTTTCTTTCTTTTCCCATTTATTGTATTTTCACCTGTATAAACATAGACAGCAGCAAGTGAATAAAATCACTGATTGCTGCTGATCTGTGTATTCAGCGGCTGCATCAACAATCACTTTTATTGGACTGCTTTGTCTTTGGCACGGTCCAATTCTATCTTTCCTGCTGCCCAAGGGAAAAATTTAAATAACGACTCTCCACATTTCATCAATAAACCTGTAATTATGAAACACAATTCCCCTAGTCATGGGTGGTCAATGGAAGCTAGTATGCAGAACTAGTGACTTCAATGGTCCTGAATAAGATAAAGTAAATAAGATAAGAATTGTAAATGGAGATGGTATCCATAATAAAGAATATTGGCAGCATGTGAGGAAGCAGATCTATTCAAGTTGTGTCAATGAACCAGAAGGGGAAGCAGTGTTTTAAGAGGTTTACATGATGGGACAAAGGTAACGTGTTCTAGTGCATGTGTCAAATGTATGCATCAGAAATGATGCGCATGCCTCTAGCGGTATTCGACTGGAACCTCCTTAAAGAGCTGAGCTAGATTCTTAACTGAAGTTGACATGCGCAGAGTTAGGGTTCTGTGGTGACTGTATATAGGCAGATGCAGGGTATACATAGAGATCATGGGGCCCCATAGCAAAAGTTTTATATGGTCACACCCCCCGAACAAAAAAACCCTAATATTTGGCGGGGTCACAGAAGAGCATATCTCCCAACTTTGCAGCCCTTACAAAGTTATTTTCATCATATTGAAGCCCCTAGATTGCCCTTTCATTGCTCCCATAAAGTATGATTCCAAATATAGTTTCCCCCTGAAACATAGTATTATACCCCCACAGTGAGTTCTTCCACAGTACCCTCCACACACTTGGTTTGATGACCCTACTGTATCCCCCTCCCCCTCAATGCTTTCCCGGCAAAGTATGGTGACCCCACCATAGTATACAATAAGATATGATACTATAATTTTCCTTGGGATCAATAAAGTGTATCCCAGCAGCAGAACTTAGACATGAATTACAACATAACAGTAGAATTTTTCATGTATAACCTCATACATTCATGACTGGTCAGTACGATATATCATTAGAACACCAATAATACACCAGTTACTTGGAGAATTTTACACGTAGGTAGTTGTTGTACATTCCCATAGCAGTCGGCATGAACGATTTCCTGTATCTTTCCTTCTTATACCTTAGTAAGATTAGACAGTTACTGAAAGTGCTCCTCTGCCTCATGAACAGCTCGTATAATGGGTGTGCGTTATTGCTCATTATTACCAAAAACTTCTTCTGAATTCTTTACTCCAATACCTCCTCAAAAGTGGCAAGATCACAGCCAATAGCTGAGTTTGCTTACTTATTTAGTTTATTAGTATCAGACACCTGCACATTACTTCCCCAGCAAATGATTGTGAAAAAAATGGCACTTGCCATTACAGACTGGTAGAACATTTCTAACATTTTGCTGCACACATTAAATGACTTTTAATGATGTGTAGCAAAATGATGCCCCAACTGTGATCGGCACACAGCCCTCCACTATATTAGGCCTCCATACAGTATAATAGCTCTTGTGATGGGCTCAGGGTGGTAGTTGTGGTGAGGTACTGCTGCATTCCCACACCCTGGCTCCCTGACAAAGACAAATGTCCCAATTCTCCCGTGCTCTGCATGTGATGTGTAACACTCATGTTTCGGTCGCAGATCTCTGCTGCCTTCGGTTCTTCCACTTCAGGAACTGCTGCACACACATTTAGGGACTTCCACTCCATTTTATAAAAAAGAACTCTACTTGAACGCTTGAATTGAACTTCATACAGCATGCAGCATTGATCGTATACGTTTCCAGGGTGGCCGTCCATTGCACCGCACTAAGAGATGTTCACTGTCCGTTTGTCCTGAGCTGTCTCTTCCATAGTCGACCTTTTTCGCCTATGAGATGCTCAAAACTCTAAGAGTCCCGTACTGCCTTTTCTGTACTATTCCCTGTCCGACTTCACTTCCTGGAAGATTTTGAGACAAGCTTCTCTGCAAGCTCCTGTGAAACGTAGGCCCCGAACGTTAAGGGAAAGTCTATTTCAGAGTTCCTGACTGATGTTCCTCTGCTGCTGGACAGACCGTGCTTCTGTGCCCCTTGGACCACCAACTACTGCTCTGTCACATCTCTCCTCCCTCTCACTAGAACAGCCTGCAATCAGGAAGTCCCTTAGTTGTACAATGAAACTGCTCCTCCCACACTGGAGCAGCTCCTAAACCCTTTAACTCTTTGCTAACTAATGACTAAGTACTTCCTATCCTATAGTGCCCAAAGCTGCACTACCCCATTCCTAATCTAACACCCTATCTATACCTATCCTGTACTGGCCATGTAACTGACACATCAGACAGTCAGTCAGAACACATATTCATATATAAATCAAAGTATAACATTTTGTGGATAAAGAGGGACCATCCCGGTCACCCTGTTACATTCCTCCCTCCTAAAACATGGTCGTCCCGACCATGAAAACACCTGTAAAGACACCAATGCACATTAAAAACATTCAACACATGTTTATATTAAAATGCACAACAGATTAGTATTCTTTTTTTCCATTGTCCCCTGCTTGTCAACCTTGATCTCAGTCCCACTCGGTTGAGACCCTGGAACAAAGAGTTCAAGTCTTTTTATTAAGACCGGCCATTTTGACCCACTTTAGTAGTTGCCCATACGCAAGGGCAGAGTCCTTCAACCCGGCACGCACATCGGGTCATCCAAAGAACTAGGCGGGTCTGACTGACCCAAGTCCCTTCACTGTAAGGGACTAACCACAAATGTTCAAGTTCCTTTAAACATGGGTCCGTCTGACCCTGGTTCCCTTGCTACTGGGACCCACGAACAAAATGTCCATCACAGGCCCGTTGGCCAAACAAATCTTGTTCCGGATTTACCAAACCTCAGACGCAGAGGTGGAAGGATGGGAGAAGAAGCATCAGCTGACAGCTCCCTCTCCCATCATTGTTTTTAACTGTATCGGCATCCAGGACCAGGATGCCGATACAGTTGAAAGTACGATGCCGGGTGGGGAGTCCCGGTGCTAACGCTGCCACCAGGCCTACCGACTCACGGGCCCCCTAGCAGTCACATTGTCTGCGTCATTAGCGGTATACCACTGGGCAGATGGAAATATAGGTGGAAATACAATAAATAGGGAAAGAGAAAAGGGAGAATAAGATAAGAAGGAATAAAAAAGTGAAAGGGAAAATGAGTTGAAATTAGATAAAGAAATGTAATTGAAATAGGATAATATAATAATTAAAGCAAGCAATAAGAAAAGTGAAAATGGGAAAAAATAAGGGAAGAGAATGTAAGAAAAGGATAATATTAGAAAAAGAAGTTAGAATAACTAGAAAATGTAATGAGAATAACTAGAAAGTGATGGAACTGATGAGCACGAACACACAAGATAAGAAGAAGGGGATAAACGATCAGGAGATAGGGTCTCTATACTGTGCCCCTTTCTCAGACATTCTTCTTTCCCCAATATAACTCCCTGATTTCTGCAGCCACATAAGAGTGTTTTCCTTTCCGCTGTATTCTCCTCCCCTGCTGTTCAGCAGTGAAGTCAATAGTGTGACTCAGGCGACCTCATTATACCTCAGCCCCATAAGTGCTTTCATTCCTGAGGTTCAATTGTGTTCATGTTCAAAGACGCAAATGCAATTGACAGCAAGGAGCCAGCGATATACCTGTTGTCCAAGCTGGTATTTTAACAACTACAAGAAGGAACAAATCCCACTCACATAAATGAAAATCGACATGGAGGGATATTGTAGTCTGTGAGTGAAATCAACTCTCTACTATGTCTTTTGAACTCCAAATATTAAAGTATGCTTTGAGATCTCGGGAAATCAATGTAGCACATCGTTAGCACAGTGTACTAAGCAGGATTTCTGGTTTATTAACACATAGCCAAAGTTTAAATAGTGTCACAAGCAAAGGAAACTTGTCACGGAAAGATGTAGCCAATATGAATTTAGGAGCGTGAATAGAAATGTGAAACTTCTCTGCCCATTAGTGTTAACTATTGTTCACCATGAAACTGGAGTTATGAGACAATATGGATACATAGAGACAATATAGAGTATGTTTTCTCACAAACCTAAGTCTGAAGTGACTAAAATAAGTGAACTCTGATGAGAGAGATACTGTCCTCTAATTTAAATGAATTAATTTAATAGCTATATTAAAAACAAACCAACAAATAAAGTATCACTCTATAATATAACCGGAGATGCGTATCTCTGTCTGAAGCCTTTACAGACTGCGCAAGTATGACACGCCTGTGCAGCCTGGCTCCACACAGAAGAACGCACGGAGCCGTTAAAGGTAAGAGGAGTGTATGGTGCCGGAGATTGCGGTATGCGTAGAAACTGAATGCATACCTCAATCTCCGGCGCCATACTTACATACTTACCTGACCGGGAGTAGCATTGCCGTGGCTCCTCTCTTCGCCGGAGACCGGGGGAAGGTGGGAGGCGTCGGAATCGGCGCATGCACATAGCTCTATTCGGCACCATTTTACTGAAGACACATTTGCAGTGTGTCATCAGCAAAATGGTGCCGGACAGTGCGGTATAGGGATGCGCGTACTGCAGCGCCACACTCCTTCCTCGGCCTTTGGCAGAACAGTACACAGCAGCACAGGAGTACAGGGAAGAAAGGTGAGTACAATTGTTTATTTTTTTGCATGTGTGCAGTGTGAAAGGGGTGAGGGGTACCATACATACCAGGATTAGGGGGTGAGGGGACCACACATACCAGGATTGGGGGGTGAGGGGTACCAAGCATACCAAGATTGGGGGATGAGGGGTACCATACATACCAGGATTGGGGGGTGAGGGGACCACGCATACTAGGATTGTGGTGTGAGGTGGCCACACATACCAGGATTGGGGGATGAGGGGTACCAAGCATACCAGGATTGTGGGGTGAGGGGACCATGCATGAGGAATGGGGAGCCATGCATACCAGGATGAGCGGTACCACACATACCCGGATTGGGGGGTGAGTGAACCATGTATACCAGGATTGGGGGGTGAGGGGCCCATGCATACCAGGATTGGGGGGTGAGGGGACGATGCATACCAGGATTGGGGGGTGAGGGGACCATGCATACCAGAATTGGGGGGTGAGAGGACCATGCATACCAGGATTAGAGGGTGAGGGGGCCATGCATACCAGGATTTGGGGGGTGAGGGGTGCCATGCATACCAGGATAGGGATGAGGGAGCCATACATACCAGAATTTGGGATGAGGGGTGCCATGCATACCAGGTTTCTGGGATTAGGGGTGCCATGTATACCAGGATGAGGGGTACCATACATACCTGAATAGGGATGCGGGGTGCCATGCATACCAGGATAGGGGTATGAGGGGTGCCATACATACCAGAATAGGGATGAGGGGTACCATGCATACCAGGATAAGGGATGGGATGCCATGCATATCAGATTGAGGGGTACCATACATGCCAGGATAGGGATGAGGGGTACCATACATACCATATTGAGGGATGGGGTGCTATGGATACCAGGATTGGGGGATGAGTGGTGCCATGCATACCACGATGAGGGATTGGGCACCATACATACCAGGATTGGGGTATAAGGGGTGCCATACATACCAGGATTGGGATGAGAGGTGCCATTTATACCAGATTTGGAATGAGGGGTGCCATGAATACCAGGATGAGAGATGGGATGCCATGCATACCAGGATTGGGGATAAGGGATGTAATGTATACCAGATTTGGAATGAGGGGTGCCATGCATACCAGGATTGGGGATGAGGGGTGCCATGCATACTAGGATTGGGGATGAGGGGTGCCATGCATACCAGGATTGGGGATGAGGGGTGCCATGCATACCAGGATTGGCGATGAGGGCTGCCATGCATACCAGGATTGGGGATGAGGGGTGCCATGCTTACCAGGATTGGGGATGAGGGGTGCCATGCATACCAGGATAGGAATGAGGGGTACCATGCATACCAAGATAGGAATGTGGGGGCCATGCATACCAGGATTCAGATGAGGGGCCATGCATACCAGGATAGGGATGAGGGGTACCATGCATACCAGGATAGAGATGAGGGGTACCATCCATACCAGGATGAGGGATGGGGTACCATGCATACCAGGATTGGGGGGTGAGGGGACCATGTATACCAGGATTGGGGGGTGAGGGGACCATGTATACCAGGATTGGGGGGTGAGAGGACCATGCATACCAGAATTGGGGGGTGAGAGGACCATGCATACCATGATTGGGGGTGAGAAGACCATGCATACCAGGATTGGGGGGTGAGGAGACCATGCATACCAGGATTGGAGGGTGAGGGGACCATGCATACCAGGATTTGGGGGGTGAGGGGTGCCATGCATACCAGGATAGGAATACGGGGTACCATGCATACCAGGATGAGGGATGGGGTGCCATGCATACCAGAATAGGGATGAGGGGTACCATGCATACCAGGATAAGGAATGGGGTGTCATGCATACCAGGATAGGGATGAGGGAGCCATACATACCAGAATTGGGGATGAGGGGTGCCATGCATACCAGGATGATGGATTTGGTGCCATGCATACCAGGTTTCTGGGATTAGGGGTGCCATGTATACCAGGATGAGGGGTACCATACATACCAAAATAGGGATGCGGGGTACCATGCATACCAGAATGAGGGATGGGGTGCCATGCATACCAGGATGAGTGATACCATACATACCAGAATAGGGATGTGGGGTACTGTGCATGCCGGGATAGGAATGCAGGGTACCATGTGTACCAGGATGAGGGATGGGGTGCCATGTATACCAGGATTGGGGGAGGAGGAAGCCATACATACCAGGATTGGGGGATGAGGGGTGCCATACATTTCAGAATAGGGATGAGGGGTGCCATGCATACCAGGATTGTGGGTGAGGGGTACCATGCATTCCAGGATTGGGGGTGAAGGGTGCCATGCATACCAGGATTGGGGATGAGGGGTGTCATGCATACCAGGATGGGGATGAGGGATGCCATGCATTCCAGGATAGGGATAAGGGGTGCCATGCATACCAAGATAGGAATGAGGGGTGCCATGCATACCAGGATAGGGATGAGGGGTGCCATGCATACCAGGATAGGGATGAGGGGTGACATGCATACCAGGATAGGATGGTGGGGACAGGATGGGGGCAGCACAAATACCAGGATGGGAGCAGCACAAATACCAGGAGGGGGGCAGCACATACCAGCATGGGAGACCATATACAAATAAAAATGCTCGCCACCCGGGCATAGAACGGGTTCAATAGCTAGTGAAATATATGAAATTTGAACTGCATTACTGCTCTAGAAAATAGAAATAATTGAGAATTCTTAGCTCATAAATTGGCCAATTTGTACCCGGCAACCTAGTGTGAATCCTCTCTTAGACTAAAGTCTACATGTATATGGGAAGGAAGGATCCTGCTATAATAAAAACCACCCAATCTCCTCTTTTTCCTGTCCTGATCTGGCTGTAAACCACTACAATGACACTCTCAGAAGCACGATGGCCAAGTAGCCCTCACCCTCAGAACCTCTAAACACAGAGTAAAACAGCCCTGGCTCACACTGCAAACTCGATTTCTCCACCGTTGCTCTAGAAGTGCTGAACGCCTATGGAGGAAAACTCGCACACTAGAAAATTTTATCCACTATAAATTTATGTTAAAAACATATAACTCTGCCCTTCACCTCGCCAAACAGACCTACTTCACCACCCTTATCTCCTCACTATCCAACAACCCCAAAAAACTCTTCGAAACCTTTCACTCCCTCCTCAGTCCTAAAGCGCAGGCCCCCATCACGGACATTTGTGCCGAAGACTTGGCCTCCTACTTCACAGAGAAAGTACACACCATCCGTCAGGAAATCAGCTCCCAGCCACCAAGTGCCATGACTCCCATCCCTCCCCACATCCCCTCTGGATCACTCTCCACATTTGACCCAGTCACAGAAGACAAAGTCTCCAGGCTCCTCTCTTCTTCTCATCCCCCTACATGCACCACTGACCCCATCCCTCGCATCTACTCCAGTTTCTTTCTTCAGTCGTCACTACTCACCTAACTAAAATATTCAAACTCTCCCTCTCTTCTGGCATCTTCCTCTCCTCCTTCAAACACTCCATCATTGCTCCATTATTAAAAAAGCCCTATCTTGACCCTTGCACAAACAACTACAGACCAGTCTCCAATCTTCCCTTCATCTCTAAACTCTTGGAGCACCTGGTCTACTCCCGCCTTATCAGTTACCTCTTCACTCACTCTCTTCTAGACCCATCACAGTCCGGCTTCCTCCCCCTAGATTCTTCAGAAACTGCACTCATCAAAGTAACCAATGACCTTCTGACAGCAAAACGTAATGGTGACTACTCTCTGCTCATTCTTCTTGTCCTCTCTGCAGTCTTTGACACCGTTGACCACCACCTCCTACTCTCTATGCTACACTCAATCGGCATAAAGGACACTGCTCTCTCCTGGTTTTCCTCCTACCTATCTGACCGCTCTTTCAGTGTAGCGTTTGCTGGCTCCACTTCTTCCCCCCTTCCTCTCACTATTGGGGTTCCTCAGGGTTCAGTCCTTGGCCCTCTTCTCTTCTCTCTCTACACAGCCCCAATTGGACAGACCATCAGCAAATTTTGTTTTCAGTACCATCTTTATGCTGATGACACACAACTATACACCTCATCCCCTGACCTTACCCCCACTGTATTACAGAACACCAGTGACTGTCTGGCCGTGGTTTCTAACATCATGTCCTCTCTCTACCTGAAACTCAACCTTTCCAAAACTGAACTTCTTCTGCTCCCGCCGTCTACTCTCCTCCCTAAATATGACATCTCTCTCTCCATGTGTGGCACCACAATAATGCCGAGCCAGCAGGCGCGTTAACTGGGCATTGTGTTTGACACCAATCTCTCCTTCACCTTCCATATACAATCTCTTGCCCGCTCTTGTCACTTGAAACAGAAGAACACCTCTAGAATCCGCCCCTTTCTCACCTTGGAAACAACAAAAACCCTCCCTGTTGCCCTGATCCACTCCCGCCTTGACTACTGTAACTCTCTATTAATTGCCCCCCCCTCACTCGACTTTCCCCCCTCCAGTCCATCCTTAATGCTGCAGCCAGGGTCATCTATTTGGCTAACCATTACTCAGACTCCTCCACTCTGTGCCAGTCATTGCATTGGCTGCCCATGAATTATAGGATCCAATTTAAATTGCTTGTTCTCACCCACAAAGCTCTCCACAGTGTGGCACCCCCCTACATCTCCTCCCTCATTTCTGTCTATCGGCCTATCCGCTCTCTACGCTCCGCAAGCGACTTTCGACTAACATCCGCACTAATTCGTACCTCCCACTCCCGGCTTCAAGACTTCTCCCAAGCTGCACCTATTCTTTGGAATGCTTTACCCCAAGAAATTAGGATGAACCACAACTTACACAGTTTTAGGCGCTCCCTAAATACACACCTGTTTAGGGCGGCCTATCACCTTCCCTAATCAAAGTCCTTTTATCTTCTTATAGCCCATCCCTTATTTCTCCAAACATAACTCTCCACCGAACCAAAAAGCACTACAGATACTGGCTGGTGATTAGCTCATGCAGCCTTTATCTATCCCTCATATCCTCAAGATGGCTGGACTATCCTTGTAAGTAAGCCATTATACTTTGTTTCACCCCCACCTCATTGTAGATTGTAAGCTCTTACGAGTAGGGTCGTCATTATTTTTGCTGTAATTATTGTATTATCTTTAGCTATGTTACTTGATTGTTGTACAGTACAGACCAAAAGTTTGGCCACACCTTCTCATTTAAAGATTTTTCTGTATTTTCATGACTATGAAAATTGTACATTCACACTGAATGCATCAAAACTATGAATTAACACATGTGGAATTGTATACTTAACAAAAAAAGTGTTAAACAACTGAAAATGTGTTGTTACGGGTCCGGGGGGTGGAACCTCTGTGCTACGGTGCAAGGAGGGACCCAGAGGGGCGTAACTAAGTATCAACCCGGACGGACCCTGGTCGTACGGCGGCTAATGACTCCGTGACCAGGGAGGGACAGAGCCGAGGGACCAGGTGCTACTCTGGGGACGACCTTGTAAGGGAGCAGGTGACTCCCATGGTACAAATGGCAGGGACTAACCGGAATAGCAGGTAGGCACAGCAGGCAGGCTGGCGAGCGGAAGCCTCCAGGTAGGCTATCAGGTAGAAACGGCAAGTGATGGCAGGAGTCTCTATGTGGGCTGCAGGTGGTCACGGCAAGTGACGGCAGGAGTCTCTAGGTGGTCATGGCAAGTGACGGCAGGAGTCTCTAGGTGGACTGCAGGTGGTCACGGCAAGTGACGGCAGGAGTCTCTAGGTGGTCACGGCAAGTGACGACAGGTAACAGGTAGGCAACAGGCAAGTGCTCCCAGGTGAGCGGGCTGGCAGGCACGGCAGGTATCAGGCTGGCAACAGGCAAGTGCTCCCAGGTGAGCGGACTGGCAGGCACGGCAGGTAACAGGCAGGTAACAGGCTGGTGGGCAAAACTGGAAGTCAGGCTAGCAGCGGGACCTGAGGGCTGAAGAAGAGGTCAGAAACACTGTGCAACAACATTGCTCGGACACCTCCATTTTGGAGGAGTTGCCTTATATATGGGAGGACCCTCAGCTATTGACCGGGGAAACCTTAGGACGGCGCGCATGGCCCCTTTAAGAGGGATGGAGCGCGTGCGCGCACCCTAAGCACAGTGCCCGGGGAGCTGCGCGCGCCGGCAGCAGGAAGAGGAGCGCTGATGAACGCAGAGCGGGGAGCGCGGGGAGCTAGGAGGTGAGTGGGATGGTATCTCTGCCTGGCAGGGGGCAGAGACGCCAATGCTAATGTACCCCCCCTTTACGCCCCCTCTTTTTTAGGCCAGAAAGGAATTTTTCAAGGAGAAGCGGGGCATGAATGTTCTCCCGGGGTTACCAAGTTCTCTCCTCTGGCCCAAACCCCTTCCAATCCACTAGAAAAAGGGTATTTCCTCTTACCCTCTTAGTGGCCAGAATGTTCTCTACCTCAAAAACGCCCTCAGCACAAACTGGAGCAGGGGGAGTACTTAGATTGGAAAAAGAGTTAAACACAACTGGTTTGAGGAGAGATACATGGAAGGAGTTGTGAATCCGCAAGGTGGCCGGGAGTTTTAACTTGTAGGCCACTGGGTTAATCTGTTTGAGAACTTCAAATGGACCGATAAACCGAAGACCCAACTTATAGGAGGGTATTTTGAGTCGAACATGTTTGGAAGAGAGCCAGACTTTATCTCCCAGGCGGAATTGAGGCGGATCCAGACGTCTCTTGTCAGCATGTCTCTTCATCCGCTTGGAGGATTGAAGAAGTGCGGACCTAGTATTTTCCCAAATGGTGGAGAATTCGCTGACAAGAGCCTCCGCTGCAGGGTTGTCCACCGAGGCGGAGATGGGAAACGGAATTCGGGGATGTTGACCGTGGACCACGAAGAACGGGGATTTAGAAGTAGATTCGCTCTCATGGTTGTTGTAGGAGAATTCGGCCCATGGTAGGAGCTCCACCCAATCGGTATGTTGAGCGTTAACAAAGTGCCGGAGGTAGCTGGTAAGGATTTGGTTGATACGCTCCACTTGGCCTTTGGACTGTGGATGGTAGGTGGAGGAGAAATCCAGGGTGACATCCAGTAGCTTACAGGTAGCTCTCCAGAAACGTGAGGTGAACTGAACCCCTCGATCCGATACAATGTGGAGGGGTAGGCTATGGAGACGGAAAATATGACGGAAAAAATCCTTGGCCAGCTCCGATGCAGACGGAAGACCAGGCAGAGGAATGAAGTGGGCCATCTTAGAGAAGCGGTCGGCGACCACCCAAATGACAGTACAACTGGCCGAAACAGGGAGATCAGTAATAAAGTCGATGGCAATGTGCTGCCACGGGGCAGCAGGTACGGGAAGAGGCAGGAGGCAACCGACTGGAAGATGTCTGGGAACTTTGTTGTGGGCACAGGACGCACAGGCCGAGACAAAGTCTACCACATCCTTGCGCAGGGTAGACCACCAGTAATACCGGGTAATGAGTAGGAAGGTCTTCTTTTGGCCAGCATGGCCGGCTAGTTTAGATGAATGACCCCAGTGAAGAACCTTCTCACGATCTGGTACCGCTACAAACGTCTTACCGGGTGGAAGATGAGTCAGATCCAAGGGGGCCACATTCATAACTTTGGAGGGGTCGATGATGTACATAGGCTCCTCCTCTTGATCGGAGGACAGGAAGGATCGGTACAAGGCATCGGCTTTGACATTCTTGTCCACCGGGCGGAAATGTAGGACGAAGTCGAAGCGGGCGACGAACAAAGACCACCGGGCCTGATGCAGATTGAGTCTTTGGGCATTCTGGAGATATGCAAGGTTTTTGTGATCTGTATAGATGATCACCGGGTATAGAGCCCCCTTCAAGCAGGTAACGCCACTCCTCCAGTGCCAATTTAATGGCTAAGAGTTCTCGGTCTCCTATGGAGTAGTTGCGCTCAGACGAGGAGAAGAGTTTGGAGAAGAAGCCTCAGGTTACCATTCTCCCGGATGAAGACTTTTGGGTGAGCACTGCTCTGGCTCCGGAGAACGAAGCATCAACCTCCAGTTAGAACTGTTTGTTGCTATACGGATGGTGCAGCACTGGGGCAGAGGAGAAGGCTTGCTTTAAGGAAAGGAAGACCTCCTCAGCTTCGGGCGACCATTCCTTGCGATTTGCTCCCTTACGGGTGAGCGCAGATATGGGAGCAGTCCGGGAAGAGAAGTGCGGGATGAAGAGACGATAGTAGTTGGCGAAGCCCAGGAATCTCTAAATCGCCTTCAACCCCTCCGGACGGGGCCACTTTAGGACAGCAGAGAGCTTCTCCGGATCCATTCGTAGGCCTGTCTGGGAGATAACATAGCCCAGGAAAGGAAGAGAGGTCTGCTCCAAGAGGCACTTCTCGAACTTTGCATAGAGGTGATTCTGCCTGAGCCTAAGCAGGACCTGACGAACATCCCTCCGATGTGTGGGAAGATCCAGAGAGAAGACCAAGATATCGTCCAGGTACACCACAATGCAAGAGTAAAGAAGATCACGGAAGATGTCGTTGACCAATTCTTGGAAGACAGCAGGAGCATTGCAGAGACCGAAGGGCATCACACGGTATTCATAGTGACCGTCCCGGGTATTGAATGCCGTGTTCCACTCGTCTACTTGATGGATTCGGACCAGGTTATGCGCCCCATGTAGATCTAGCTTGGTAAAGATACTAGCTCCCTTAAGACAGTCAAACAACTCGGAGATGAGCGGCAGGGGGTATTTGTTCTTTACCGTGATTTGGTTGAGTTCTCTATAGTCAATACAGGGGCGTAATGAACCACCTTTCTTCTTAACGAAGAAGAATCCGGCTCCAGCCGGGGAGGTAGATTTCCGGATGAATCTCCTGGCCAGATTCTCCTCGATGTACTCCGACATGACCCGGGTTTCGGCCGACGATAACGGGTAAATACGCCCACGGGGTGGAGTGGCGTCGGGTACCAGGTCGATCGGGCAATCATATGGCCTATGAGGTGGCAGTGTCTCTGCTTCCTTTTTACCGAAAACATCTGCATAGGGCCAGTAAGGTGCCGGTAGACTGGGTAAATTAGCCGGGGTAGATGGAGGACGAGCCGGGCGAACCGGAACCAGGCAGGTCCTATGGCAGTCCTGCCCCCACCGGAGTACTTCACCGGATTGCCAGTTCAGCACAGGTTCATGTGTCTGGAGCCAGGGTAGACCTAGCGATAGGGAGTAAGAGAGTCCAGACAGCACATGGAAGGAGATCTTCTCAGAGTGCAGCATTCCCACCTGCAGGGTTATGGGTTCAGTGACGAGCAAGATGGTCACCGGAAGGAGTCTTCCATCCATGGAGGCAACTGACAATGGTTCAGCCAGAGGTTTGGTGGGAATCCGGTATCTCTCTACCAGGGACTGGGAAATGAGGATTCCAGCAGCTCCAGAATCCAGGTGAGCAATTTCAAAGTGACTGTTCTCTTCCCAGGAGATAGAGACAGACAAAGTCAGGGACGGAGAGGGCTTACTTTTGCCTAGGACGACCTCTCCGAGCGGTCCTAGACACTGGAGTTTCCCAGCTTCTCCGGGCTGGAACGGATGAAGTGCTCTTTACTGACACAATAGAAACAGCTCCCCTCGGCTCGGCGTGACTCTTGGCGAGATTTGACCATCTTGGTCTGGTCGATCTGCATAGGTTCGGGCGATTGCACCCGGGGAGTGACTGGTTGAGAGGCAGGTCTCTGGAAAGTAGGAGCAAGGCGAGGAAACTTTTTCTCCTGGGTAGTCTCTTTGATACGTTCTTGGAAACGGATGTCAATCCGGGTAGCTAGTGACACCAGGTCATCCAGGCTGGTAGGAATGTCCCGACCGGCTAACTCGTCCTTAATCCGACTGCAAAGACCCTCCCAGAAGACGGACACCAGAGCCTCGTTGTCCCAGGCAAGCTCAGAAGCGAGGGTACAGAACCATATGGCATATTGGCCCACGGTGAGACTCTCTTGGCGGAGACGTAGCAGAGAGGAGGCTGAAGAGGATTTTCATCCTGGTTCATCAAATACTCTCCGGAAAGCAGCGAGGAAAGACGACAGGTCGGACACCAGGGGATCCCCTCTCTCCCACAAGGGATTTAGCCATGTCAGTGCTTCCCCAGTGAGATGGGACATGATGAATGCCACCTTGGCACGGTCAGAGATGAACTGATGTGCCAAGAGTTCAAAGTGCAGCATGCACTTGTTTAGAAAGCCCCGACATAAGACGGGGTCACCTCCAAAACGAGGAGGCGCAGAAAGCTGGGGACCTGGACTGGATGCCATGGTATTGGTGGACAGTGGTGCTGCCGGAGCGGAAGTCACACGACTCGAGGTGGATACAGGTGGGACAGACAGCATGTCCAGACGGGAGTTGACACTCCGCAGGTAGTTCAGAATGGTTTCCTGTTGGGATCTCTGACGAGAAACCTACTAGTACAGGTCCGTAAGAGAGGGGGCTTGGGGGCCACCGGGTTCCATGGCCCGAGCAAACTGTTACGGGTCCGGGGGTGGAACCTCTGTGCTACGGTGCAAGGAGGGACAAGGAGGGACCCAGAGGGGCGTAACTATGTATCAACCCGGACTTACCCTGGTCGTACGGCGGCTAATGACTCCGTGACCAGGGAGGGACCAAGCCGAGGGACCAGGTGCTACTCTGGGGACAACCTTGTAAGAGAGCAGGTGACTCCCACGGTACAGATGGCAGGGACTGACCGGAATAGCAGGTAGGCACAGCAGGCAGGCTGGCGAGCGGAAGCCTCCAGGTAGGCTATCAGGTAGACACGGCAAGTGATGGCAGGAGTCTCTAGGTGGGCTGCAGGTGGTCACTGCAAGTGACGGCAGGAGTCTCTAGGTGGTCACGGCAAGTGACGGCAGGAGTCTCTAGGTGGACTGCAGGTGGACACGGCAAGAGTCTCTATGTGGTCACAGCAAGTGACGGCAGGTAACAGGCAGGTAACAGGCAAGTGTTCCCAGGTCAGCGTGCTGGCAGGCACGGCAGGTAACAGGCAGGCAACAGGCAAGTGTTCCCAGGTGAGCGGACTGGCTGGCATGGCAGGTAACAGGCAGGCAGCAGGCAAGTGCTCCCAGGTGATTGGGCTGGCAGGTACGGCAGGTAACAGGCTGGCAACAGGCAAGTGCTCCCAGGTGAGCGGACTGGCAGGCACGGCAGGTAACAGGCAGGTAATAGGCAGGTAACAGGCTGGTGGGCAAGACAGGAAGTCAGGCTAGCAGCGGGACCTGAGGGCTGAAGCAGAGGTCAGAAACACTGTGCAACAACATTGCTCGGGTACCTCCATTTTGGAGGAGGTGCCTTATATATGGGAGGACCCTCGGCTATTGGCCGGGGACTCCTTAGAATGGCGCGCGCGGCCCCTTTAAGAGGGAGGGAGCACGTGCGAGCGCCCTAAGCACAGTGCCCGGGGAGCTGCGCGCGCCGGCAGCAGGAAGAGGAGCGCTGGTGAACGCAGATCGTGGAACGCGAGGAGGTGAGTGGGAGGGCGTCTCTGCCTGGTATGGAGCAGAGACGCCGATGCCACATTTGTCTTATATTATAGGTTCTTCAAAGTAGCCACCTTTTGCTTTGATGACTGCTTTGCACACTCTTGACATTCTCTTGATGACCTTCAAGAGGTAGTCACCGGAAATGGTTTTCACTTCACAGGTGTGCCCTGTCAGGTTTAATAAGTGGGACTTCTTGCCTTATAAATGGGGTTGGGACCATCAGTTGTGTTGTGCAGAAGTCAGGTGGATACACAGCTGATAGTCAAGTTAGATTGTTAGAATTTGTATTATGGCAAGAAAAAAGCAGCTAAGTAAAGAAAAACGAGTGGCCATCATTACTTTAAGAAATTAAGGTCAGTCAGTCCGAAAAATTGGGCAAACTTTGAAAGTGTCCCCAAGTGCAGTTGCAAAAACCCTCAAGTGCTACAAAGAAACTGGCTCACATGAGGACCGCCCCAGGAAAGGAAGACCAAGAGTCATCTCTGCTTCTGAGGATAAGTTTATCCAAGTCACCAGCCTCAGAAATCGCAGGTTAACAGCAGCTCAGATTAGAGACCAGGTCAATGCCACTCAGAGTTCTAGCAGCAGATACATCTCTACAACAACTGTTAAGAGGAGACTTTGTGCAGCAGGCCTTCATGGTAAAATAGCTGCTAGGAAACCACTACTAAGGACAGGCAACAAGCAAAAGAGACTTGTTTGGGCTAAAGAACACAAGGAATGGACATTAGACCAGTGCAAATCTGTGCTTTGGTCTGATGAATCCAAATTTGAGATCTTTGGTTCCAACCACCGTGTCTTTGTGCAACGCAGAAACGATGAACGGATGGACTCTACATGCCTGGTTCCCACCGTGAAGCATGGAGAAGGAGGTGTGATGGTGTGGGGGTGCTTTGCTGGTGACACTGTTGGGGATTTATTCAAAATTGAAGGCATACTGAACCAGCATGGCTACCACAGCATCTTGCAGCGGCATGCTATTCCATCCAGTTTGCGTTTATTTGGACAATCATTTATTTTTCAACAGGACAATGACCCCAAACACACCTCCAGGCTGTGTAAGGGCTATTTGACCAACAGAGAGAGTGATGGGGTGCTACACCAGATGACCTGGCCTCCACAGTCATCAGACCTGAACCCAATCGAGATGGTTTGGGGTGAGCTGGACAGCAGAGTGAAGGCAAAAGGGCCAACAAGTGCTAAGCATCTCTGGGAACTCCTTCAAGATTGTTGGAAGACCATTTCCGGTGACTACCTCTTGAAGCTCATCAAGAGAATGCCAAGAGTGTGCAAAGCAGTCATCAAAGCAAAAGGTGGCTACTTTGAAGAACCTAGAATATAAGACATATTTTCAGTTGTTTTACACTTTTTTGCTAAGTATATAATTCCACATGTGTTAATTCATAGTTTTGATGCCTTCAGTGTGAATGTACAATTTTCATAGTCATGAAAATACAGAAAAATCTTTAAATGAGAAGGTGTGTCCAAACTTTTGGTCTGTACTGTATAACCTCTGAATTGTAAAGTGCTGCGGAATATGTTGGTACTATATAAATAAAGATTATTATTATTATTATTAATAATCTGATTGATTTATTTTCTTTTTTAGTGTGAGTCCGGCCTTTCATTAGGTTGAAGAAGGGGGGTAGGGTTAATGCTTTTGATAGAGGTTTACAATTTAAGAAAATAGTAGGGGAAAGGATATTTGAAGCAATTCAGTTAAGTGCAGTGGCCTCCCAGGTTGCAGAGTAACCAGTAACCTCTGGGGTCTGCAGACAGAAGTCTCTGCATGGTGTTTACATTAGGCTGGAAATTCCCACCCACCATAAGTATGCCCTGGAGCATATGGCTTAGCGAGAACACTGAGCCAGAGGTGTGACATGATTGAGATGCCCCGTGACGAAGGCTGATGCCGAAACGTGCGTAAGGACCTGGCACCATTCCAGCAGGAGGAGATGAATACACGTATGAGCATGTTTTTTGCCTCTTTAATATTAATTTATCTGTCTATACATTTTGCAGCTTTATATTATACTTATATTCTAATGTGCTTTATGCCTTTTTAGCAATCTATTTATTATATATACTTGTTCTGCATTGTTTACTTATCTATCTCATCCCCTCCTGCTGTTTTGTGTTAACTTTAGTGTATACTCACTGTGCCCATTTTAACTTTTGGTCTACATTGTTACTCAATAAAGATTAATATATTTTAAAACTCAATTTTATGGCTATATATTTTTGTGAATAGGATTATAAATTTAAGGAATTTGGAGCAATTCAATTAAGTGCAGCGCCTCGAAGGTTGCACAGTAACCTCGTAATTCTGCAGATGGAAGTTGTGGCCTGGTTTTCACATTAGGCTGGGACTTTCCACCGTAAGTATACCCCAGAGCATACGGCCTAGAGTGAAAACTAGGCCAGAGATGTGACAAGATGGAGCTGCACATGACTGGACAATGAACAGGGGGCAGCCAGAGAGGTGAGCGGTGAGGTGAGTAGGTTTTCTTTTTTCTTTTAAATGTATTGCTGACCCTCTACTGTTCAGCATTCTGTCAACTGCAGCTGACTAGTATTTTGCTGAATTCATAAGAATCAAATTACAAAAAATTCTACATTCTCCAGAATGCTGATTTTTGTAAAATTCACGCAACCTTTGTGGCGCCCTGCTGCGCATTGGTGCCACAGATCCTAGAGGGGTGCATGGACGGATTCCTCCACAAGAGGCCCTCATAGCATTCACACACCTCCACCTTCCACCTCAGACCAGCAGAGGGAGCCCGTTAGGGATATAAATAGGGAAGGTGTAGTTGGCAGTTAGTCAGTCTGGATTCTACAGCCTGGAGACACAGTCTAAAGTCAGTCTGCTGCAGCCAGAGAGGTTGTCAGTCCAGCCCAGACTCATTGAGCTCAGGTTAGTGAGCCTAAGGCGTGCCGACGCCATAAGAGAGGTGAAGAGTAGCGAGGCCTACTGCCAGTGTGAAGCCTAGTGAGGGCCCCGAGCGTGGCTGAAGGCGAGTGAGTAAGCGAGCTACATAGGGGGCAGAGGAGCTTAGCCAGCCACCCCAAGACCATATACCGGACACCGGGTCCATGTCTGCAAGGGTCAGGAGTCACTGAGCCCCAAGAAACCAGGGAGTGTGATCTCCAACAGAAGGCCCTACCACCAGGTCAGCCGGTGCAAGACAGGGACCAGGTTAGGCCTAGCTCCAGGCAGGTCATAAACTTATCTGGAAAAGGCAAGACAGGAGGCCCCACACCTGCTCACTGGGGAGAGTCCTGAAATGCACCCTTCACCCTACAGTGCCCTGGATCGTGCCTGAAACACCACCAGTAAAGGTACTGAAGTGAACTGTTGTGAGTGTGCCTATTCTCCCAGTACAGTGGCAAACCCGATACCCTGTCTGGATTCAAAAGGAAAATATGCGGTATACTGGACATGTACTCTATGACAGGCAAGCAAAGAGCCGCTGTTGTATTGGGACAATTGACTGGTGCTGCGGAGCGAGAAGTAGAAACCTGGTCGGCCGCAGACCAGTCAATCTTTAAAAAGTTACAGACTGTCTTTGAGAATCGTACTGAGACAGACCTCCGGATGAGGTTCTACAACTGCGCTCAGCAACCGGAGGACAGTGGTCGGGACTATGCCTGGCGTTTACAAGGGGCCCTGCGAGCTCTGAAACAGGTTAGTGCAACCAGCATCGATAATGAAAATAAAATGCTGAAGGAACAGTTTATCCGGGGACTGAAGTCTCAAGAGGAGAGCAGGACTGTGTGTTGGTGGTCCCTGGATCATCCAGATGCCACCTTTGACACCCTTCAGTACTTGGCTATAAAAGGACTGCAGCCCCTGGAAACAACTACTATCCAATGTTACCAGGGTGGGGCCACCCCAGTGCCTGCAGCGTCCACCTTTTCCCCGGTGGCTGCTGAAGCCAAGATTCCAGCAACGTCCCATAGTGAGCTGGACAGCCTGTGCTCTGAAGTGCGTCAGTTGAGCAAAACCCTGACCACTTTACTGAGTGCCCTGCAGCTGCGGACGGAGCCCGAGGAGGAAGGAAGGATCCTGCTAGCCGACAGCCCTGAGGATGTCCCCTGGATGAGAAGGAGGAGGAGGACAACGCCACCCCCTGGGAGGACCAGCGACCAACGCCACCTGCCGAGGGACCCTGTCTGCCACCGCTGCCACAAGACAGGTAACGCCGTCCAGAACTGCCCTTTAAACGAGAAAACCCTGGGGCCGAGGGCCGACACCCAGGAGTAGACCCCCCAGGCCCATCAAACTGGTACTGCAGGTTCATGGGAGGAAGACCTTTCCTGTCCATTGTACTGGACGGCATCGCGACACCCGCTCTGCTGGACACAGGATCTCAGGTAAACATCATGCCTCATGTCCTCTACAAAAGGTTCTGGTCCATAGATGAACTTCACCTGCCAGATCCCAATCTTTCTGTGTATGGCTCAAACGGCCTACCCCTTAACCTAGTCGTGGTTAAGGATGTGGCGGTAAAGGTGGGAAGAGTGGAACTGAGGGACCAGGGACTAATTGTAGTAGAGACTAATCCTGATGATACAGACTTGTATATGGTACTTGGCACAAATGTTGTTAGTAACTGTTTGGGAGAAGTGTTGTTCTTGCTCCAACAGATAGCTGACACTGCCAGACCAGGGCAGAGAAGGGCGCTGCAGAAAGAGATCCGAGAACTTATGTACCAGCAACAGGTAAAGCTAACAGGTGGTGAAATTGGTAATGTACGGGTGACAGACCCGGTACCCATTGTGATTCCCCCGATGAGTGAAATGCTGATTTGCTGTAGAGCAGCAATAGGTCTCAAAGGACGGAGCTACCATGTGGTAGTAGAGCCCCTTAGCTCGGAACATAGGCCTACACTCTTGACTGCCAGAGGGGTAGTGGATGCACGCAATGGGAGGGTGCCCGTACGCCTCCTAAACTATGGGGAGGACGAGGTTAGATTACCACGCTATGCCACTGTTGCCAAATTGTACACAGTAAATAACAACTCCATACACACGGCGGAGTCCTTAACCTCACCAGACGAAGCGGAGGATAATGACCCGGCAACCGAGGTGGAGGATTGGTGTCAACAGCTCCATGTTGGGACAGACACCACTCCAGCCCATCAGAAGCAGGGTGTACACCAGGTGGTTCAGGAATATAAGCAGGTATTCAGAAAGCACCCACTTGACTTTGGTAGGATTAAGGGGGTTCAACACCATATCCCCACAGGTGACCATTCACCCATCAAAGAACGTTACAGGCCTATACCACCAGCACACTAGGAGAAGGCAAAGGAGATGTTGCACGACATGAAGAAGGCAGGGGTAGTAAGGGATAGTTGTAGTCCCTGGGCAGCTCCCCTAGTTCTAGTCAGGAAAAAGGACGGAAGCATGAGAATGTGTGTAAATTACAGACAAGTAAATCGCATTACACATAAAGATGCATACCCTTTACTGCATATAGAGGAATCCCTAGCTGCCTTGAAGTCTGCAAATTACTTCTCCACCCTTGACCTCACTAGTGGGTACTGGCAGGTAGCTGTTGCTGAGGAGGATGAGGAGAAGACGGACTTCACCACCCTGATGGGACTCTGCGAGTTCAACAGTATGCCGTTTGGACTCTGCAACGCCCCCGGAACGTTCCAGAGATTGATGGAGTGCTGCCTGGGACACCGCAACTTCGAGACTGTACTACTATACCTGGACGACGTGATAGTGTACTCCAAAACGTATGAGGACCACTTGAAGCACCTGGCAGAGGTATTTGAGTCGCTGTCCCTATATGGGATGAAGCTGAAGCCCTCAAAGTGCCACTTGCTCAAGCGAAAGGTACAGTTCCTGGGGCACATCGTTAGTCAAGAGGGAGTAGCACCAGACCCGGAGAAGGTCACTGCCATCCAGAAATGGCCGGAGCCGAAGAGCCTCAAGGAGGTACATCAGTTCCTGGGACTAGTCGGTATTACCGGAGGTTTGTGAAGGACTATACCAAGAAAGCGTCGCCTCTGCAAGACCTCCTGGTAGGACAGTCCCCCAGAGGCAGAAATCCCCCGTTCCAGTGGGGTAAGGAGCTAGCTGAATCTTTTAAGGTGATGAAGGAGATCCTGACCGGCGAAGAGATCCTAGCCTACCCTGACTACAACCATTCCTGCTGTACACTGATGCCAGCAACGAAGGATTAGGAGCTGTACTGAGTCAGAAGCAGGATGGCCGAGAGAAGGTGATCGCCTATGCAAGCAGGAAGCTCCGCCCGACCGAGAGGAACCCAGAGAACTATAGCAGCTTCAAGTTGGAGTTCCTGGCCCTGGTCTGGGCCATCACCGAGCGGTTCAAGCACTACCTAGCCTCCAGCAAGTTCACTGCCTTCACTGATAATAACCCCTTGACTCATCTGGAAACAGCCAAGCTAGGGGCCATGGAACAACGATGGATGGCTCGGCTGTCAAACTACCAATTCACTATTAAGTACACGGCGGGCCGCAAGAATGCCAATGCCGATGCCCTGTCCAGGATGCCTCATCATTCAGACACTGAAGAAGAAGTGGATGACTTGGAGGAGATTGAACTACCTGCCTTTCATCAGAATGGAATGGTCCACGAGCAACGAGCCTCCAGGAGGCATCGCAGTAAGATGTTAAACCCCCTGCCTCATCACAGCTGGAAGGAGACCCAGGACAGCGACCCGGTTGTCAGCCGTATCAAAGAGCTGATAACCCAGAAAGGTTCCTCCCTGGAGAAGGACGCGTCTCTACAAGCCAAGCAGCTGTGGAATGAGAGGAGCCGGCTGTTCATCTATAGAGAGAATCTGTGCCGGAGGTATGTCAACCCCAAAACCCATGAGATGGTATGGCAGATAGTGGTGCCCAAGACAGACATCCAGATGGTGTTGGAAACCTACCACGATCAGGCGGGGCACTTTGGCTTTGGCTGGAAGAAGCTAGAAACCCTGCTGAAGTGTCGGTTTTATTGGGTAGGAATGCGCAGTTCCATTGAGAGGTGGTGCCGGAATTGTGGACCCTGTAGACTCAGAAGAAAAGACTACAGCAGCCAGAAGGCACCCCTGCAACCTATCAAGATGACTCGACCCTTGGAGATCGTGGCCCTGGATCATGTCAAGCTGTCACCCAGCAGGTCAGGATATTCCTATGCCCTGACCATGATGGATCACTACTCCCGGTTCCTGGTGGTCGGCCCCGTCAAGGACCTGATGGCAGAAACTGCGGCGAAGACGTTTCAGGCGTACTTATGCAGGCCCCATGGATAGCTGGAGCAGGTGCTGATGGATCAAGGCCCAGCCTTTGAAGCCGAATTGTTCAAGGAGTTCTGCCATCTGTACGGGTGTAAAAAGATCCGGACCACACCGTACCACCCCCAAACCAACGGTCTCTGTGAAAAGTTGAATAACATCGTCATCGACCTGCTGAAGATCTTACCACTAGAGGAGAGAAATCAGTGGCCAGACCTACTACTCAACCTGGTAGATCAGTACAACCACATACCTGTGAGTTCCACCAATTGTACTCCAGCATATCTCATGCGAGCCAGACACGGGAAGTTGCCCATGGACCTGGAGCTTGGTGTAGTAGAACCAGAAGCAGATATGTCCACTGAGGACTGGGACATGACCAGACAGGAGCAGTATAGAAAAGTACAGGCCTGTGTCGAAGACAGTCTCACTCGGGTAAGGGACAAGCAGGAAGCCCACTACAATAAAAGTGCGCCCGCAGAACCCTTCACACCAGGAGAAGTGGTGTTAAAGAGGAAAAGGAGAAACCACAAACTTGATGACCAGTGGGAGAGAGAACCCTACACTGTGTTAAATTCAAGATTTGAAAACAAGAAGACCTGTTTGATTAGCAAAGACGGAGGAATATCGACTGCAACGGTATCTATAGACCATCTGAAGTTGTGTCCAGACCTGCTAAAGCCCCAAGAAGAAGTGCCTCTCACTGTACCGGAGGAGCCTAAAGAAGCAGTATTCCATACTGACTTAGGAGATTTCCAGGCAGATTGGCCTCAACTAGGAGGAGCAGTAATAATACCTGTGATCCCCTTCTTTCAACAGCTAGAAGACCCTCCACAGCAAGTAGAGCCTGTAAGTGCTTCAGAAGAGCCTGCTCAAGAAGAATCCCCGGAAGAAGGATCCCTGGTTGGAGCAGAGCAAGAAGGCCCAGCCAATGGTATACTTGCCATTCCTGTAGAGAGGTTAAGGCAACCCTGCAGTTCCCCAACACTTAGAACTGACAGAATGGGAGGTAGTGCAAATACTAGTGCCTCACGCATCCCAGTACCACATAGGTCGACACGTAGCACACGAGGTCAGACCCCTGTCAGATACAGAGAATAAAGAAGGAAATTCTGGCCGTGTAGATAGTTGCCCCTGGGGTATTATATTGTGCATTTTCATGTATATGTATTTATTAACTTGTGTTTTGCCTTATAATGGACAACTTAAGTGATATGGACACTTCCCTTGTTACCTCTAGTTACCCGTAAGGGTACATACAGAACTTTGGGCTGAGGACTATGTCAGCCCAAAAACTATTTGCTGTAAATAATTGCACTCCCTGGAGTGCCCCTTTAGGTGACCTCAGAACAAAAACCTGTCTGGTGTGGCACAAGCGGAGGTCCAACTCAGGATCGCCATGCCCTGCAGCCACCCCAGGGCCTACGTGGAGGGTTTGCTTTGGACAGGTCCCTCAAGCTACCAAGTACTCTACCCTGTGAGATGGACATCCTGTCGGGGAACCTCACTGGAAAAGACTTGAATTCAGGTGTTGCTTATTATATTGTACATATCTATTTATTATTTATAATGTTTTATATGTAACCTTTAAGCAAAGTGCCTCCCATAAAGGGAAGAGTTATTGTTATTGTTGTTATAAAAAATACTTCAGTCTGGGAGTACTGAGCTTTGCTAGGGGGGAATGTGGCGCCCTGATGCGCATTGATGCCACAGATCCTAGAGGGGTGCATGGACGGATTCCTCGACAAGAGGCCCTCATAGCATTCACACACCTCCACCTTCCACCTCAGACCAGCAGAGGGAGACTGTTAGGGATACAAATAGGGAAGGTGGAGCTAGGCAGTTAGTCAGTCTGGAATCTACAGCCTGAAGACACAGTCTAAAGTCAGTCTGCTGCAGCCAGAGAGGTTGTCAGTCCAGCCCAGACTCATTGAGCTCAGGTTTGTGAGCCTAAGACGTGCCGACGCCGTAAGAGCGATGAAGGGTAGTGAGGCCTGCTGCCAGTGTGAAGCCTAGTGAGGGCCCGAGCCTGGCTGAAGGTGAGTGAGTATGCGAGCTACATAGGGGGCAGTGGAGCTTAGCTAGCTCACCCCAAGACCATATACCGGACACCGGGTCCGTGTCTGCAAGGATCTCTAAGACCAGCTGAAACAACCGGAACCCCTGGAAAATTACATGTCCCAGGAACACCAAAAGCTGACTGTCATACCAGGGTCAGGAGTCACTGAGGCCCAAGAGACCAGGGAGTGTGATCTCCAACAGAAGGACCTACCACCAGGTCAGCCAGTGCAAGACAGAGACCAAGTTATGCCTAGCTCCAGGCAGGTCATAAACTTTTCAGGAAAAGGCAAGAAACAGGAGGCCCCACACCCGCTCACTGGGGAGAGTCCTGAAATGCACCCTTCACCCTACAGTGCCCTGGATCGTGCCTGAAACACCTCCAGTAAAGGTACTGAAGTGAACTGTTGTGAGTGTGCCTATTCTTCTTCTGACCTGGCTGTCCCCTCTGTTCTGCATCCCTTCTCCTATGCTGCCCTGAGTCCCCGCTCTACCTGTGGGGAGCCGCACCAACTAAGCTGTCTGATCACCGGCCTCAGAGGACTGTTGCAGCGCTGGTGATCCTCACCAGACACCACGGGTGGCGTCACGAACCTTCCCCTTTCCCATACACCTTTCCCTCATTATTTCCTTGCTTTTAAGAGTGACCCCAGGGTACGGGCCCGGGAGCTGGCCACCGTGACATCCCCCAAAACTAACAGCAAGGCCCGGGCGCCGAGTAATCACCCCCATCCCCTAGGCACGTCATCTCCAATTCAACTCGAATGAACTCAACCATCTCTAATTTGTAACTTATCTCATTCCCACTTTTCAGATATTCACAGTTGCATATTTGAGCACTTTTGAATAAAATATATTTAAAATCTTTAGTGCTAGGATTCTGGAGATATCAAAGGTACTTCGCCATAGGATTTTTGTCAGCTAATCTGAGAGCAGCATAATGTAAAGACAGATACCTTGATTGCAGAATGTGTCACTGTTTTATCAGCAGAAATTATGGACTAGTAATACTGCTGCCATGTAGTCGTCCATATTAATAAACTCTGTATAACCTCGGCCCCTCCACTAATTGTTACTGGCTCTGCACAGTGTACGCAGGAAGCTGCCAATCAGTGGTGCGGGAGGAGTTTTACAGAGCTCAGCATTCAGAAGACTGATAAATCTGTAGCAGGTTAAACCGTGGTTTCATAAAAACTACAAAAATCAGACCAATAAGTGACACATTGCTGGAATGAGGGTCACTGTCCTTACATCATGCTGCTCTTAGAAAGGGTAGCATAATCTTATGACAGATTCCCTTTAACGGGGTTGCACAAATCAAAATGGTGTGATTTTTAAGGTTTACAAGATGTTATATAAATTGGTTTGGGAAAACTGCACACATAAAATAAAGGCTAGGTGGACATTTGATGCAACAGATGTGGACGATCGACACTGGGTAACTATCTATAAGGAATCCCGTAAAATTTCAATAAATCATTCTCACCGATAAGTTTAATTAATAAATCATAGACTTCATTACACTCCAAGATTTCTTAATTGGATAGGGCGTAGGGAAGATGACTAATGTCTAAAATGTAGGACCTGTGAGGCAGACAGGATTCACATGTTTTGGAGATGTCCAAAACTGTTAACATTTTGGAAGGAAATAACTTAGCTGCTTTCATCAGAGAGTCTGAGTTACCAATTAATGCTGTTTTGATAGTTTTGGGGGAGACAGAATTAATTGTAGATTTTAAAAACGAGAGATTACTTTTTCACATGTTGTTTGTGACCAGATTACTCATCATTTATAAATGGATGGTGGACTCTGTGCCTACTTGTGCTGCATGGAGAAATCATAAGAATCATGTCATACTTTTTGAAAACTCAATTATCTAAATTTATTGACAGCGGAATGCTTGTATTAAAAGCTAAGGTATCACAGAGAGAATTTCCTAAGGTTTGGCTTAGCTGTTCTGTTTATTTTTATTATTAATGTCTGTAAAGCCCTGTGATATTAATGGCGCTATATAAGTGAGTAAAATAAATAAATATTCATATTTTTTCCCCTTCTTTGTTGCTTTTTTGGTTAATGTAAAAAACAAGATATACTTATTGCCTATGCTTTTATAAATGTTTGATATTGTTAATAATTAATAATGATGGATTTATAAAAAAAATGATACATAGCACCATTATCATTTAATACTATAGTTTTATTATTAATTTATCAGCCTATACAAGTCTTGTACACGGTACGTAAGATCAATCGCTATCCGACTTATTGTCTACAGATATCTGGGCATCACATTCTATTCTGAATCTAAACATTTATATTATATGCGTAAGCAATGACCCACTTTAAGGGTCATATTTCTTTACAACTGCTGTGATTTAACAGAAAGTGACCTCCTAGCGGGTAACCACAAATGGTATCTTTAAGGTTAACTGCACTGCTGGCATCATGGGATACGATTTGGCTGATTGCACATTAGCTCATTTACATTGGCTTCCTCTTTCCCACTGTGCTATGCTATTAACCTGAGGGTAAGGGTCCTGGTGTCCCTTAGATTATGGTTCACTACTGTCACAGTGTAGCAAGGATACTTCCAGTCAAACAGCATGGTGTCACTGGTGTTTGTTTTCAAAGCAAAAGCAATTCCTTGTAGATTTTTTTGCCAGTCTGATCAACATACGCTGTCAGTGGGAAAGAGAGACAGTAATTGATTTTTATGCTACCACCAACCAGATGGGGCTATTAGCTAGCCAATAATGACTGTAATGTAAATCTAGTTTTAATTTGTTTCTATTAATCATTCTAATAAGTTCAAATACAAATACAATATAGCTGCGCTGTAACGATAACTAAAAAAATAAAGCAATTGAATAAAAGTAAAAAAATAAACATTTTATAATTTTTTTTCAGTATTTTCAATTACTTAAAGTAGAGCAGTTTGGAATATTTACTTCCTAAAACTTTCCTTTTACTGAGCAATAGAAAGTATTATCCAATGATCTTTTAAATGAACACTTAGAGGACGTAACAAATGTTGGTGTTGTTTCTGGTCAGTCTCACACAGATATTATTCTCATATTTCTACTATATAATAACAACAGTGGAAAAAAAAGGTGAAGGGTCATTGTACTTTGTCTTTAGAATTAAGACGGTTGTCTTCATTCTGATAGCACACTCTTAATTCTGGAGACACATCTTAATAACTTCTAAATAGTTCCAACAAAAGAGCCATGTCAGAAGAATGAGCAGGCCCCAAGGTGTTTCAACTGGAGTGTTTTCATCTGCCTTTATTGCTCTATCCCTCTCCAGAATTAAGGCAATAACCTGTGATAAATTATTCAGGAATTGCTACAGGGATCAAAGTAGAATCATTCTGTTAAAGTGCTGTTTGCAACATTTGGCACTTAGTATAGAAAACAGAAAAAAAAACAACTTTTAATGCTTGGATGCTGAAAATCATGGATTTTTAATAATTTAATAGCTTTAAAAAGAAACTAAAGGGAGTGAATGACTACTTAATCCATTGAGTTTTTGATATCTTCCTACAAAAGTCTGTGGGTCAGATTCTTTTGCGTTTTTTTTTTTTAAGCCAGTTTTCTTTTTGACTATCATGTGGTATTTGTTGACATTATTTTTCATATGTTCAGCTAAAAAAAATTAATTTGTGCAAAATATCTGGCATACATAAAATTACTCTAAGGGAGATTGGAGCAAATTTTCATAAAAATGTGAGCATATATAAAAAAGACTTTGAAAAAGACACAAATTAAAAGATGAATAAGGAGCACGTGAAAAAAAATAGACAAAAAACATGCAAATGACATGATGATTAATCAGTCGCTATATTTATTGAAGCCAACACATACGCCAAATCAAAGTTAATATGGCTCAAAAATAGCACTAACTAATATAGGGCAATATGAGCCTACCTGTATATACATGTACTACAGGTGCTTCTCTCAAAATTAGAATATCATCAAAAAGTTAATTTATTCCAGTTCTTCAATACAAAAAGTGAAACTCATATACTGTATTATGTAGTCATTACAAACAGAGTGATCTATTTCAAGGGTTTATTTCTGTTAATGTTGATGATTATGGATTACAGCCAATGAAAACACAAAAGTCATTATTCAGTAAATTATAATTGTTTATAACAACAGCTTGAAAAATGATTTTAAAATAAAAAATGTTGGCCTACTGAAATGTATGTTCAGTAAATGCACTCAATACTTGGTCGGGGCTCCTTTTGCATCAATTACTGCATCAATGTGGTGTGGCATGGAGGCGATCAGCCTGTGGCACTGCTGAGGTGTTATGGATCCCAGGTTGCTTTGATAGCAGCCTTCAGCTCGTCTGCATTGTTGGGTCTGGTGTCTCTAATCTGCCTCTTGACATACAGAGTCATTACAAACAGAGTGATTTATTTCAAGTGTTTATTTCTGTTAATGTTGATGATTATGGCTTACAACCAATGAAAACACAAAAGTCATTATATCAGTAAATTAGAATAATTAACAAAATACACCTGCAAAGGCTTCCTACGCATTTAAAAAGATCCCTTAGTGTGTTTCAGTAGGCTCCACAATCATGGGGAAGACTACTGACTTGAGAGATGTCCAGAAGGCAGTCATTGACACACTCCACAAAGAGGGTAAGCCACAAAAGGCCATTGCTAAAGAAACTGGCTGTTCACGGAGTGCTGTATCCAAGCATATTAATGGAAATTGAGTGGAAGGAAAAAGGTGGTAGAAAAAGGTGCACAAGCAACTGGGATAACCGCAGCCTTGAAAGGATTGATAAGAGAAGACCATTCAAAAATTTGGGGGAGATTCACAAGGAGTGGACTGCTGCTGGAGTCACTGCTTCAAGAGCGACGACACACAGATGTATCAAGGACATGGGCTACAAGTGTCACATTCCTCGTGTCAAGCCACTCATGACCAATAGACAACGCCAGAAGCGTTTTACCTGGGCCAAGGAGAAAAAGACCTGCACTGTTGATCAGTGGTCCAAGGTGTTGTGTTCAGATGAAATTAAATTTTGCATTTCATTTGGAAATCAAGGTCCCAGAGTCTGGAGGAAGAGTGGAGAGGCACAAAATCCAAGCTGCTTGAGGTATAGTGAGAAGCTTCCACAATCAGTGATGGTTTAGGGAGCCATGTCATTTGCTGGTGTAGGTGCGCTGTGTTTTATCAAGACCAAAGTCAACGCAGGAATCTACCAGGAAATTTTAGAGAACTTCATGCTTCCCTCTGCCGACAAGCTTTTTGGAGATGGAAATTTCATTCTCCAGCAGGACTTGGCACCTGTCCACACTGCCAAAAGTACCTATAGCTGGTTTAAAAACAACAGTATCACTGTGCTTGATTGGAAAGCAAACTTGCCTGACCTTAATCCCATAGAGAATCTATGGGGTATTGTCAAGAGGAAGATGAGAGACACCAGACCCAACAATGCAGATGAGCTGAAGGCTGCTATCAAACCAACCTGGGCTTCCATAACACCTCCGTAGTGCCACAGGCTGATCGCCTCCATGCCATGCCACATTGATGCAGTAATTGATACAAAAGGAGCCCCGACTAAGTATTAAGTGCATTTATTGAACATACATTTCAGTAGGCCAATATTTTGGATTTTAAAATCATTTTTCAAGCTGGTGTTATAAAGTATTCTAATTTACTGAGATAATGACTTTTGTGTTTTTATTGGCTGTAAGCCATAATCATCAACATTAGCAGAAATAAACACTTGAAATAGATCACATTGTTTGTAATGACTATATAATATATGACTTTCACTTTTTGTATTGAAGAACTGAAATAAATTAACTTTTTGATAATATTCTAATTTTGTGAGAAGCACCTGTATATATACACTATTTGGTGATGAAATTCCCCTTGTGTTAATATTCCGATGTAAAAGTAAAGAGAGTAAAAAAAGCGACATAGAGCCGATACTATGTAAAAGTGAAAAACTTTATTAAACATACAATAAATAGGACAATTATTTCACATGGGAGATAAATGACACGGAAAAATATGAGTAAGAGTAGACAGGACATGCACACCACCCAGAATCCTGGCATGTAAGTAAAAGATGACCAGTTAAACGCTCTCAGTGATCCATACCACCACATAAATATGCTCGTACCCAGGTTACATATAAACAATAGACAAGTACCCGCATTATGTGTGGTCTATATACCTTAAATAAGGGGAACAGGAGTGAAGCCGCTGGCTGGGTGGGCACACGTCCGCTAGTCAGCGGCTTCTCTGCAAATTGCAGCTGTATGTGCTAGAGTGGAAAGGTTGGTATGTCTATACCATTAGACTAAGGCGCAAACATTACTTGCATGTATAAAACAGAAGGGCCCTTATCACACTCATTCAGGAAAAGTGAAAAATAATGTGGAAAAGTGGTTGTGGCCATTAAGAAGTGGATATGTATTTCAATGTTAAAACTGGTCTATAAACATGAGTGAACAGTCGCCCTACCGTTTTCCTGGCAACTTTATCTTCATTTAGGCTGAGCATTCATTCATGTCTTTTTAGTGAGGAGAAAAAACACCAGGAAGAGGTATTAAAATTCAATCAACCAATTCCTTCTCTCCCCTAACATCATCTGTCAGGGGTGATTCAGGAGACCCTGATACAATTCTAATGGTTTCCTGGTTCTACTCAGGGTCTGGCCAACTTTTATCTATTGTGTATGGAGGATTAAAACAAGTTCATTAAGTAAAAAGAAGTGATGAGCGATAGTGTTGAGCGAGCATGCTCGGCACTGCTCGGTACTCGCCCGAGCATCTCACTACTCGGGATGTTCGGCGAGCACCCAGCATTTTCGGGTTACTCTGGCGGGAGCTCGGGTCACCGCCCTGCGTGTTTGGCACTCTTTACAGAGCCAATGAACATGCAGGGAATGCCAGCCAGTCACTATAATGCCGCAGCCATGTTAGTTGTGGGCATTACAGTGATTGGCTGGCCGCACAGCGTCACCTCGAGTATTTAAAACCGGGCGCCGCAATCTTGGACACAGTCGCTCCGGATCAGACAGTGTAGGGAGAGTGCTGCTGAGCTAGGGAGAGATTTATACTGCAAAATAGGTAGTGTAGGGTCTCTAAAGCCTGCAAAATCAAACAAACAGTCCTTCTGATGACTAATATCCATCCCAGATATTAGCAGGCAGGCTGTATAGGAGACGCAGTGGTTATACCAACAAACACTGCAATACAGTCCTGTGTGCTGCTGCTGCTCAAATTGCTGGACTTAGCCCCAGGTCTCAGGGGCCAGGAAAAATCCTTTTTTTTCATCTAAATTCTCTTTCTTTTTTTTTTCCTCAGTCACACTGTACAAATACCCATCTTATTAACCTTTTGGTATTCCCCCTCCCCCCCAAAAAAAATTGAGTGTGTCTGTGAGTGTTCAGACACAAATATATCTGTTTAAAAGAGTCTGGTTTTGGCCAGATAACTAGAACTGTGGTTTTGCAGTTCCACGGTTCAAATCTCTGTATTATCCACTTTTTTGCCTTTTTTCCATAAAAAAAAAACAGTTTGAGTGTCTCGCTAACTGTTCAGACACAAATATATCTGTTTAAAAGATTCTGGTGTAGGCCAGAGAAATAGAACTGTGGTTTTCCTCTTCCACGGTTCAAATCTGGGTGTTATCTACCTTTTTGCCTTTTTTTCCATATTAAAAAACAGTTTGAGTGCCTCGCTGACAGTTCAGACACAAATATATCTGTTTAAAATATTCTGGTGCAGTACAGAGAACTAGAACTGTGGTTTTCCTCTTCCACGGTTCAAATCTGGGTGTAATCCACCTTTTTGCCTTTTTTACATAAAAAAAACAACAGTTTGAGTGTCTCGCTGACTGTTCAGACACAAATATATCTGTTTAAAAGATTCTGGTGTAGGCCAGAGAAATAGAACTGTGGTTTTCCTCTTCCACGGTTCTAATCTCCTTTTTATTACCCTTTTGCCATTGATAGTGCGAGTGTAAGCTATTTTACTTCATTTACAATGGGCAAGGGACATGGAACTGGACGTTCTGGTGTTGGTGCGTGCAGAGGACGAGGCCGTGGCCAACATGAAATTGTGCCACAACCAACAGCCACATCTTCTCGCTCCCAGTTCTTGACCAAATTACTAGGGAAGCACACAACAACACCACTATTGCGAACTGATCAGTGTAAACAGGTTATTAATTGGATAGTAGATAATACTTCCAGTCACCTGGGCACCACCACCTCTGGTCTGTGTTCCACACGGTCAAGTCTTAGTAGCCGTGAGTCTCGACCGCATACTCCTCCTCACCCTGATGCTCCTTCCCCTCAACCATGCCGAGTGTCGTCATACAGCAACTGATCCCACAGTTGGACACTCTGAAGAGCTGTTCACTCGTCCATTTCCATATTATGGCCACTTGCCTGCTCTGCTTGAAGTGGTGGAAGAGGAAATCCCGTGTAGTGATGGCCAAATATTTGAACAGCCACGGCCACAGGAAGGCGACGCCGGCAATTTGTCACAAGAGGTGGACGATGACGAGACACAATTGCCACGAAGTGAGGAGGAGGACCGTGGTACGGAAGTGGAAGAGGAGGAGTTGGTGGATGATCAAGTAACTGACCCAACGTGGCACGAGGACACGCAGAGCGAGGCCAGCAGCACAGAGGGGGAGGGAGGCAGAGTACCCCAACAAACAGGAAGAATCAGTGTGGTGGCCGCAGACAGAAGACAGGCAACCGTTCCCTGTAACACCAACACGAGGGACGTTGCCAGTACAACCGGTAGGTCTTCCAGAGTCTGGAATTTTTTTAAAGACTCTGCTGATAACCCCAAAAAGGCCATTTGTACCACCTGCCAGGCCAGCATCAGCAGAGGTGACAAAACTACCAGCCTGACCACCCCCAGCATGATCAGGCACATGTCAGCAAAGCACCCGACTTTGTGGGGCGAACCCTAAGGTCCAAGACCAGTGTCAGCGGGTGTCACCACTGCTTCTTCCGCTGTTGTGCGTGTAAGAGAACCCCCTGTTGTGCGTGCAAGGCAATCCCCTGTCCATACTGCATGCAAAGATGCCCCCTCCTCTCAGTCTTCACTTGTTATGGCAGTTTCCCAAGAAACAGTATCAACGTCCACGTCCACGTCCCACCGCAGGGTTCAATTGTCCATATCCCAGACCTTTGAATGAAAGCGCAAATTCGCAGCCAACGCCCCACAGGCCACAGTCCTAAATTCGCACATTTCACGACTGCTTGCATTGGAAATGCTGCCTTTTAGGCTGGTGGAGTCGGAATCTTTCCGCAACCTTATAGTGGTGGCCGTCCCTCGGTACTCGGTCCCTAGCCAACACTATTTTGCCCGGTGTGCCATCCCTGCACTACACAAGCACGTGTCCCAAAACATCTGCCATGCCCTCAACAACACAGTTACTGGGAGAGTCCACCTGACAACGGACACGTGGACAAGTGCTTGTGGCCAGAGACGGTACTTCTCCCTGACGGCACACTGGGTAAACATAGTGGAAGCCGGGACCCAGTCGGACCTTGGGACAGAACACATCCTCCCCACACCGAGGATTGCGTCCCCTATGTCAGTCAGAGCGGCCCCCACAGTGTACAGCTCCGGCACCTCATCCTCCTCCTCATATTCAGCCTCCATCTCAGATATCATCACATCAGTTGCAAGCTGGAAGCACTGCAGTACTGCCTCAGCCAATCGGCAACAGGCTGTGCTGAAACTCATAAGCTTAGGTGATAAACCTCACACTGCTTGTGAGTTGTGGACAGCTGTGAAAGAGCAGGCAGATCTGTGGCTGAGACCGCTGAACCTACATCCAGGCATGGTCGTGTGTGACAATGGCCATAACCTGGTGGCGGCTCTGAGGCAAGGCGAGATCACACATGTACCATGCCTGGCTCATGTGCTTAACCTCGTGGTTCAGCGGTTTCTTAAATCATACCCCGAGTTGCCAGATCTGCTCGTCAAAGTACGCCGCCTGTCAGCTCATTTTCACAAGTCGGCTACAGCTTCCGCCGTCCTTGCTGTGTTGCAGCAGCGTTTGCAGCTTCCGGCACACTGACTTGTGTGTGATGTCCCCACACGTTGGAACTCTACCCTCCATATGTTGCAAAGGATTTGTGAGCATAAGAGAGAAGTTGTGGAGTTCCAGCTGCAACAAGGCTGTCAATATTCAGGTCAGACTCCACACATAAGACCTCAGGAGTGGACCTGGATGTCTGACATATGTACCATCCTGACAAACATTGAGGAGTCCACCAAGATGGTGAGTGGCGATGACGCCATCATTAGCGTCAGCATCCCACTTGTCTGTCTTTTGCAACGCTCTCTGCAGGGAATTAAAGAGGAGGCATTGCAGTCAGAGTATGAGGATATGGATCAAGAAGCCGTAGCGGGCGATTACACGCAGCCAAGCCTCATCTCATCCCAACGTGCATTGGGGGTCAATGAGGGAGAGGAGGAGGAAGAACAGGAGCTAGTATCATGCGCTGAAGACGGTAGTACCTGTACAACTGTCATACCGTCGGTTCAGTGTTGGTGGCCTGAGCACAGGGGGGAGGAGGAGGAGGAGAGCATGGTCAGTCGTCATCTTGGTGAGGACACGGAAGTCTTGCCCATTACCAGTCTGGCACGCCTGGCTGACTTTATGTTACGCTGCCTTAACCGTGACCCTCGCATTGTCAAAATGTTGGGTGACAGTCATTACTGGTTTGTGACACTTGTAGACCCCCGCTACAAGGAGAACTTTCACTCTCTTATTCCTGAGGTGGAGAGGTCTACAAAAATGGGGCAGTACCAGAAGGCCCTTGCTGCAGAACTCTTAAAGAAATTCCCATCTGAACACGCTAGCGGCAGAGGTCACAGTTCGTTGCCCAACCAAGGTGTACAGGCGAGAGAGATGAAACTCCAATCCAGCAGAGGCAGGGGAACACTGTCAACATTCTGGGACAGTTTTCTGAGACCCGCCCAGCTTATCGTCCCTGAGGCGCGGGGTACTCTCACAAGGAGTGGAAAGTTTCAAAAGATGGTGAGGGAGTACCTTGCCGACCATACCAGCATCCTCCGTGATTCCTCTGTGCATTTTAATTATTGGGTATTCAAGCTGGAGACTTGGAATGAACTCGTTCTGTACGCCTTGGAGGTCCTGGCCTGCCCTGCCACTAGCGTGTTATAGGAGCATGTTTTTAGTGCCGCTGGGGGAATTATAACTGATAAGCGCACACGCCTGTCAACTGACAATGCTGACAAGCTGACCCTTATCAAAATGAACAAGGGCTGGATTGGGCCAGACTTCTCATCACGACCAAATGACAGCAGAGTAACATAAAGTCAAATTCACTGTGTTATTTCGGGAGGTGTATTCCCATGCACCGCTTCACACCCAAACATGGGTATACGCTTCCTCATTTCTGCTGTTTTTTGCTCTTCTCCTTATCCTCAGCCTCCACCACCACTATACCACCAGGGTGACCGTGGCCCATGTTGCCAGCATTGCAAGTTCCTCCGTCCTAATTTTTGGCAGCTTTTGCTTGGAAGGCATAGGCAAAGACTATGGGAGACCCACTCCCCAATAATGGGAATAATGTTTTTAATATGCTGTACTGCATGGCTCTTGTAAGGGGCATTGCAAGTTCCTCCGTCCTAATTTTTGGCAGCTTTTGCTTTTTAAGGCATAGGCAAAGACTATGGTAGACCCACTCTCCAATAATGAGAATAATGTTTTTAATATGTTGTACTGCATGGCTCTTGTAAGGGGCATTCAAATCGTTTTGTTAAGCTGCTGTGGCCTCCACGTCTCTTCCAAGGGTCATTGATATTGTCTTTTTATTCCACTGGGACCTCCACGTCTCTTTCAAGGGGTATTGATATTGTCTTTTTATTCCACTGTGACCTCCACGTCTCTTCCAAGGGGCATTAAAATCGTCTTGTTAAGCTACTGTGACCTCCACGTCTCTTCCAAGGGTCATTGATATTGTCTTTTTATTCCACTGCTACCTCCATCACTATTCCAAGGTGCATTGATATTGTCTTTTTATTCCACTGTAACGTCCACCACTCTTCCAAGGGGCATTGATATTGTCTTTTTATTCCACTGCGACCTTCACCACTCTTCCAAGGGGCATTGATATTGTCTTTTTATTCCACTGCAACCTCCACCACTCTTCCAAGGGGCATTGATATTGTCTTTTTATTCCACTGTAACCTCCACCACTCTTCCAAGGGGCATTGATATTGTCTTTTTATTCCACTGCGACCTCCACCACTCTTCCAAGGGCCATTGATATTGTTTTTTATTCCACTGGGACCTGCACGTCTCTTCCAAGAATCATTAAAACAGTCTTGTTAAACCACTCTGAAATCCACGTCTCTTCCAAGAGGCATTAAAACCATCTTGTTAAGCTACTGTGACCTCCACGTCTCTTCCAAGGGGCATTACAATTGTCTTATTAAACCACTCTGAACTCCACGTCTCTTCCAAGGGGCATTAAAATCATCTTGTTAAGCTACTGTGACCTCCACGTCTCTTCCAAGGGTCATTGAAATTGTCTTTTTATTCCACTGAGACCACCACCATTCTTCCAAGGGGCATTGATATTGTCTTTTTATTCCACTGGGATCTCCACCACTCTTCCAAGGGGCATAGATATTGTCTTTTAATTCCACTGGGACCTCCACGTCTCTTCCAAGGGGCATTAAAACCGTCTTGATAAACCACTCTGAACTCCACGTCTCTTTCAAGGGGCATTAAAACCGTCTTGTTAAGCTACTGTGACCTCCACGTCTCTTCCAAGGGGCATTAAAACTGACTTGTTAAGCTACTGTGACCACCACGTGTCTTCCAAGGGGCATTAAAACCGTCTTGTTAAACCACTCTGAATTCCACAGCTCTTCCAAGGGGCATTGAAATGTTGTTTTTAATTACCTCTAACCTCAACGACTCTTTCAACGGGCATTGCATTTCCTCCTAATTTTAGTCAGATTTTGCTTTTCAATGCATAGGCAAACACTAAGGGAGACCCACTCCCCAATAATAGGTAGAAAGTTTTCAGTACACTGTAATCCACGTCTGTTTCAAGGGGCATTGCAGTTCCTCATAATTTTTGGAAAGCCTTCCATTCACTGCTTAGGCCAACAGTGTATAGGAGACCCAGTTGCTATAAATGGAAAAAACGGTTTAGTTAAGGCCCTCTGACCTTCATGTCACTTCCAAGGGGCATTAAAGTACCTCAAAATTTTTGATAGGCATTGCACTCACTGTATGCCTTATAACTGTGTAGCCGAACTGCTCCTTTTGGTACAGAAACATATCCTACAAGACATGTGTGGTTGACTGGCCTGATATTGATGTGAATGGTCCCTGTTCCTTCTGCTCTTTCTCCTTTGCCACCACCTCATCCATCATTCTTCACCTGAAGTTTGTTTTAACTGGAGTCTTAGAACTGGGATAGTAGCAGGAAAGCATCCAGCAATTCTCGGAGGAGGTAGGATATGCGCCAAAACGCTGACCACCTCAAGCCTAGACGCTACTACATACATGCGCTTGCATTCCAAGGAACAGAAAGCTAAGGAGATGGATGGCCTCATGATCATGAATAATTTTCTCGTTGTGTAGGAGGCCGACCACTGCTGCTGTGTACCTTCTGAACTTTGTGTTGAAGCCTGATTGACCCAGGACCCGCAATCCTCTATGTCTGGAGGACGTGTTGCATCCCAGTGTCAAACTGTGTCCTGGCTTCCACAATATTAACCCAGTGTGAAGTTATCAGTGAGATGGACCATCCCTGACCACATTCACTTGTCCACGTGTTTGTGGTTAGGCTGTCCTTCCCACTAAATGCACTGGGGAGGGCACAGATAATGTTTTGGTATGCGCGTAGTGTATAAGGCGCACCGGGACAAATAGGGGCGGCTGGGGACCGAGTATGGACACCTGGCCGCCCCCTGGCGGCTGGGGACCAAGAGTGGACACCCGGCCGCCGGGCGGCTGGGGACTGAATATGGATACCAGGCCGTCGACGCAGCCATGACGTGGTGGCCAGATTTCGCCTCCACATGCCTAAAAGGCCCAATTTCAAGTGCAAGCAAGCAAGCAGTATGGTATTGCAGCTTGGGTGTGGGTGGGTGGCAGGCTGCATACTTGCGCTTGCATTGCAAGGAATGGGGGAGGTACAATTGAACACTGCCCTGGGACAAGGACTTGCACGGGGATAGTTGGAAGTCTGCATCTTCTGATGTGGCAAGGATCACTTCTGATGGGCACACTTTTAGGCAGTGACCTGGGTGTCAGAAATGCTTCTAGGGGTCTTCCCCATGCTGTTCCCATGTCTTTTCAGCACTGCATGCATGTGTCACACAGCACATGGCCAGATAAGGTTGTAAAATATTAAAATGACATTTCTCAGTGAATGCATTTGTCACAGTTGAAAGCAATACAAAAGTGCAAAAACGCATAAAAAATGCTACTTGTGAACATAGCCCAAAGTGTGGAGGAGTATTTTTGTCTTTAGTTATTTATTTTACCTTATACACAAGTCTTTACCCTGGAAAGGATGTTCCTTAACATATTTCACAGGAAAGCAGTTTCAGTTTCGTTTTTTGAATGTTTTATTGTGAGCCCGTAAAAGTGGCTTTATACCTCTGACCACGTTGTTCACAGCAGTGACCTGGGGGTCAGAAATGCTTCCTGGGGCGGTCACCATGCTGTCCCCATGTCATTTGACCACTGTCACTATAGTTTTGTGCACTTTTTAGGCTTTTTACAGACTGCCGGGGGTTCCACCGCAAAAATGCTTGGGTCTCCCATAGACTAACATTGGGCTCATTGCTCGGGTCGAGCACCCGAGTATCACAGTGAGCTCAGCCCGAGCTTCGAGTACCTGTGCATTTTAGTGCTCGCTCAACACTAGGTGCCATGCATACCAGGATTTAGGATGAGGGTTGCCATGCATACAAGGATAGGGATGAGGGGTACCATGCATATCAGGAGTGGTGCATTTCCTCCTTTTATATTTGTGAAAATGGTAACTTTTGGGCTAAAACAACATTTTTGTGGGAAAAATATAATTTTATATTTTTTCGGCTTAACATTATAAAATTCTGTGAAGCACCTGGGAGTTCAAGGTGCTCACCACACATCTAGATAAATTACTTGAGAGGTTTAGTTTCCAAAATGGGGTGACTTGTGGAGGGGTTTCCATTGTTAGGCTCATCAGCAGCTCTGCAAAATTAACATGGCTTCCACTATCTAATCCAGACAATTTTGCGCTCAATAATTCAAATGGTGCGCCTTTTCTTCTGAGCCCTTCTGTGTGCCCAAACAGTATTTTTCCACCACATATTATGTGTTGGCATACTTAGGAGAAATTGCACAACAAATTGTATGGTGCATTTTCTCCTGTTACACTGGTGAAATTGTAAAATTTGGGGGTAAAGTGTCATTTTTGTGGGAATAAGTAAAATTTTCATTTTTTCCTTCCACACTGCTTTAGTTCCTGAAGGGTTAATAAACTTCTTGGATGTGGTGTTGAGCACTTTGAGGGATACAGGTTTTGGGTATTTTCTGTCAAATAGACCCCGCAAAGTCACTTCAAAAGTGCCATGGTCCCTAAAAGCATTGGGTTTGTAAATTGTGTTGAAATAATTAGAAATTGCTGTTAATCTTTTAACCCATCTAATTTCCAAAAGAAAAAATATATATTTTGAAAATTGTGCTGATGGAAAGTAGACATGTGGAAATGTTATTTATTAACTATTTTGTGTGACATATCTCTCTGATTTAAGGGCATGAAAATTCAAAGTTTGAAAATTGAGACATTTTCAAAATTTTCACCAAATTTTCAATATTTACACAAATAAATGCAAGTGACATTAAACAAATTTTATAACTATCATGAAGTACATTATGTCACTTTTTTTTTTAAATGAAAATGGAAAAATTGCTTTCAACTTCTGATATGTGTCCTATGTTCTATTGTGAATAAAATATGGCAGAAGAGATTTCCAAATCATTGCATTTTTGTTTTCTTAAATTTTACACAGCATCCCATCTTTTTTGGCATTTTGGTTGTTTATTAGAAATTGCTGCAAATTGTGTAACTTATTTTAAATATTAGTATTCGTTTATTATATAGGTATATGAATATATCCACTGTTAACATTTCCCATTTCGTATATTTTTATATAAGAATACAATAAAGAATACACTGTTATTTTAAATTCTTTCTTTCTTTTTTTTTTAAGAAAATATACTAGTATTGTGTTGAAAAAAAGACAATGACCCCGATTCATCAACACTGGAATTTTTCACGTTGGTCTTAATGAAGGGGCAAGGTGAAGTACCTTGCCTCAAACCTTACTGCAGTCAGTGAGTGAGCACCGCCACTCATCTTGAATTTGACAAATGGGAATCATCATACCCCATCACTCCCTGATACCACCCAAGTTCCACCCAGTTTGTCAGAGCTGGGCAAAATTTGTGTAAACATGCCAGAAGCCACAAAGATTTTGTGCAACTGTTGTGTTACACACATTTTTTTACAACTTTTAAAGAGTTTTAATGCCAGAACCCTGAAGAATCCAGGCCGTTGTGTTTAATGTTAGCTATAAATTCAAGGCAATAGTTTGTGGGTTTTTTAATGAAAAACATTAAACTTTTGTGAAAATTTGAGGCAATTTGATGATTTCAAAAATTTATTTTAGATACCCTTAACACAGATATATGACACAAAAGAGTTAATAATTAACATTTACCAGAATTTTATTTTATGTCGGCCTCATGCTTTGTATGTCCTTTTATTATTATTATTTATTATCAGTTCACATTGCTTGTTTTTTTGTCTTGTTTGCATTCTGTGCAATTTAAGGGTGTGGCATTCCCTTTGTTGAGCTGATTGGTATATATGTAGCTTACCACGGGCCTGGGTGGTCTGGAGTTGGGACCCGGTCCTATTTGTCTACCCTTTTATATGCATTACTTCAACTTTGATATACAGTAAGGTTTTTAATATAGGCAGTATAGGTACCGTCCCAATTTAGGGTCACCTTGCCGCTGGTGGGACGGCTTGTATACTTTTTTTGATCAAAAATAGTTCACTAAGTACCCTATATTTATTATGCAACTTTGCTTTACATTTATATATAATGATGGTAGGGTATGAGATATATTTTTGTCTTTTGTAGGTTTTGCTTCTTTTTGCTAGTGTGAACATGCTCCTATTTCTTGCATGTCTACCATCTTAGACCTCAGTTCACATTGCTTGGTTTTTTGTCTTGTTTGCATTCTGTGCAATTTAAGGGTGTGGCATCCCCTTTGTTGAGCTGATTGGTATATATGTAGCTTACCACGGGCCTGGGTGGTCTGGAGTTGGGACCCGGTCCTATTTGTCTACCCTTTTATATGCATTACTTCAACTTTGATATACAGTAAGGTTTTTAATATAGGCAGTATAGGTACCGTCCCAATTTAGGGTCACCTTGCCGCTGGTGGGACGGCTTGTATACTTTTTTTGATCAAAAATAGTTCACTAAGTACCCTATATTTATTATGCAACTTTGCTTTACATTTATATATAATGATGGTAGGGTATGAGATATATTTTTGTCTTTTGTAGGTTTTGCTTCTTTTTGCTAGTGTGAACATGCTCCTATTTCTTGCATGTCTACCATCTTAGACCTCAGTTCACATTGCTTGGTTTTTTGTCTTGTTTGCATTCTGTGCAATTTAAGGGTGTGGCATCCCCTTTGTTGAGCTGATTGGTATATATGTAGCTTACCACGGGCCTGGGTGGTCTGGAGTTGGGACCCGGTCCTATTTGTCTACCCTTTTATATGCATTACTTCAACTTTGATATACAGTAAGGTTTTTAATATAGGCAGTATAGGTACCGTCCCAATTTAGGGTCACCTTGCCGCTGGTGGGACGGCTTGTATACTTTTTTTGATCAAAAATAGTTCACTAAGTACCCTATATTTATTATGCAACTTTGCTTTACATTTATATATAATGATGGTAGGGTATGAGATATATTTTTGTCTTTTGTAGGTTTTGCTTCTTTTTGCTAGTGTGAACATGCTCCTATTTCTTGCATGTCTACCATCTTAGACCTCAGTTCACATTGCTTGGTTTTTTGTCTTGTTTGCATTCTGTGCAAATTAAGGGTGTGGCATCCCCTTTGTTGAGCTGATTGGTATATATGTAGCTTACCACAGGCCTGGGTGGTCTGGAGTTGGGACCCGGTCCTATTTGTCTACCCTTTTATATGCATTACTTCAACTTTGATATACAGTAAGGTTTTTAATATAGGCAGTATAGGTACCGTCCCAATTTAGGGTCACCTTGCCGCTGGTGGGACGGCTTGTATACTTTTTTTGATCAAAAATAGTTCACTAAGTACCCTATATTTATTATGCAACTTTGCTTTACATTTATATATAATGATGGTAGGGTATGAGATATATTTTTGTCTTTTGTAGGTTTTGCTTCTTTTTGCTAGTGTGAACATGCTCCTATTTCTTGCATGTCTACCATCTTAGACCTCAGTTCACATTGCTTGGTTTTTTGTCTTGATTGCATTCTGTGCAATTTAAGGGTGTGGCATCCCCTTTGTTGAGCTGATTGGTATATATGTAGCTTACCACGGGCCTGGGTGGTCTGGAGTTGGGACCCGGTCCTATTTGTCTACCCTTTTATATGCATTACTTCAACTTTGATATACAGTAAGGTTTTTAATATAGGCAGTATAGGTACCGTCCCAATTTAGGGTCACCTTGCCGCTGGTGGGACGGCTTGTATACTTTTTTTGATCAAAAATAGTTCACTAAGTACCCTATATTTATTATGCAACTTTGCTTTACATTTATATATAATGATGGTAGGATATGAGATATATTTTTGTCTTTTGTAGGTTTTGCTTCTTTTTGCTAGTGTGAACATGCTCCTATTTCTTGCATGTCTACCATCTTAGACCTCAGTTCACATTGCTTGGTTTTATGTCCTTTTATTAGTAGACTTATAACTTGTGACTTACTGTATATTAAAGCTTGTAAATTTAGGGACAATTTTCTGAAATCTGAAAAGAAATTTGTCAGTAAGATCATCCTCAAAAACCGCATATGCGGGAATACAGGTCTTTGAAAGTTAAATCCATCAACACCTTATATTCGTTGCAGCATTCCCAAGAAATCAAAGTTTAAATAATATGCAATTAGTGTTGAGCGAGCACTAAAATGCTCGGGTGCTCGAAGCTCGGGCCGAGCTCGCCGTGATACTCGGGTGCTTGACCCGAGCAATGAGCCCAATGTTAGTCTATGGGAGACTCGAGCATTTTTGCGGTGGCACCCCCGGCAGTCTTTTAAAAGCCTAACAAGTGCCAAAAACGATAGTGACAGTGCTCAAATTACATGGGGACAGCATGGGGATCGCCCCAGGAAGCATTTCTGACCCCCAGGTCACTGCTGTCAACAACATGGTCAGAGATATTAAGCCACTTTTACGGGCTCACAATAAAACATTCAAAAACGAAAGTGAAACTTTTTTCCTGTGAAATATGTTAAGTAACATCCTTTCCAGGGAAAAAGATTTGTGTATAAGTTAAAATAAATGACCAAAAACAAAAATACTCCTCCACACCTTCGGCTATGTTCACAAGTAGCATTTTTTATGCGTTTTTGCACTTTTGTATTGCTTTCAACTATGACAAATGCATTCACCGGGAAATGTCATTTTAACATTTTACAACCTTATCTGGCCATGTGCTGTGTGACACATGCATAAAGTGCTGAAAAGACTTGGGAGCAGCATGGGGAAGACCCCTGGAAGCAGCTCTGACTCCCAGGTCACTGTCTAAAAGTGTGCCCATCATAAGTGATCCTTGCCGCATCAGAAGATGCAGACTTGCAACTATCCCCATGCAAGTTCTAGTCCCAGGGCAGTGTTCAATTGTACCTCCCCCATTCCTTGCAATGCAAGTGCAAGTATGCAGCCTGCCACCCACCCACCCACAGGCTGCAATACCATACTGCATGCTTGCTTGAACTTGAAATTGGGCCTTTTAGGCATGTGGAGGCGGAATCTGGCCACCACGTCATGGCTGTGTTGGCGGCCTGGAATCCATGCTCAGTCCCCAGCCGCCCAGCGGCCGGGTGTCCATACTCGGTCCACAGCCGCCCCGCGGCTGGGTGTCCACACACGGTCCCCAGCCGCCTGGGGGCAGCCGGGTGTCCATAAACGGTCCCCAGCCGCCACTATTTCTCCTTGGAACATCCCCCCACACACTTTTCTTAGCCCTGCCTGCTTTAGGCAGCATTGGACGAGCCCACCAGAGAACCAGTCTCCTCCGGTGGGCCCTGACTTCTCCATCGGTGGAGTTGAGAGTGCCTAGGTGAGGAGCATGATGATGATGACAGAAGTTAGCATCTGCTATGTTTTCTTTTAATGCAAGTGTAAGTGTGCAGCCTGCCACCCACCCACCCCCAGACTGAAATTCCATACTGCTAGCTTGCACTTGAAATGGGGCCTTTTAGTTTGGAGGAGGCCGAAGCTGGCCACTACCTCATGGCTGCTTCGGCAGCGAGGTATCCATACTCAGTCCCCAGCCGCCCCTATTTGTTCTGGTGTGCCTTATACATAAGATTAAGCGCGTATACCAAAACATTACCTGTGCCCTCCCCAGTGCATTTAGTGGGAAGGAGAGCCTATTCCGCTGTAGTGTGTGCATGCCAAACCCCTGTTCATGGTACATGCGAAGATGCCTCCCACCTTGCACCTGTCGTTGCAGACTTGCAACTATCCCCATTCAATTCCTTGTCCCAGGGCAGTGTTCAATTGTACCTCTCCCATTCCTTGCAATGCAAGCGCAAGTATGCAGCCTGCCACTCACCCACCCCCTGGCTGCAATACCATACTGCTTGCTTGCTTGCACTTTAAATTGGGCCTTTTAGGCATGTGGAGGCGGAATCTGGCCACCACGCCATGGCTGTGTCGGCGGTCTGGTATCCATACTCAGTCCCCAGCCGCCTGGTGGCCGGGTGTCCCCTCTTGCTCTTCAGCCTCCAGGGGGTGGCCGGGTGTCCATACTCGGTTCCCAGCCACCCCTATTTGTCCTGGTAACCTTTTCCACACTTTTCTTAGCCTGGCCTGCTTTAGGGCAGCATTGGCCGAGCCCACCGGACTATCAGACTCCTCCGGTGGGCCCTGGCTTCTCCATCAGGGGAGTTGAGAGTGCCAAGGTGAGGAGCATGATGAGGATGATAGAAGTTAGCATCTGCTTTGTTTTGTTGGAATGGAAGCGCATGTATGTAGTAGCGGCTAGGCCTGAGGTGGTCAGCGTTTTGGCGCATATCCTACCTCCTCCGAGGATTGCTGGATGTTTTCCTGCTACTATCCAAGTTCTAAGACTCCCGTTAAAATAAAGCTTCAGGTGATAAATGATGGATGAGGTAGTGGCAAAGGAGAAAGAGCAGGAGGAACAGGGACCATTCACATCAATATCAGGCAAGTCAACCAGATATGTCTTGTAGGATATGTTTCTATAACAAAATGAGCAGTTCGGCTACACAGTTATAGGGCATACAGTGAGTGCAATGCCTACCAAAAATTTCGAGGCACTCCAATGCCCCTTGGAAATGACATGGAGGTCAGAGGGCATTAACTAAACCTTTTTTTCCATTTATAGCAACTGGGTCTCCTGTGCACTGTTGGCCTAAGCAGTGAATGGAAGGCTTTCCAAAAATTATGAGTAACTGCAATGCCCCTTACAAGAGCCATGTGTGGCACCCCAGGGGTCTGGTCACCACAGTAATAGAGATATTACGTCAGAGAGCAAGTGGGAGGTTTCCTGGTCAGGATCCCTTAAACATGCAACATCCTCCTGCCCCAGTCCTGGGTGGGGAGAATTCTACCCTTATAAACTGGATCTGGGGTGGGGTTGAGTGAGTCAGAGAACAGAGAACAGTCAGAGTCAGAGTGAGAGCAAGGGAAAGTAACAGCAAGGAGCTCTGTAGGAGCTAGGAGCTAAAGACCAGGGGCTGGAAGCTGAGCAGAGCTCGCCCTGGCAGAAGACAATAGGAACCGGACACAGGAGTCCGAGGCTGTGAGGACTTATATATCCAGCAGCAGAAACCAGCCGGCAGGGGATTTCAGGTCCTCTGGCCATAGAAGCCCGGAGGCTCAGTCACAAGCAAGGGACCAGCACCGCCGTCGTGGAGCGGAGGCTAACAGAAGGCCCCAAGTCACCAGCCATACGGGTGAGCACTACACGGTACACTCAGGGACGTGGGCTACTTCTACCCGCTTACAGCAATGTAGCCAGGAAGAGTGCAGACAGATGGGGAGGCCTACAACTCCACCTGGCCAGGGGTACTCCTGCTTGCTCACAGACTGACCAGGCCTCTTATGCTAGCCAGTACTCCCGGGAGGGTCTACCTTATAATCATCAGTAAAGACCCTGAACTGCACTGCAAAGACTCTGAGTCGTTCCTGCTGCGCTCGTGCACCATCACCTCCATCATCCACACTCACTGCCCTGAGGCTATACTCCTCCCGTGGGGAGTTATGCCATTCTCTGCTGTGCACACAACACCAGCCTCAGCAGTCTGTCTCGCAGTGGTGGTACTCCCTGACCGCAATCCAAGGGTGGCGCAGTCAGACAATTAACCTCAAAACCTAAGAAAGACTGCCACTGGTTTGACCAGCCTGAGCCACGGGACCGAGTCACCGCCACGGAGACTACAGACCCCAGAGACCCGACACCGGGTATCCCACACACGTGTGCACATGGCCCAGGGGGCGCGTCACATGCAGTACAGCATATTACAAACATAAGTCCCATTATTGGGTAGTGGGTCTCCCATAGTATTTGCTTATGCCTTGCAAGCAAAAGCTGCCAAAAATTAGGACGGAGCAACTTGCAATGCCTCTTACAAGAGCCATGCAGTACAGCATATTACAAACATAAGTCCCATTATTGGGGAGTGGGTCTCCCATAGTATTTGCTTATGCTTTCCAAGCAAAAGCTGCCAAAAATTAGAACGGAGCAACTTGTAATGCCCCTTACAAGAGCCCTGTGTAGCACCCTGAGGATTCGGCTGCTACAGGGGTATTGCACCTCAACCCAGAGGTGTGATATTCCACTCCCGGGTAAGGATGGAGTGTGGACCTGAGCTCGGTAGGCTGCATGCACTACACACATCCCATTTCCGAGGAACAGACCAACGGTACTCCCACTTAGAAATGTGCAGGTACGACCGAGTCTGTTCCTGGCTGGAGTGGGAGGGGGGTGGTACATCCCAAGTAGTGTAGGGGCAGATAGGGGGAGCAGCCTGGGTAAAGATAGGAGCTCATTGGGTGCTGGTCACCTGAGCTCACACATAGAGGGTGTATATAAGGTGGGCACCAACTAAGAACAGGGTCAGTCTGTCAGCCTTTTGTCAGAGCAGAGCAGAGGAAGAGGAGCAGAGAAGCCCCAGAGAGAGAGAGAGAGGAGAAAGCAGGAGAGACCCAGAGGGGGAAACAGAAGAGAGGACTCTGAGACCCCAAATCCAATCCACGGGTGAAGAGTCGGCATCAGGGTACCGGAACCCAAGCTGGTGGGGGCAAAAACACACCCCAGCCAGAGACCGGAGGCCGTGGGCAGCGTCTGCCACGGCCACCCACCACATCCACCATGAAGGCATACCACGTGGAGGGTCAGGGAACCCAAGGCCAAGGGTCTCCCAACAGAAGGCCCGAGGGAGCTGGACCTGGGTGGATCACTAGTGGGGACGGCCAGAGAAAGGACAGAAGGAGAGCTCAGGGTCACGCTCCGGACTCGCTTGGGGGTTGGCTGGATCCAGGACCTGGTGGATGCAGCACGGCTCGGGAGGTCACTTGAAGCTGGAGTGACCGGAACATCAGCAGTGAGTAAATACCCTAAACTGCACAACCCGACTCTGTCTTCATTACCATCTATGCTGCACCACCACAACCCCCATCCTCTGCACCTGACCCCCTGAGGCTATACCCCACCCGTTGGGGGTTATACCACCAACAGCTGCACCAACACCATCAGCCTCAGCGGACCCTGCTGCAGCGGCGGCCATAGTGACCGCAATACAACGGGTGGCGTAGTCGACATTAAGAACTTATTAACATCTGTAGGACTGCCACATACAACTGAGTTTGACACCCTGGGCACGGACCGGGTCACAGCCACTCGGAAGACTACAACCCCCATCTGATCCGGCTCCGGATATTCCCCCTAAAGAATATGGCCCAGGGGGTGCGTCAACTTTGGCGTAGTCGGCAGGATTACGTGCCCGCAACACCCGGGTACTGCGTGCCTGAAGAAAAGAACAAGTTTACCTCAAAAAGAAGTCTCCTGCCGGTTCCGGAGGGTCCCCGCCATCGGACCCCATCACCAGTCGATTCCGGCCGGTTGTCCGCCATTAACCGCGTTTTCCCGCCATCTGCAGAGTTTCCCGCCACTGGGAAGCGATTCCCGCCATTTCCAAAGGTTTCCCGCCTTGGAAGAGCGGACGCCATTATGGGCGTGCCAGAGGGTGGCGAGAGGCCACCTCCCATCGTGGGCCAGGACCGAAAATGGCGCCAAAAATGGAAACCGCCCCCACCAACAGAGACTGTGATGCTAGAGGTGTCTGTCAGCGTGAAAGAACTGCCCCTGGAGCTGACAGTCACCAAGTGGCCCCGGGACCGCCCTCGAGGTGGGAGGAGACGAAAGGAGAGAACAAAGATGGGTGCCGCCTGGAGCAGTCTAGAGCGAGCGCACCCGGAGGCAAGAAGCCTGGAGAAGAATATCGGAGGAGCTTACCCGGAGATGGCGAGAAAGCAGAGCAGCACCGGCCCGCTGGCCAGGAGCCTGCTGGAGACGACTGTAGGAGAGCAGAGCAGCACCGACCCGTTGGTCAGGAGCCTGCTGGAAACAACGACCCCACTAGGCCTAGTGGAGGTCCTAGCACAGCTCCCCCGAAACCGGGAGTGTGCACAGACCGCTCTGGAGGGCCTCGCAAGGAGGATGGCCCGGGTGCAGCGAGAGACGTTGGCGGAGTGGAGCCGTGAGATGGCCCAGCAGACCGAGACCTGTCAGCGGAGCACGCCACCCGAGACGAGGAGACAGACCGCCTCTGAGGATGGCGCGGGAGGACTGAAGGCCGGAGACGGCGCCGAGAAGGGAGCCGAACGAGTGGAGGCAGGTAAAGGGGACGTCTATACCCCAGACCGGGAAACCGCGCACCTGCCCCAGCTCCCCGTCGCAGAGCCCGAAGTCTATCCTGCCGTGCCCGTCGCTGCAACGTCACCGCCGCAGACTAGGCCTCAAACGGGAGCCGCGACCCCTGTGACGTCACACGCCTCGACCCCGAGCGTGACCAAGCAGGAAGTACCACCAGCCTGGTCGCAAGGCCTAGTACCCCCGGGCGCCGCAATACCAACAGCGCCCCCTACCTCCGCGGAGCCCCCGGCCTGGTCGCAGGGCCAAGTAGCCCAGGGCGCCGCCGTCCTTACGGTGCCCTTTACCTTCCAGATACCCCAGGCCTGGCCGCAAGGCCCGGGCAACCCGGGCGCTAACACCACCGCGCCCATAAGACCAAGAGTGCCGCATCTGGGAGAGGACCTGTACGCCCAGCATACGTGCCCGGATGGGCAGCCATTTATATGGCCACCGGAGTTCCACCATCCCCGACTCCGGAGAGAGAGACCCCTGGATGAACCCCTGATCCCGGCTCCAAAGCCCGTAAAGAGGGTCTCGCCCCCGCTAGCGGAAGCACAGTTTGAGTGGGACCCCACCGGAGAAGATCTTATGGGGTTCACTCAAGAGACTCGGGCAGCTGCAGCGGAGCGTGCTGAGTGCTGCCGCCAACAGCTCGAGGACTTCGAGAGGGAGCGGAGAGAGAGGCGGGTCCGGGAACAGCAAGCTCAAGTAAAGAACGCGGAGCAGAAGAGCCGGGCCAGGAGAGACCCCCGTGCAGCGCATAGTCCCCGCACCACCGGGACTGTGATAAAGTTTAATCTGCAGCATGGGTGGGGCTTCATCCGAGACCACCACACCCTAGGCGACGTCTTCGTAACCAGGAGAGACGTTGAGTCCCACCTACCGGAGGGACACAGAGGTCGTGACCTTTACATCGGGGACGAGGTCACCTTCACCCGGCACAAGTGTGCCAAAGGTCCCTACGCCCTCCATGTGCATCGCCTGACGGAGGAAGAGCTGCGGTGTGAGGAGGAAGAACAAGAGGACCCGGACGGGTCTGAAACTAGAGCCAAAGGTAACCAAAAAGCAAGAGCAGGAGGACGCCGTCGCTAAGGACAGCGAAGCAGAAGCTGTATATAGTTGCCCGTCGGGGCACAGTAAACCGTGAACTGAAACTGAAACTGAAACTGAAACTGTTGCTGTTGCTAATATAGTCCCCGTTGGGACCAGCATGTGTGAACTGTTACCCGTATTTCCCTTAATCCCACTGACCGAGGACTGAGAGCGGTCATTCCTCCCTAATACCTGGCCGAGGACTGAGAGCGGCCATATCCATGTATATAGTTGCGCGTCCTAAAGCGCCCCCTACCGGTTTTATAGGAAAACCAGTTTTCCAGAGAGACTGTCGCACTTTACCCGGTCACACGTTGCACAGTGACCGGAGGAGGAGCCAGAGGCGACGAGAATGTTTTATATTGATATATATATATATGTTGTTTTATATGTTTTATATGTTTATGCAAAAATTTGTATGTTTTGGTGTTTTGTCTTACAGCCCGAGGACGTGCTGTGATTTACCAGGGGGGAATGTAGCACCCTGAGGATTCGGCTGCTACAGGGGTATTGCACCTCAACCCAGAGGTGTGATATTCCACTCCCGGGTAAGGATGGAGTGTGGACCTGAGCTCGGTAGGCTGCATGCACTACACACATCCCATTTCCAAGGAACAGACCAACGGTACTCCCACTTAGAAATGTGCAGGTACGACCGAGTCTGTTCCTGGCTGGAGTGGGAGGGGGGTGGTACATCCCAAGTAGTGTAGGGGCAGATAGGGGGAGCAGCCTGGGTAAAGATAGGAGCTCATTGGGTGCTGGTCACCTGAGCTCACACATAGAGGGTGTATATAAGGTGGGCACCAACTAAGAACAGGGTCAGTCTGTCAGCCTTTTGTCAGAGCAGAGCAGAGGAAGAGGAGCAGAGAAGCCCCAGAGAGAGAGAGAGAGGAGAAAGCAGGAGAGACCCAGAGGGGGAAACAGAAGAGAGGACTCTGAGACCCCAAATCCAATCCACGGGTGAAGAGTCGGCATCAGGGTACCGGAACCCAAGCTGGTGGGGGCAAAAACACACCCCAGCCAGAGACCGGAGGCCGTGGGCAGCGTCTGCCACGGCCACCCACCACATCCACCACGAAGGCATACCACGTGGAGGGTCAGGGAACCCAAGGCCAAGGGTCTCCCAATAGAAGGCCCGAGGGAGCTGGACCTGGGTGGATCACTAGTGGGGACGGCCAGAGAAAGGACAGAAGGAGAGCTCAGGGTCACGCTCCGGACTCGCTTGGGGGTTGGCTGGATCCAGGACCTGGTGGATGCAGCACGGCTCGGGAGGTCACTTGAAGCTGGAGTGACCGGAACATCAGCAGTGAGTAAATACCCTAAACTGCACAACCCGACTCTGTCTTCATTACCATCTATGCTGCACCACCACAACCCCCATCCTCTGCACCTGACCCCCTGAGGCTATACCCCACCCGTTGGGGGTTATACCACCAACAGCTGCACCAACACCATCAGCCTCAGCGGACCCTGCTGCAGCGGCGGCCATAGTGACCGCAATACAACGGGTGGCGTAGTCGACATTAAGAACTTATTAACATCTGTAGGACTGCCACATACAACTGAGTTTGACACCCTGGGCACGGACCGGGTCACAGCCACTCGGAAGACTACAACCCCCATCTGATCCGGCTCCGGATATTCCCCCTAAAGAATATGGCCCAGGGGGTGCGTCACATGCAGTACAGCATATTACAAACATAAGTCCCATTATTCGGGAGTGGGTGTCCCATAGTATTTGCTTATGCCTTGCAAGCAATAGCTGCCAAAAATAAGGACGGAGGAACTTGCAATGCTGGCACCCTGGTGGTATAGTGGTGGTGGAGGCTGAGGATAAGTAGAAGAAGATAAAAGAGCCGAAACGAGGAAGCGTATACCCATGTGTGGGTGTGAAGCGGTGCATGTGAATACACCTCCCGAAATAACACAGTGGATTTGATTTTATGTTGCTCTGCTGTCATTTGGTGGTGATGAGAAGTCTGGCCCTATCCAGCCTTTGTTCATTTTGACAAGGGTCAGCTTGTCAGCATTGTCAGCTGACAGGCGAGTGCGCTTATCAGTTATAATTCCCCCAGCGGCACTAAAAACACGCTCCGATAACACGCTAGCGGCAGGGCAGGCCAGGACCTCCAAGGCGTACAGAGCGAGTTAATTCCAAGTGTCCAGCTTGGATACCCAATAATTAAAAGGCACAGAGGAATCACGGAGGACGCTGGTACGGTCGGCAAGGTACTCCCTCACCATCTTTTGAAACTTTCCACTCCTTGTGAGAGTACCCCGCGCCTCAGGGACTATAAGCTGGGCGGGTCTCAGAAAACTGTCCCAGAACGTTGACAGTGTTCCCCTGCCTCTGCTGGATTGGAGTTTCATCTCTCTCGCCTGTACGCCTTGGTTGGGCAATGAACTGTGACCTCTGCCGCTAGCGTGTTCAGATGGGAATTTCTTTAAGAGTTCTGCAGCAAGGGCCTTCTGGTACTGCCCCATTTTTGTAGACCTCTCCACCTCAGGAATAAGAGAGTGAAAGTTCTCCTTGTAGCGGGAGTCTACAAGTGTCACAAACCAGTAATGACTGTCACCCAACATTTTGACAACCCGAGGGTCACGGTTAAGGCAGCGTAACATAAAGTCAGCCATGCGTGCCCGACTGGTAACAGCCACGATTTCCGTGTCCTCACCAAGATGACGACTGACCATGCTCTCCTCCTCCTCCTCCTCCTCCTTTTCCTCCTCCCCCCTGTCCTCAGGCCACCCACGCTGAACCGACGGTATGACACTTGTACAGGTACTACCGTCTACAACGCATGATAGCAGCTCCTGTTCTTCCTCCTCCTCCTCGGTCTCAGCCACAGATCTGCCTGCTCTTTCACAGCTGTCCACAACTCACAAGCAGTGTGAGGTTTATCACCTAAGCTTATGAGTTTCAGCACAGCCTGTTGCCGCTTGGCGGAGGCAGTACTGCAATGCTTCCAGCTTGTAACTGATGTGGTGATATCTGAGATGGAGGCTGAACATGAGGAGGAGGAGGAGGAGGAGGATGCGCAGGAGCTGTACACTGTGGAGGCAACTCTGACTGACATAGGGCCCGCAATCCTCGGTGTGGGGAGGATGTGTTCCGTCCCAAGGTCCGACTGGGTCCCGGCTTCCACTGTAATGGGTCTGGAAGGTGGAACCTCTGAGCAACTATACAAAGGGGCAGTCCTTGTAAGGAAGCGGGTGGCTCCCAGGGAAGGCGGGCAGGTAGTCACGGCAAGTGACAGGGACAGTCTTTGGGTAGAAGGGCAGGAGGTCACGGCAAGTGACGGGGACAGTCTCTTGACAGGCGGATGGTCACGGCAAGTGACAGCAGGGTAAGAGTCTCTAGATGAGCAGGTGGTCACGGCAAGTGACAGCAGGGAAAGAGTCTCTAGACTGGCAGGTGGTCACGGCAAGTGACAGCAGGGAAAGAGTCTCTAGGTAGGCTAGCAGGCAGGTAGCAGGTGAGCGCTCCCAGGTGAGCGGGCAAGAGTCTCTGGACAGGCAGGTGGTCACGGCAAGTGACGGCAGAGCCTCCAGGTAGGCTAGCAGGCAGGTAGCAGGTGAGCGCTCCCAGGTGAGCAGGCAAGAGTCTCTGGACAGGCAGGTGGTCACGGCAAGTGACGGCAGAGCCTCCAGGTAGGCTAGCAGGCAGGTAGCAGGTGAGCGCTCCCAGGTGAGCGGGCAAGAGTTTCTGGACAGGCAGGTGGTCACGGCAAGTGACGGCAGAGCCTCCAGGTAGGCTAGCAGGCAGGTAGCAGGTGAGCGCTCCCAGGTGAGCGGGCAAGAGTCTCTGGACAGGTAGGTGGTCACGGCAAGTGACGACTAAGCCTCCAGGTAGGCTAGCAGGCAGGTAGCAGGTGAACACTCCCAGGTGAGCGAGTAAGAGTCTCTGGACAGGCAGACAGGTATCAGGCAGGTATCTGGCAGGTACTTCCTGGTCCGCAGGCGGACTGATCCATAGACAGACTGGCAGGTGCTGGTAGGCAGACTGTCGGACCACAGGATGGCAAGCAGGTAAGCAGATATCAGGCAGGTATCAGGCAGGTATCAAGCAGGACTCTGGCAGGTGACTGGCAGGTAACTGATAACGGGACCTGAGGGCTGAAGCAGAGTTGAAAGGCTTTGCAACAACATTGCTCGGGCACCTCCATTTTGGAGGAGGTGCCTTATATATGGTGAGGTCCTCCGGCCATTGGCCGGGGACTCCTTAGGACGGCGCGCGCGGCTCCTTTAAGAGAGGGGAAGCACGCGCGCGCCCTAAGCACAGAGGCCGGGAAGCAGTGCGCGCTGCCAGCAGAGGCCGGGAGGAAGACGTCGGGCACGGAGCGGAGAGGTGAGGGGAACGGCGTCCCTTCCTAGCAGGAGGCATGGACGCCGACGCTACATCCACTATGTTTACCCAGTGTGCCGTCAAAGAGATGTAACGTCCCTGGCCACAAGCACTTGTCCACGTGTCCGTTGTCAGGTGGACTCTCCCAGTAACTGCGTTGTTGAGGGCACGGCAGATGCTTTGGGACACGTGCTTGTGTAGTGCGGGGATGGCACACTGGGCAAAATAGTGTCGGCTGGGGACCGAGTACCGAGGGACGGCCACCGCCATAAGATTGCGGAAGGATTCCGTCTCCACCAGCCTAAAAGGCAGCATTTCCAACGCAAGCAGTCGTGAAATGTGCGAATTTAGGACTGTGGCCTGTGGGGCGTTAGCTGCGAATTTCCGCTTTCGTTCAAAGGTCTGGGATATGGACAATTGAACGCTGCGGTGGGACGTGGACGTTGATGCTGTTTCTTGAGAAACTGCCATAACAAGTGAAGACTGAGAGGAGGGGGCATCTTTACATGCAGTATGGACTGGGGATTGCCTTACACACACAACAGGGGGTTCTATTGCTCGCACAACAGTGGAAGAAGCAGTGGTGACACCCGCTGACACTGGTCGTGGACCCTGGGTTTCGCCCCACAGAGTCGGGTGCTTTGCTGCCATGTGCCTGATCATGCTGGTGGTGGTCAGGCTGGTAGTTTTGTCACCCCTGCTGATGCTGGCATGGCAGGTGGAACATATGGCCTTTTTGGGGTTATCAGCAGAGTCTTTGAAAAAATTCCAGACTCTGGAAGACCTACCACTTGTACTGGCAACGTCCCTCGTGTTGGTGTTACAGGGAACGGTTGCCTGCCTTCTGTCTGCGGCCACCACACTGCTTCTTCCTGCCTGTTGGGGTACTCTGCCTCCCTCCCCCTGTGTGTTGCTGGCCTCACTCTGCATGTCCTCCTGCCACATTGGGTCAGTTACTAGATCATCCACCACCTCCTCCTCTTCCACTTGCGCACCACGATCCTCCTCCTCACTTCCTAGCAATTGTGTCTCGTCATCGTCCACCTCTTGTGACAGATTGCCAACGTCGACTTCCTGTGGTCGTGGCTGTTCAAATATTTGGGCATCGCAACATGGGATCTCCTCTTCCACCACTTCAAGCGTATCAGGCGAGGGGCCCAAATATGGAAATGGACCAGTGAACAGCTCTTCAGAGGGTCCAAGTGTGGGATCACTTGCTGTCTGACGACACTCGGCATGGTGGGAGGAAGGAGCATCAGGGTGAGGAGGAGTATGCGGTCGAGACTCATGGCTACTAAGAGTTGACCGTGTGGAAGACAGACCGGAGGTGGTGGTGCCCAGTAACTGGAAGTATTATCTACTATCCAATTAATAACCTGTTCACACTGATCAGTTCTCAATACTGGTGTTGTTCTGTGCTTCCCTAGTAATTCGGTCAAGAAGTGGGAGCCAGAAGATGTGGCTGTTGGTTGTGGCACATTTTCACCTTGGCCACGGCCCCGTCCTCTGCACGAACCATCACCAGAACGTCCACTTCCACGTCCCTTGCCACGCGACTTGCCCATTGTAAATGAAGTAAAATAGCTTACACTTGCACTATCAATGGAAAAAGGGTAATAAAGAGTAGATTAGAACCGTGGAAGAGGAAAACCAGTTATTGTTTACTGGGGTATACCACACTTTTTTAAATAGAGATATTTGCGGCTGAACAGTGAGCGACACACTCAAACTGCTTTTTTTTTGATACCAAAGGCCCAAAACTGGATAGTACAGCGATTTGACCCATGAAACTGCGAAACCACACTGGGATGTCGGGCCTACACAAGACTATTTTCAACAGATATATTTTTGTGTCACAACAGTCAGGAGACACTACTGTTTTTCTTTACGGAAAAAACTACCAAAAGCTGAATAATAGAGATTTTTTACCGTGGGATGGCAAAACCACAGTTATTGTTTACTGGGGTATACCACACTTTTTTAAATAGAGATATTTGCGGCTGAACAGTGAGCGACACACTCAAACTGCTTTTTTTTTAGATACCAAAGGCCCAAAACTGGATAGTACAGCGATTTGACCCGTGGAACTGCGAAACCACACTGGGTTGTCGGACCTACACAAGACTATTTTCAACAAATATATTTTCGTGTCACAACAGTCAGGAGACACTACTGTTTTTCTTTACGGAAAATATGCCAAAACCTGAATAATAGAGATTTTTTACCGTGGGATGGCAAAACCACAGTTATTGTTTACTGGGGTATACCACACTTTTTAAATAGAGATATTTGCGGCTGAACAGTGAGCAACACACTCAAACTGCTTTTTTTTTAGATACCAAAGGCCCAAAACTGGATAGTACAGCAATTTGACCCATGGAACTGCAAAACCACACTGGGATGTCGGGCTTACACAAGACTATTTTCAACAGATATATTTTGTTGTCACAACAGTCAGGAGACACTACTGTTTTCCTTTACGGAAAAAACTACCAAAAGCTGAATAATAGAGATTTTTTACTATGGGATGGCAAAACCACAGTTATTGTTTACTGGGGTATACCACACTTTTTTAAATAGAGATATTTGTGGCTGAACAGTGAGCGACACACTCAAACTGCTTTTTTTTTAGATACCAAAGGCCCAAAACTGGATAGTACAGCGATTTGACCCGTGGAACTGCGAAACCACACTGGGATGTCGGGCCTACACAAGACTATTTTCAACAGATATATTTTTGTGTCACAACAGTCAGGAGACACTACTGTTTTTCTTTACGGAAAATATACCAAAACCTGAATAATAGAGATTTTTTACCGTGGGATGGCAAAACCACAGTTATTGTTTACTGGGGTATGCCAGACTTTTTTAAATATATAGATTTGCGGCTGAACAGTGAGCGACACACTCAAACTGTTTTTTTTTTTTAGATACAAATGGCCCAAAATGGATAATACAGAGGTTTGAACCGTGGAAGTGCAAAACAACACTTCTGTTTCTCTAGCCTACACCAGACTATTTTCAACAGTTATTTTTGTGTCTGAAAAATCAGAGACACGCTTATTTTTTTTTGGGGGGGGGACACACCAAAAGGTTAATAAGACGGGTATTTGTACAGTGTGAAGGAGGAAAAAAAAAGGAGGATTTAGATGAAAAAAAAGGATTTTTCCTGGCCCCCGACACCTGGTGCTAAGTCCAGCAATTTCAGCAACAGGAGCACACAGGACTGTAATGCAGCGTTTGCTGGTATAACCACTGTGTCTCCTATACAGCCTGCCTGCCTGGTATCTGGGATGGATTTTAGTCCTGAAAAGGACTCTTTGTTTGTTCTGGCAGCCTTTACAGACCCTACACTAACTATTTTGCAGTTTATATCTCTCCCTAAATCAGCAGCGCTGTCCCTACACTGACTAATCCGGAGCGACTGTGTCCAAGATGGCGGCGCCCGGTTTTAAATACTCGAGGTGACGCTGTGCGGCCTGCCAATCACTGTAATGCCCACAACCAACATGGCTGCGGCATTACAGTGACTGGCTGGCAATCCCTGCATGTTCATTGGCTCTGTAAAGAGTGCCAAACATGCAGGGCGGAGACCCGAGCTCCCGCCCGAGTAACCCGGAAATGCTCGGTGCTCGCCGAACATCCCGAGTAGCGTGATGCTCGGGCGAGTACCGAGCAGTGTCGAGCATGTTCGCTCAGCATTATATGCAATTAAACCCTCAAGTGCTCTGGGCATTATAGAGCAGTTGCCGATCCTCGGCCTCCCAAGGTTGATTCCCTATCTAGAACCCAGCCTCTTTATTTTGATAGCATACTGTCTAATTTTCATGCCTGATTCCTAAGGTCACATAGACAGTGAGATATCAATCAAGCTAAAGAGGCCATTGGTATGTGGTGAAGCAACCTCAGGAGGCAGAGGGTCAGGAATTGCTTGACCATGCTTAGAGCACTTAATGCCTGATTTGCAAATTAATTAAAACTCTGATTTCTCCTAAATGCACAATCAAAATAAACAATATAAAGGTGTCAATTACTTTTGCTTTTAAAACCCAATGTCATCTATTATGCCACGTGTGATTGCCCCTTAATCTATATTGGACTTACATCCAGGGAACTGAGAATACGTGTACGTGAGCATGTGCGCGACATTGGTGCGGCCAGGACAGCGACTGATGTCAACGAACTTAAAAGCATTCCCAGGCACTTTAGGGCTGTCCATAATTGCGACCCTCACTGTTTCAAAGTGCGGGGGATAGACGTGATACATTTGGGTGCGCGGGGTGGCAATGTCAAAAAGGTTTTGGCGCAGGTTGAAGCTAAATGGATAGTGACACTTGGGACATTGTTGCCCCGTGGACTAAATGAGTCCCTCTCTTTCTCCTCCTTCTTATGACATTAAGTTATTTATAGTTGACCCTATATCTTACAATGATCCCCTCCTCTCTACCCTCACTGTGCCTGAGGGATATACATGTTTAGGTTGGGGTTTATTTTTTGTTTTTGTTTTTGTTTTTAATTCATTCTTTATTTTTAATTTGTTTATATATTTTTTCAGCTTTTTTTCAGATAATGCATAACTTCTCTCTTTGCACCTTATTGGATCGATCTTTATTTATTCAAAATGATTGTGTGATGCAGATGCTCCATAGGAAATGAAGGATGGGATGACAGAATGATGGGAAAAAGACAAGAAAAGGGCCACTGATGGACAAACTGTCATGGACATTGTGCTATAATATGAAATTTCCTGTGTAATTCCTGTCCCGTCTTTTCAGTCTTGTGCATATGTAATCTTTAGGCGAGTACTGCTGCCCTGTGACGTGGTGCGCATGCGCCGGCCTCCCTGCTGTTGGGCATGCCCCCAGCTGTCTGCATGACGTCCGCGCGCGGTCGGGCACCTCCGCTCTTTAGAGCGGCGTGCCCGCTCGTGCGCGGTGGTTTCTTGACGGCTTGGGGGCGTTGTCTGATGTGGGTCTCGGCGGGCGCATGCGCCATTTTCGCGTCGCTGGGACACCCGTGCACGCCCCCATCACACGTGCGACTGGTCACGTGAGCGTTCACGTGACCGGCGCCAATGGTTCAAAAAGGTCTCTCCTCCCTACTACTGTCACCGCCCCTTGAGAAAGCGGCCCTAGCTGCCGCGAAACGCGCGTCGGGGACGCACGTGGTTTTTCTGGATTGCCCACTGACCGCCCACCACCACCCCTGGTAAGACATATATCTCCCTCATGCCCATTTAAGTGATACATCTCCTTTGGCACTCTGCTCAAGTATGTTTAAGAGGTCACTTCCCTCGCCTTTTTCTTGGTAGGAGTGGGGGGTAGGGGGAGGAAAGGGAATGTGTGGAGATGCTCTCCTATCTGCCTAACTCTGTACTATACAAATATGCATGCTGCACTTTAATTGATAAGCTTGGCTTTGCTGCTTTTCTTTTTTTTTTTGCAGTGCACCGTAGTAGTGCGCCACCATGTGTTTGGTCTAATAATAGCTTATCAATCTTGACATGATGTTGTGCCCTATTTAAACAAATTTTAGGCCTATTACTTATATTATCTTTACTCTACTGGTCAAGAATCCTAGGTGCAGCGTTTTTCTACTTTGTTGGAAAAACCCTTCTTTCCAGCTATAGAGTTGTGTTTATTCGATTGAGCATCTAGTATTGAGGCAGGTCCGTTTTGGCTAATTCGGATATTTCATTGTCCACCTTGCTTTTTACTTGCTTCTCATTTTTTTCTGTTCTGATTATATACTTGTTTTAATTAATTGTGTCAATAAAATATGTGTCTCTTTTTAAACCATGATGACTCTGTTTTCCTCTTGTTAAATAATGCTTTTAAAACCTGCTTGTCCTTCTATGTTTATTGGGGGATTGATTTCACTGAGAGATTCCCAGTTTAGTGATGAAGTAGCTGTAAGTAGCCTATATGTTAGTATCTTCTGTAAGGCTGTGTGCCCACTATGCGTTTTTCAAGCGTTTTTGCTGCGGAATTTCCACAGCGAAAATGCTTAAAAACGCTTGGTAATATGTGCCCCATGGTCCTCAATGATAATTCGCATGTGCTGTGCACATGCTGCGGAAATTTCCGATGTGGATTATCATTGCGGAAAAATACGCAGCATGTCCATTAATTTTGCGGACACGCAGCGTAATTGCCGCCATTGACTTGCATTGAAATGCTTGATATCCGCATCACTACATGTGCACACGCAGATATGAAGCAATTCAATGTGCGGATGGTACCCAGGCCTGCAGAAGAGGAGACTCTCATCCAGACCCAGGTACCATAGAAACTGTAAAATAAAGAATTAAAAATAAAAAATAAAGATTATACTTACCTTCCGATGTCCCCCGGCCTCCTCAGCGATGCGTCCGGTGTGTTGGGCTGCTCGCGGTGGTGTGAGGACCTGACATGACGTCATTGAGTCATGTAACAGGTCACACGACCGCTGATGTCGGTGGTCACGTGACCTGTCACATAACTCAATGACGTCATCGCAGGATCTTCACACCACCGCAAGACACCGGGGAGACCGGACGGAGAGGAGAATTAGACCGCGGGCCATCGGAAGGTAAGTATAATCTTTATTTTTTATTTTTCACCATTCTTATTCTTTTTTTTTAACTATTACTTGGTCACACTATTTAAACTCATGCCGGTTGCATGGATTTATATAGTGTGACCAAGTTGTCAAGTACTTTCCAAGTGATGCTAAAATCGCTTGGAAAAGCGCTTGATAACCGGCATGCAGAAATGCATGCAAAAACGCTTGACAAACGTTTCTACCTGGCGGGAAAAAACGCATGTAAAATCTGCATGTACAATCCGCATGCGTTTTTCTTGCCAGGGAGAAGCGGAAAAAATATGCAGCATTTCTGCATTGTGGGCACCCTAAGTCACCCTATTTAAAAAAAACTGCATCCTGCAAAATATTCAAAACAGAATTTAGGGTGTTAGTTGTTTCAAAAGAATCAAAGAGGAGGTGAAATATAAAAATGTAAAATTTACTTTCATTTGAATTTTTTTTTTCTGTAAACCAAAAGCTATTAACATAAAAACAACTGAATATTTAGTTCCGTGATTCTACAGTTCTTAGAAATATCCCACATGTGGCCCATATGTGCTACTTGATTCAAGCATAGTGTTACTCACCTTTCCTGGCTGCAGGGCCAGTTTGTGCATTTCCCATCTATTGGGCCAGTTCTTTCTACTTTCATGCACATTGGATTACTTTGGTAACTTCTGATGTCATCTTGCTAGGCATCTTAAGGCCCAATCACATGGCTGCTCACCACCTGAGTATGGGGTTAGGGATTCCAAGAGGGCTGCTAACTAAACCCTGTAGTTGAATGGTGTTATCTGCACACTCTTTTACTTCAAGCCACCTGTCTACCAGCTCAGCTCTACTCTGATATTCCAAAGTGCCTGTCTATCAACTCAGCTCTGCTGTTCCAAGGTGCTGTCTGCACACCATGTTCTGCTACTCCAAGGTGCATATTTAGCTCTGTTGTTTCTTGGTGCAGTCTACAAACTTGGCTATTATACTTCAAAATGCCTATTTGCATTCTCAGCTCTGCTGTTCATAGTAATATTCACATACTAGATTCTACAACAAGGTTGTACCAGCCTGCTTACTCATCTCTACTATTCAAAAAATGCTGTCCGCACAATCAACTCTGCTGTTTCAACATACTTGTCCATATATCTTGCATTGCTGACTTGTACTATCCAGCATTTCAAGCCCTACATGTCATTACTGCTACATATGTCGTTCAATTTGTTCAGCTTTGCTGCATACGCAAGTTAGCTCTGTGCTACTCGCCCTGACTTAGCGAATCCACTTTGATATAAGGGGTAATGTTTCTCCTTGTGGAGAGTGATAAGCCAGGCCTGGAGACTTATACGCCATGCATGCTCCTCTGGGAAATTAAATATGCAAATTGCCTCTTCATAGAGGAAGAGGACTTGAACTCTAGTGCCACCTTTGGGAAGTAGCAATCATAAACGTCAATATTGACCCATTAACAAGCCTTGCCATATGACTTAGGATAAAAGCCAAACCAGAATCTCAATTTGCAGACACTATGTTTCAGGGAATTGCCACGCATAAAGCTTCTCACCTAGCCAAATCACATCTCATACTTTGCACTGACAAGGGGCAATACCCTGAACACCATATCTGCAAATTGAGATTCTGGTTTGGCTTTTATCCTAAGACATATGGCAAGGCTCGCAAAAGGTCGATATTGACTTTTAGGATTGCACGTTCTCTTCCACTCTGAAGAGGCAATTTGCATACACAAATCCACTTCAGGAGGTGATCCCTTAACACACAGGTCTCAAAAATGAAGGGCCACCTTTTGACTTTTGGGATCACTTTTTTGTAAGATATTTTCCAGGAACCAGCTCAGATTTGCAAAAGCTTTCAGATACCAAAATTAAACCTCTCTAGAATTAATCGAGTGATGTTGTGAACAATTTGTTTGCAGAAGTGTTTCATAGTTTACTGGAATTTGGCTGTGTAATTTAAAAATTTCATTTTTTTTCTTCTTGCATATAGTATAGATGCAAAGTTTGTAATTTTTACATAAAAAAGTAAACAAACCTAATTTGTTAGACAATTTATTCCCAGGATGAATATACCCAATGTGATTAATACAGCATAGCCCAGGAGAAGCATTTTCATAAAGGGTAATAAATGAAAAAAATCTTTAAAATTTTTGCAAAAATTCTTCCAAGTATGACAGTACTGCATACCTGGTTATTAACCACTAGCAAAGGCAATAGGCTTCTGGAGTAATTTTTTTCCTGGAATGGTCTTTGGATGTCATGCTATATTTGCAGAGCCCATGAGGCATCAGTAAAAGAGAATCACCTGAGAAGTGACCCCAGAAACCAATTTTTCCAGCCACAATATTGAGCCATTTGGCTTTTGCAACATAGACTTTGCTTGGTTGTAGTTTTGTTTGGGGTTGTATTGGCATTTCAACTTTCAATGGGAGGAATAAGTAAGATACTTTGGGTACACCAAGGCATTATAAAGTGATATAATAATAGAAATAAATAAATATAATCGATATGTGTGTATACTCTTTTAAGCAATCACTCATAATCTGGGGACAGGTATTGCTTTGAATAATGATTTACCATCAATCTTAACACACTTTGCATCTTTTTTTGATTGCAGATTGGAGAAATTCACTGAGAAAGTATTGTTCTAGTACAATAAGGGCAGTTTCACTTCATTCATAAGTGCTTTAGTCCTCCCAATCCTCTTGAAACTGAAGGAATGTTCCTGTCAGGCCTGCACATCAGGATACCACATAAGTGTACCAATACCATCTGTACATTAAACATGACCTGCTTTTTTATTACACATTTTGTTTTAGTAATTACACTTTAAGGCTTCAGTACTTAATGCAATCTGGCTTGGGGACACTATATGATGTCTCTGATAGGAACTGGGTAATGCTGATAACATTTATTGTGGTCATACATACCGTAAGGAAATTGCTCTTGTGATTGCTGCATACTGCTCTTTTATTGCCCCTTGATTTCCCAATATATGTTGACCTCTCTGTTTCTGTCCCTTTACAAGAGGTTACTAATGCTAAAATATTTAAAATTATAGACTTTATTGTTTTACAAAAGATATAAAAATTAAGAATTCAAGCATGTGGGTTTTCACAATTCTAGCTTACAGGCATATCAGGTCCAACTTAATATATAAGTTAATGTTCCAATATCTTAACAATCGGTGTTCATTCTATATTTGAGTAACATATAAAAAGTCACAGATTTACAAAATGCATAGTGCTGAATTGTATCTAACCATTCTTATAAACACAACATTTTCAAAGTTTTATAATTGCAATCATGCATTGTAGAATATTTCACAGAGGGTTTCCAAAAACTACTATACTGCTGGAGTAATATATAAAGTGCAAGTGCTTTTAAATTGACCAGATTTCCAGCAGCATGAAGTGACGTTTATTATGTCACCAATACAAATATATAAAGAAGGCATGAAAAAAAGGCTTGAAAGACTCAATTGTAATCTGACTTACTGATATAATGATAGAGATCTTTATGCGCCTGGGTTACCACATAATAAACGTCACTTCACTCTGTTGGAAATCTGGCCATTTTAAAAGCTCTTGTACTTTATATGTTACTATTTCTCCAGCAGTATAGTCGCTTTTGGAAACCCTCTGTGAAAATCTAAAAAATAGGGCAATTTCTGACATTGCTCAGAATTCATAACAGTGTGCGCCATTTGAGGTATTCGGAGCAAAAAATTGCAACAACTACCACAAGATAAAAAAAAAATTGACTTAAAAAAAAATCATTAATCAGGCCTAAGGCCACATGCACATGTTGAGTATTTAATGAGTTTTAGACCTCAGTATTTGTAAGCCAAAACCAGGAGTGGAACAATCAGAGGAAAAGTGTAATAGAAACACGTCACCACTTCTGTATTTATCACCCACTCCTGGTTTTGGCTTACAAATACTGAGGTAAAATATTCACCAAATACAAGTGCACGTGGCCTAAAGCTCTCAATTCGTGGATTAACCGTGAGGCCACGTGCACACGTTGAGTATTTGGTGAGTTTTTTACCTCAGTATTTGTAAGCAAAATCAGGAGTGGGTGAAAAATGTAGAAGTGGTGACGTGTTTGTATTATACTTTTCCTCTGATTGTTCCACTCCTGATTTTGTCTTACAAATACTGAGACAAAAACTCACCAAATACTCAATGTGTGAACGTGGCCTTAGATGCTCTCGTAGGGTTTTATACTTTGGGGCACGTGCACAAGTTAAGTATTTGGTGTTCTTTTTACAATGACTTGTGTATAGAAATGCACTTTTGAAGTTGTATGCTTGAAGAGACTGGGAGCTAAAATGATAAATCACTGGTCAGACTTTGCTGGTTATTTTAGCTGGTTAAGGCTATGTGCCCACAATGAGCTTTTGGTGAGTTTTGATGTTGAAGATTTTCTGCAGCATTTCGGCACCAATTAAATCAAATAGATTACTTGTGTTTTTAAGTGCATTTTCTACATGCATTTTTATAGCATTTTTGACACTGCAATTTTTGTCTCTTTTTGGTATGTCATGTTTTAAATAAAGCCGCTTTGTTTTTGATACTTTCTGGTATTTGGCTTTGACAAAACTCTATTGATACAGTCATGGGAGGAGTAAACGCATGTTTGATGAATTTCTGCTGCAGAAATGCACTAACACGATGTGCATTTTTTACTTGCGGATTTTCCACATCTAATGCAACACTGTGGTAAAAATCTCCACATAAAACGTAATGTGCCTGTGTTGTTCTGCAAGAAATCAAATCACGTACTTGGTGCTGGATTGGACCTATTCTTAGTGTCTTTCTAGTTAGATGCAGGTGCCAGAAGAAGCAGTTTCAACATTTGTGGTTCCTCCTAGGATTATTTTTATCAATCCAATTATTCACATTGAATTCCATCCTTTTATGTACTAATATTGCACCCAAATTACGTCCTCTTCTATATGACAAAATAGGTTTACAGATTGCTATATCGTGTAAATCTCTCACTGTCAAATGCCAGTTTCGTTTATTTGCTGTGTGTACTATATTATCCAGAGGACTATGCTTGAAATTTAAGATGAACTTACGGTCAGATTTATTTCCCTTATTTTTTCAATTGGTAATATGGCCATTTTTTTAGTTCATTTCTACTTTTTCAAGGGCTCCCTTTAGCAGATTTGGAGGATACCCCTTCTCAAAAATGTATGCTTTAATTCTTCAGCCTGTGATTTAAATGTTGCCTCATTATTATTAATTTTTCATAATCTTAAGAATTGGCTATATGGTAACGCCTTCTTTGTATGGTGTGGATGCGCACTATTGAAATGTAATAATGAATTTGTTGATGTTTTCTTTCTACAATTTTCAGTTAGGATTTTACCATCTATTACTCTCATTTTTACATCCAAGAATTCCAATTTGTTACCCCCATATGCCGATGTAAATTTCATATTTTCACGATTAATGTCATTTAGATATTTTACAAATGACTCAAATTGTTCTTGAATACCAGCCCACACTATAAATATGTTGTCCATATAACTTAAGTATGTCTTCATATATTTATTATATGGATTAGTCACTGTTACCACATATTTATTTTTTAAAAAAGCTAAAAATAAATAAAAAAAAACAAAAGCCACTGGAGTTCCCATTGCTATACTGGTGGTCTGTTGATACCATTTGTCTCCAAACTTGAATGTATTGTGAGTTATTACAAAATCTACAGCCTCACATACAAAATTAATATTTTCCTGACTTCTGTCAGTATTTTGCAAAATATACAGTATCTAATGGTGCTAATACCCTGATCTCGTGAAATGCTGGTATACAGGCTTTCCACAGCGATCGATGTGAGGACAAACTCCTGTTGCCATTCTATTTCGCTCACTGCACTCAAGAAGGGTCCTGTGTCCTTAATAAAAGATGGAATATTTCTCAATAGTCGTTTCAGTAACCAGTCCAAATATTGGGACAAAGGCTCTGTAATTGAGCCTATGCCCGACACTATTGGCCGTCCAGGTGGGTGGTTACAGATTTATGGACCTTGGGAATGCTTTACCCATGAGGTTTTTGTGGATATTGCCGTAATAGTTTTCTGCTCCTTTTCTAGTTAAAATACCTTTTTCTACCTGAATCCTTAGAAAGGTTCTTAACAAGTTTTTACATTTATTAAATTTTATTAATTTTTAAGACATTGTTTTTATGGCATTAGCCATGAGTAATAAATTGCAATTTACAGCCATGACTTATATAAATTGTAAGTTACAGGAATTTTTAGAAAATATTGCCGCTTGCTAAAACAATGTGTAATTCTGTTCCAGCATTCGTCAAATGTTTAAAAGTAGGTAACTTGCATTTAGCAGTCAGATGTCAATTAGATTTTCATCCACCCTTCTCAGTTGATTATATTGTTAGATATGAATTCTAAGGACATGATATCAGTATTCGGTCAGTATTTTCCCTCAGGAGTGGGAGCCAAAACCAGGTGAAGAATAATCGGAGAAAAGGTATAATAGAAACAAGTCACCAATTCTGCATTTATCACCCACTCCTGGTTTTGGCACCCACTCCTGAGATAAAATACTGACCGAATACTGACCAAATACTGATAGTGGGGCTGAGGCCTAAGAGTGTGTGTGTACATTGCACAATGTCTGGTTTCAGTGAGCTGCACTACTTACTGAAAATTCCACTAGGGCTGGAAAACACCTTTAATTTCATTTTCCAGGTCAATGTGATTGAAGTGATGGACATATCAAATTAATATATTTTGATTTTTGCTAGTTTCACGCAATTAAATTGTATTATTTTAAATCATTTGATATTTTTTGTGTCGGTGTTCTAAGAATCGTGACTTTTTCATTTTTTAACAATTTTTACAAATTTTTAACCTTCTTTAAATTCCATCTTATCTTCTGATCAATTGAATATTACATTATATTATTCTTATTAATTTGATCCTGATAGGCAACTTCTTATGCAGGGTCCAGTATATTTCCATATTGATAGACTGTTAGGCAATTGTTAGACCTCTGTCTATCTCATCCCTTTATCAACCATTTAGATTCTGCAGTCACAATTAATGGTGGCACCTAGGAATTTAAGGATCTAAGGAGCTAGCTCTGACCCACCCCTAACTCTTGAACTTTTGCCATCACAATGACATGTATGTCAGTATGCAGGTAGACAGTAAAGTACATGTATAGTCATTTAGACACATCTATAAAAGCAATGGTTTTACTGGATCTTATTTGAATATTCACATTGTAGATTCAGAATGCGAGCAGCAAAATGATTTGAAGAAACACATAAAGAAACAAAAAGTAAAGAAACGTGTGGAAAAAATAAGCCAAATATGTGTTAATTAACTTTAAAATCCTCAATCTAGCCTTTTTTTGTATAACCTGGACCGCACTCAGAGACCATCCAAGTGGGGTTCGATTTTCAAGGACTGTCACATAGGAGAAGATGAAGAATTTTTTTTTCCTCCATGTTTGATAAAAACAGATGACACTCAGACCACACTCTGATCAATCTCTGATCAAAATAACCCATCTGTTTTCTTGTACGTGTCTCTTTCTCACCTTCACTTATGTGAGCTCTAGATTTGAACATATAAAAGATCTTTACTTCACCACCAAATTAATGCATCACATGCCTGTATCTACTTTTAGGCACTAAACCAATATGCCAACAATGAGTCCAGGAGGATGTTGTAATTTATGTAACTGGCAAATTTAGGTCAACATATTTTGTATTTTTTTTTTTGTAAATTTCTGAAATTGCCAAAAATGTAGTAAAATTATTAATTTTAGGCCATGTTCACATGATCAGTATTTGGTCATAATTTTAAATAAGTATTTGTAAGCCAAAATCAGGAGTGGAACTGTCAGAGGAAAAGTATAATAGAAACACATGCACAACTTCTGAGTTTTTCTACCACTCCTGATTTTGGCTTACAAATACTGATTTAAAATACTGACCAATTACTGAACATGTGAATATGGCCTTAAACTTTGCTTATACCCTTAAACATGATAGTCTTACTTTAAATAGTTAAAAAATAACATCTATCAGATGTTACTTTATGTCAGCATCATTTGTTAAATGTCTTTTGATTTTGTTAAACTTTTAACCCTTCGAATATCTTATGAGCAGCTTTATATTTTTTCATGGAAGTTTGCAAAACCTATTGTTTAACAGATCTATTCAGATTTCAAGTGACTTTGAGTAGTTGCACTCCTCAAAATATTAAAAACTGTGTCAAGAAGTTTGGTAACTCTTCAGGTGCTTAACAGCAATTAACTCAATGTGGAATGAAAAATTGGAAAAAAAATCCTCTAAAATTTTGATTTAGACTTATTTTTTCACTTCTTCAAGGGCTAATAAGAAAAATTGGATCCCACAACTTATTACATAAGTTCTCCCAAAAGCAGCAATACCCTATGTGACAACACAGCTTTTAATCTTAATTATCCAGATGTCTAAATTCAGTAGGCCAGGAGAAATACATTAATATTTTTACATTGACTTTTGAATTTATGTGTTTTTTTCTTTGGGTGGGACAAAAAACCGACTTTTGTCACAAGTCTGAATGTTGGCTTCTCTTGTAGGTTGAGTTGATATTTGTTAATTGATGAATAGATGTTATTTACATCTTATATTAGATCCTACAGTTTATTGTACTGCATAGGTTTTTTGAACAATGAATGTTTGCAAAATATGTTGATATGTTGATTAACCATGGTGTGGGCCCTGAGGCTTGTTGACTCACAGAGAAGAGGAGTATAAGCTATATAAATTGCTGATGGCTACTTCCTGTAGGTGGCACTAGAGTTCTGGTCCTCTTCCTCTCTGAAGAGACAATTTGCATATTTCCCAAAGGAGCATTGTGACTTTAAAAGTCTCCTTACCGTGACATGCTTAACATGTCACTCTCCGCAAGTAGAAATGTTACCCCTTAGATACCGGTCTGACGCCTCTCATCCAGTCAAACCAGTTCTCACACTTTGCACCGACGAAGGGCAGTACCCCGAAACACAGTGTCCGCAAATTAAGTTTCTGGTTCTGGCTTATATCCTAAGTCATGTTATAAGGTTCATTAAAGGGTCATTATTGACTTCTAGGATTTCTACTTCCTGTAGGTGGCACTAAAATTCTGGTACTCTTCCTCTCTGAAGAGACAATTCATCAATTCAGCAATGTAAAAATTTAAAAATAAAGAATTTAAAAAAAAATGCTTGTAACGGGTTAAAATTGCTGATAGACTTGTGAGTTTGGGGAGCCATTATAATGAATGCAAATTTAGAATACTGAGAGCATTGAAAGACTATCGGGCACATTAACTATTACTACCAGAATTTTTTGCAGACATAAACATATTACAAATAAATGTTACAAAACGAAAAAAAAAAATCTCTAAACACATTTATCAAAAGTTTGGTGGACACCCTTGCTAAAAATGGGAAACTAAATATGTTTTAAAATTGAAAAACAATAGGAAAGAACAATAAACCTTCCGAAACGTAATGTCTTTTTTTATCCGTGAATGGTGAAAAAAATAAATAAAAGCTAAATAACTTTTTTTTTCTATTCCTGAAACTAAATAAATAACATTAATTCAATAAATGTTATGCGTCCCATTAAAACTACAACTTGTCCTGCAAAAATCAAGCTCCAGTATGGCTAAAAAAATTCAAAAGTTATGGCTTTCTTTATGCAGTCAGGCAAAAAAAGATTGCTGTGTCCTGATGGGCTGAAATAGCTATGTCTTTAAGGGGTTAAACCAACAACAAAAAATACATCATAGCTCATCATGATCACTGAGCCTCTGGTATATAAATGTGTGCAATTTTCTTGTAACTGCTATAATTTGAATGAATTAGGCAGTCTCAAGTTATCCTGCTTCTAATCTTCTGACAGATCCATTATCCCCGTAGACCGGGATAAAAAAAACAACTGTTCATTTAAAAATATCACAAATTGCTTTTGTCTCTGTCACTTATTTAGAAAACACTAAAACATCCACCTGAATATTAATTACCCATCAAAACCAAATGGCTTTTGCCTAAAACATGCTTCAAATAATTTAGTTGAAAAGTTTCTGTCTTAGTATAGGAAAGGGTTTAGCTATTTAGTGGGTAGCTTAAAGCGCGGTATTAGCTTTATACAAATTAGACAGATGGTGCTTACAGTAGAATTTACTAAAGGTCTGTCACAACAAATGCAGCCAAGATGCATATTTAATCACGGCAGAACCTTGTCTACCTGCAGCTGCCAACTGCTAATCCAATTTCCCTGACAAATGTGGCAAGAGACACGATCAGCAATAAAAAGCATCTAACTCCATTTTCCTGGAGGGCGTCTTTTGATGAACATTTAAGATGGAAGAATGGAGAGCACTGTGTGGCCCAGGCTTGTGGCAGCTGTGTGCATATTGAAGGCACAGCTCTCAGGTTACTCACTTAATTCTGCCACTATCATTATGTTGCTATTGATCTCCGTTGTTGCCTACACAGCATTAGTCTTGTTGAAGCTGCATTAGGCAGTTATCATGCATCAAACTTGCTCAAAAGCCTGGAGATTTTCCTTTAATTACTTGTGATTTTATTTGTAAATACCATTAAAGTGTAATCAAGCAGTCACTTTTCAGGATCATTACGGACTTTTAAGTAAGACATACATCACTGACATATATAAAGACTTTAAATGACTGTTCTTATCCACTCCCAATGTTTTGATTTTAATTTTTGGGGCTCAGATACTGTAAAAATATTGCTATATGCGAAAAAAGACTAAGGTGTCCAAATCTATAGGGTATGCACCATATCAAACTTTATCATTGTTTCTTCCTCAAATGGTAAAAGTCTGTAATGTGTTCTTTTTGTGAGCTTGGAATGACAGAATCCATATCTCTTGCTATTAAAGGGAAACTCATTAATGCAGATTTCTGTATTTTAATAGTGTTTGATTTACTTCATTAACACATCTAGCTTTAAAGAATGAACTTTTTTTCAGCATTGTCTCATATGCTAATGAGGGTCTGGAGGGGGCCTAAAAATTGCCCAAACCGATGGGAACAGTGCTGACATGACGTGGGAACAGCATGGGGAAGGGCCCTGAAAGCATCTCTGACTCCCAGGTCACTGCTTTGAGCAACGTTGTCAGAGTATTACGCCACTTTAACAGACTCAAAATAAAACATACAAAAACGAAACCAAAATGGATTTTCCTGGAAAGAAATGTTAAGGAACTTCCTTTCCAGGTCAATGACTTGTATATAAGGCAAAATATATAACCAAAAAGAAAAATTCTCCTCCACACCTTGGCTATGTTCACACATAGCGTTTTTGCTACGTTTTTGTACTTTTGCATTGCTTTCAACTGTCAAAAATACATTCACCAATAAATGTCATTTTAACATTTTATTATTTTATCTTGATATGAAATGACATGGGAGCAGCATGGGAAAGACCCCTGGAAGTATCTCTGACTCCCAGGTGACTGCTGTGAACAATATTGTCAGAGTATTACACCACTTTTATGGACTCACAATAAAACATACAAAAACGAAACCAAAATGGATTTTCCTGGAATAAATGTTAAGGAACATTCTTTCGAGGGTGCAAAAAAGGAGCATAGACCGCACCCACTACAAGGTTTGCTGTGACGTGGCAGTGGGCTTCATACAGTCTGATCAGAATGTTAAACTAAGAACCTCATGTTCAGTTATATATATTTTTGCCGAGAGGCATTAGATCAAATGTATGATTTTTGGAGGTGCGGTCCATGCTCCTTTTTTTTGCATTGCATATTCTTTCCCCTTTCTTGCACCAGCATTCCTCCCTTTTGGCACAGGCAATTTTAATTAGCAGGAGACTGCAAAGAGGGTCTAGCCTAGATGGCTTTCACTTGAGAGCTTGAGGAAGGTGAGCCACAATGCTCCTTTCATGTGGTGTTGGCGCAGTGTGTCGGCCATTGTTGCTGTGGTTTTGTGCTTGTGGGGCGGCGTGGCCTGGAGTCATGGGGACTCGGTCTTGCAGCATGGGTGCTGTGAGGCACCAGGCCGCCCGCCCTGCTGGTGCATTGTCGCTGTGGCGGTGGTTTGCGCATGGCTCCGCTCCCGTTCAGGTAGGAAATGTTAGGACCACTACGAGGTTTGCCGTGACGTGGCAGTGGGCTTCATACAGTCTGATCAGAATGTTAAACTAAGAACCTCATGTTCAATTACAGTATATATATTTTTGCTTAGAGGCATTAGATCAAATGTATGATTTTTGGAGGTGCGGTCCATGCTCCTTTTTTTTGCATTCTTTCGAGGGTAATGACTTGCAAAGAAGGCAAAATAAATTGGCCCCCCCAAAAAATGATCCTCAACACCTTGGCCTATGGTCACACGAAGTGTTTTTAATGCGTTTTTGCACCTTGGCATTGCTTTCAATGGTGAAAAATACCTTCACCAGTAAATTTAATTTTAACATTTTACTACCTGTGACAGAGTCACTGGTGTTATATGTGAGAGGAGATAAGTTTCTCTCTGGCTGTTAGCCTCAGTGAACTGAACCCACAACATTTCTCCAGCATGTTATGTGTTGTAGGTGTAAGATGGCCGCCGAACATGTCCTTGAGGGGAGATATGTGTCGCTGAGGTTGGTAGCTTCAGTGATGTAAAACCGGGAAAGCATGCTCCAGCACACATAGTGCTGAGAGGGTTAATAGGGCGTATCAGGGTCGGTTTTTACAGGCAGTCATAAGAGTCATAAGAGACGGGAGGGCTTGGCTGCTCACATATCCCCACCCCAAGGCATGTGTATAAAATGGAGACCGAGTGTCTCATTCAGATCTGTGGCAGGAGGAGTGGAGACCTCCAGAATGTTTGTGCTAAAGGACACTGACCGTGAGCGGGCGAACCCACCATATTGTATGGACTGTTTATTTTCTGTTTTGCTACTCTGTGCCGGACAAGGCTGTCTTTTGGTTACTTCTAAAAGTGTGGGTTATGAAGGTAAAATAAACCTGCCTTGGACATTTTTAAAAAAACAGTATCCCATGCCTACCTACGTGGCTGAGTGAGTACCAAACCCTACAGGGGTTAAATCACCAATCTAAAAGGAAGTGTTTTTTTGTGAATGACATTGAGAAGGGTGGGAGGTCATTCACCATATCTCCACCTCAGGGTGTGGCTTGGGAAGTTTAAATGCTCAGTCACTGTTTTTCTTGCTCTGTCTTGTGAGTTTGAAGAGACAAGTCTCCAAACAGTGGAATTTCAGCTCAGGAGGAGCTGAAGTGTGTTGAAAACTTGTACAGGCGAACCCCACACATGCTTTATATGGATATAATAAACCAGCAGATGAAAACCATTCCTGAGCCTACTTCTGCAAGCAGCTGAGCGAGTCGTCTTGCCACAGTTGGTGTGAGAGTGCGAGCAAGATTCCAGGAACACATGTACCTGCCACATTTTGACAGATTTTACATGTCCTGGGTCAAGACCGCCAGCCAGCCAGAGATGTCCGGCAGCATGGAGTAGCTTCTCAAGTATCTGCTCCAGAGCCAACAACAGAAACACCTGCAGCACCTGCAGAGCCAGCAGCATATGCAGCAGCAGCAACGGGAGAAGCAGCTGATGCAACAGGAGACAAATATACTCCTGATGCAGCAGATACAACAGCAGCAATGGCAGATGGACCTCCCAGCAGGGGAGATCGGCTGCAGGGAATCCACCCCTCCCCCAAGTCCAGGTGATGTCGCATACGTTCGGAAGGCGGTAAGACGTGCAATGCAAAAAATGACCCCAGGGTATGATGTTGAGGCATTTCTGACTGTATTTGAAAGGGTAGCAGAGCGGAAAAAGCTGCCACAGGAGCAGAGGGTGGAGGTGCTGGCTTCCTATTTAACAGATGAATCACAAAAGGCCTTCTATGACCTGACCTTACAGGATACACAGGAGTATTCTAAATTAAAGACAGAGATATTGGCATACTCAGGAGTTCCTATGTCTGTCAGAGCGCAAAGGGTCCACCACTGGGTGTATGCTGGCGACAAACCTCCTCGCTCGCAGATGTTTGACTTGCTACATTTAGTCCAGAAGTGGCTGCAGCCAGAGACTTTCTCTCCTTCCCAGACGGTCGAGTGTGTGGTGATGGACAGGTTCATCCATTCCCTAACCAGGCCGGTGCTGACCTGAGTTTCCCAGGGCGACCCTTAGAATGCAGATGACCTCGTGGGCCTTGTAGAAAGGTACCAAGTGGTTGAAAAATCCCTCGGGAAAACGGACATAGTCACTTCTCCATACTGGAGTACCCAAAGGGGGACGGCTCACCACGTAAGGGGTCTAGAGTCACAAACAGTCCCAGTCCCACTGAGGGCCCTGCAAAGACTGCTGTTAGGGATGTGGTCTGTTGTCAGTGTCATAATCCTGGACACATAGCTGCCTGGTGCCATATGTCCCCTGAACCAATGGACTGCAGCCTAGGCCGGCGTTGTTCCTATTACACCTATTCGGCCTGTAGCATGGAAGGTCACCCTGGTGAGGGGCTGCAGGTGTGTGCCGTGTCCATTAATGGGGTGATGGTGCTTGGACTATTGGATAGAGATGAGCGTTGTTCGACTCGAACTGTTCGCCAATCTTAAATTCGAGCTGTTTTGGGCGGTGTTCGAGCCGTTTGGCGAACACGAACGATTTGAAAAAAATTCGGCTGTTCGAGGTTATGCTCGATAACTGTTCGTGCACCAAAATCATAACTGGATTTTTTATCAGTAATGATGAAAATTAATGTTAATACGCAGTTTGAGTGTACAGCGGGGCGGGGGGAGGGGCAGGGGGTGGATCTCTGCAGGAATAATGAAGTACTCCATTTTTTTTTTCTCTTTCCCGCATTTACAGTGGGGAGGTGCAATCTGTCAGCCTATCAGCAGCGCACACACGGAGCGAAGTGCTTTTTTTCACACAAGCAAGGGCATGTGTCATTGGCAGTGTATGTCACATGTCCTTGCCCTATAAGACCCAGCCATTTTCCCCGTCGCCACCATTTTCTCACTGCTACAGCTGCATGATAGACGGCACCGCTGTTGCTGTGTGCGCTATACCTTGTTAATTTCAAGCCAATTTTCGCACAAATCTACAGATAGCTTGGGAGTAGGGAAATGTTGTGATTGCAGTCCTTTTAAGGACTAGGCTACAGCATTTCCTACGTCTTTTATCAGGCAGGTCTGTGCTCTTTAATAGATAGGTTGTGGGAGTAAAGACTAATTGTAATTGCAGTCCTTTTCAGGACTAAGTTACATCAGTTCCTATCAGTTTTTGCCAGGCAGGTCTGTGCCAGTGCTGTGCAAGTTTTTTTCACAGCATTTGGCTAAATCTAGCAAAGCTAATCCCTTTATCCAATTGCAGAGTGTGTTAGTCAGTGGAGTAGCCTATCTGTGTTGCAAGCTACACCACCTGTGTATAGAATACCAATTTTTTTACTGCACCTAGTGAAGTAAAACCTTCTGGGCATAGCATCATTCTATTAGTCCATCTATACTGACCTCCATAAGGTTGCAAATTGAATATAATTTTTTTCTGCATCTAGCTCTGAAAAAATATTTGGGCTTCTAGCTGTGTGTGGGACTTGTTCTATTAGTCCATCTATACTGACCTCCATCAGGTTGCAAATTGAATATAATTTTTTTCTGCATCTAGCTCTGAAAAAATATTTGGCTTTCTAGCAGTGTGTGGGACTTGTTCTATTAGTCCATCTATACTGACCTCCATCAGGTTGCAAATTCAAAAAATTTTTATCTGCATCTAGCTCTGAAAAAATATTTGGCCTTCTAGCAGTGTGTGGGACTTATTCTATTAGTCCATCTATACTGACCTCCATCAGGTTGCAAACTGAATATAATTTTTTTCTGCATCTAGCTCTGAAAAAATATTTGGCCTTCTAGTAGTGTGTGGGACTTTTTCTATTAGTCCATCTATACTGACCTCCATCAGGTTGCAAATTAAAAATAATTTTTATCTGCATCTAGCTCTGAAAAAATATTTGACCTTCTAGAAGTGTGTGGGACTTGTTCTATTAGTCCATCTATACTGACCTCCATCAGGTTGCAAATTCAAAATAATTTTTATCTGCATCTAGCTCTGAAAAAATATTTGGCCTTCTAGCAGTGTGTGGGACTTGTTCTATTAGTCCATCTATACTGACCTCCATCAGGTTGCAAACTGAATATAATTTTTTTCTGCATCTACCTCTGAAAAAATATTTGGGCTTCTAGCTGTGTGTGGGACTTGTTCTATTAGTCCATCTATACTGACCTTCATCAGGTTGCAAATTGAATATAATATTTTTCTGCATCTAGCTCTGAAAAAATATTTGGCCTTCTAGCAGTGTGTGGGACTTGTTCTATTAGTCCATCTATACTGACCTCCATCAGGTTGCAAACTGAATATAATTTTTTTCTGCATCTAGCTCTGAAAAAATATTTGGCCTTCTAGCAGTTTGTGGGACTTGTTCTATTAGTCCATCTATACTGACCTCCATCAGGTTGCAAATTCAAAATAATATTTTGTCTGCATCTAGCTCTGAAAAAATATTTGGCCTTCTAGCAGTGTGTGGGACTTGTTCTATTAGTCCATCTATACTGACCTCCATCAGGTTGCAAATTAAAAATAATTTTTTTCTGCATCTAGCTCTGAAAAAATATTTGGCCTTCTAGCAGTGTGTGGGACTTGTTCTATTAGTCCATCTATACTGACCTCCATCAGGCTGCAAATTAAAAATAATTTTTATCTGCATCTAGCTCTGAAAAAATATTTGGCCTTCTAGCAGTGTGTGGGACTTGTTCTATTAGTCCATCTATACTGACCTCCATCAGGTTGCAAATTAAAAATAATTTTTATCTGCATCTAGCTCTGAAAAAATATTTGGCCTTCTAGCAGTGTGTGGGACTTGTTCTATTAGTCCATCTATACCTACCTCCATCAGGTTGCAAATTAAAAATAATTTTTATCTGCATCTAGCTCTGAAAAAATATTTGGCCTTCTAGCAGTGTGCGGGACTTGTTCTATTAGTCCATCTATACTGACCTCCATCAGGTTGCAAATTAAAAATAATTTTTATCTGCATCTAGCTCTGAAAAAATATTTGGCCTTCTAGCAGTGTGTGGGACTTGTTCTGTTAGTCCATCTATACTGACCTCCATCAGGTTGCAAATTAAAAATAATTTTTATCTGCATCTAGCTCTGAAAAAATATTTGGCCTTCTGGCAGTGTGTGGTACTTGTTCTATTATTCCTTCTATACTGACCTCCATCAGGTTGCAAACTGAATATAATTTTTTTCTGCATCTACCTCTGAAAAAATATTTGGCCTTCTAGCAGTGTGTGGGACTTGTTCTATTAGTCCATCTATACCTACCTCCATCAGGTTGCAAATTAAAAATAATTTTTATCTGCATCTAGCTCTGAAAAAATATTTGGCCTTCTAGCAGTGTGCGGGACTTGTTCTATTAGTCCATCTATACTGACCTCCATCAGGTTGCAAATTAAAAATAATTTTTATCTGCATCTAGCTCTGAAAAAATATTTGGCCTTCTAGCAGTGTGTGGGACTTGTTCTATTAGTCCATCTATACTGACCTCCATCAGGTTGCAAATTAAAAATAATTTTTATCTGCATCTAGCTCTGAAAAAATATTTGGCCTTCTGGCAGTGTGTGGTACTTGTTCTATTATTCCTTCTATACTGACCTCCATCAGGTTGCAAACTGAATATAATTTTTTTCTGCATCTACCTCTGAAAAAATATTTGGCCTTCTAGCAGTGTGTGGGACTCATTGTATTAGGCCATCTATACCAAGCTCCACCAGCTTTTAAATTAATAATAATTTTTTGTTGCATCAAGCCCTGAAAATAATTTTTCTTCCCAATAGTGGTAGCAATAGAAATATGGGGCGCGCTCCTGGCTTACAAAAATATACGCTTCATAACAAAAAACACCAGCCTAGCGCACTGCATTAATAAGATGGCATCATCGTCTCTCCCAGTGCTAGGCCTACTACACAGGCTTGCATTCCTGTGCCTAAAACACAATGTATGGGTCCGCGCTAGCCACTATGCTGAGGGGTCTAAAGCTGCTGCTAACGCTTTATAACAATTCTGTTGCCAGATTTTCACAGAGCTCTTCCACAACGCCCACCCATCGGGCAACAGTTGCCCACCTTCCCTATGGGATCAAGTGGCGAATAGTTGATGCCATTAATCAGAGCGTCAGTTGCCCCGTCGACGTGGCAAGCATACGGTAAGGCATGGGAAGAGTGGACATGACTAGTAGCAGGCAGACGGGTTGACCAATGTGAACAAGCCAGATCACAAGTCACCATAGAATTTCTCCACCAGCTAATGATGAGGGGTATATCAGGGGCATCAGCGCAGCGGTGTCTGACCGGAGTAGCATTTCACTTCCAACTACTGAATTGGGGAGATGTGACAAAGATTCATCATCAGACAATCCATAAAAGGGTGGAAAAGGGGTCAGCCAAGTCAGGAGTGTAGACGTCCCGTCCCGTGTCACTAAAACTGATTTCTCACATCATATCCCTAACACCATTAACATGACACTCACAATTTGAAGCAACACTACTGTCTACTGCATTTGTGATCGCCTTCTTCGGGGTGCTATGCATAAACGAATTAGTCCCTCAATCCAAAATTACCACCAGTGGAGGCTTATTACACCAGGACGTAGTCATAGCCAATAATGCAATACGTCTACGCATACACAAATCGAAAGTGGTTCCAGCGGGCAGGGGAACTTGGGTACTTCTACAACCCACAAACGGTACACTGAGTCGGGTAACAATAGTAAAAACATATCTAACCATCAGATCACAAAGTAATTTCTTCCTTTCACACATTGATGGAACGCCATTATCAAGATACCAGTTCCAAGCTATATTTAATAAATGCATAACATCGGCAGGGAACCACCCCAAAGATTACGGGACACACTCATTCCGCATAGGCGCGGCCACGGAAGCAGCAAGAGCAGGACTGTCAGAAATGGAAGTTCAGAGGATAGGGAGATGGCGATCCACGTGTTTGGCAAGATACATAAGACCAGACTTGTTATCCTAACGTGGTTTGTTTCTTTTACAGGTGACGCTAAGCCAACAGTGTGGGTGATAGGCCACTCGTATATATATTGGGCAGAAAAAAGGGCGAAAGTCTGCCCAGGCGGGAGGAAATTAGAGTTTCATAACACATATTTCAACTGGAGAGGTATTAGAGGCCTGCTATGGCCACAGGTACTAATGGAGGTAATCAAGGCAGGGAGAGAGGCAAGAGGTCCGGTCATCTTAGTTATACAGGCCGGGGGAAACAACCTAGGTCATCACAAGAGCGCATAACTAATGGCAATAATAAAACTAGACACTGAGCGCTTCAGAGAATTTTTCACAAAACTAGCTATAGTATGGTCAGAGATTGTGCCGATAGCGGTATGGCAAGGTGCGCGAGACATCACGGCCATCGAACGGACAAAGCGGGTAATAAATATTCGGATGGCAAACTTTAGAAGAGACAGAGGCGGTGTAGTGGTACGACACCGACAACTGGAAGGAGATAAAGCAGGCCTCATACGGCCCGACGGTGTTCACTTAATGGATATTGGACAGGACATATTCCTGTCAGGACTCAAGGACTGAGTGGAACAAGCGTTAAGAGTGATGGGTGGGGGTCAGAGTCCTGCATACGAGTACGCAGGATCCTCCGTGGCCTAGAAATAGAAAGGACATGTTGGAGAGTTACACTTGTTGACCAAGTTGCAGGAGTGGAGACCCAGGGCATGCTGCAACAAGCTGAATTATTTTAGAAATAAAATGCCTTTCTAATGGAATGAGTATAAAGAGTTAATAAAGCTGTGACCGATCCTCACCCATCCAGTTGTAAGAGTTACATTATTGTATTGTCAAGGAAAGGGGGGCGGTAGGGGGGCTGAGCGTCTGGGTTTGGTTGGGGGTCCCCACAGTCTGCCTAGGCTAGATGCAGTTAAAAATTCTACGCTGACTAGCAGACACTGAAGAATTGGAGCAGACCTCTGAGTAAACAGCTCTTCAGACTCAACCATCTGTGTTACCCCAAGCCATAGTGTATGTAGTTTCTTACAGTTAAAAGGGGGGGGAGCGACCCAACCCACCTGGAATTGACGATGCCAACGTCACGTAAGACACAGCAAGGGGACTCCAAAAAGAGTCTCCATTTTTTCCCAAAATTGTGGCACAGACACCACTTAACCCAAGAACGCATACCTGGGGCCTCGCAGTCCCGCCCTGTTAATTGTTTTCTATTTTCTGCAAGATTACTTTAGTTAGAATTTTGAAACTCTAGGTATTCTTCATGTATATAGTTGTTTGTCATTTGAGTTTGAGTTATTCCATGTTATTTGCACACGGGCCTAAAAGGCCCCAGGTAAATGAAAGTGTAGATTTTTATGGTCATGCGTTCTAGGGTTAAGTGGCATCAATTGCCCCACAGTTGCTTAAAACGGTTGGTGAGGTGATATTACCAAATCCTCAAGCTTTTAGTCTCCCAAGGATAACACAGGGTTAGAAAAGTCCTTGCGAATCCATGATTTGTTCATCTTTATGAACGTGAGTCTGTCTACATTCTCAGTGCACAGCCGCGTGCGCTTATCAGCACACCATCAGCAGCGCTGAACACACGTTCAGAGAGAACACTGGCTGCAGGGCATGACAAGATCTCCAAGGCGTGAGTGGCGAGCTCCGGCCATTTTTCCAGATTGGAATACCAAAATGAGCAAGGGTCCAGTGACACAGTCATGGCTTCGAAGTTCACTTGGAGATACTCCTGCACCATCCTCTCTAGGCATTGACTATGTGTCAGACTTCTTGTCTCCTGTGGCCTTGCAAAGGATGGTCTAAAAAAATGGTGAAACGATTACACAAAATTGCTGTTACCAGCAGATACTCTGTTACTGTTACGGTTTGAGTGATGAAGACTCGACAGTCCCACGGTTGGCAAGTTAGAACTGTGAGATTCACTTCGTGCACCACTGGTGTTTTGTGGAAAAGCACATGTAAGATTCTGCAACAGCGTCTGCAGATACTCCTGCATGCGTCAATCCCTTTTTATGGCAGGAATTATTTCGGCAAATTTACTTTTGTACCGGGGATCTAAGAGTGTGGCAACCCAGTAGTCGGGATTACTTTGAATTCTGCAATCTGAGGGTCATGTTGCAGGTAGTGCAGCAAGAAGGCACTCATGTGTCTTGCGCATCCAGGAGGATGTGTTGTGTTGGTAGCGAGGTAAGAATCATGCTTCCTTCCTCTGCCCTCTCCCCCCAACCTTGCACAACAGAAATGTGATCAAGGTCTCCCTCATCTGATGAGTCTTCCATGCCCATCGCCAGTTCATCCTCCACTTCTTCCTCGGCTCCTGCACCTTCCTCAACAGTTTGGCTGCTACCATGTGTCCTGGTTAATCCCTCTCCCCCACCCTCCCATGCCTGCCGCCTTTGTGCTGCCAACCGTCTGGACCTTGGAGATGTTATCCCTTCCGCATACGACTCCTCCTCTACTTCCTCCACCTCCTCTTGTCCCACCACCTGACTCTGAATTCTGTTTAATTTGTGCTCCAGCATGTAAATCACCGGAATAGTCATGCTGATAATGGCATCGTCGTCAGCACTAAACATCTTCGTCGCCATTTCAAAACTGTGCAGAAGGGTGTGTGGCGCCCCTGAGGGTTCAGTCGCCACAGAGTTACTGCATCTCACCCAGAGGTGTGGTATCTCACCCTCAGGTAAGGAAGGTGTATGGCTCGGGACCCTAACACCTGCATCCTACACATACCCGCAGTGGGGGTAGGGCGAGATTGCTCCTAAGGGAGAGCACAGTCCCAGGTCCCTAGCTGGTGGAAGGGTCCTATGTAGTGGGTGCGTAGGGGAGCAGCTTAGGGGAGCACATCACAGGGAGAGTATAAATAGGAAGCCATCTTAGAAAGAGCAAGCCAGTCAGAGGAGGAAAAGTGACAGGAGCAGAGGCTCGGCATGAGCTCTGCTCTGGAGGCGGGCCTAGCCTGGGAGACCCAGGACTGAAGGAGAGAAGAGAGGAGTGGGAGCAGGAAGGCTCCAGGAACCGAAGGGACCCTAGGGCTACGGGCCATGCAGAAGGCCACCCGAACACCCTCTGCTACCAGGAGGTAGAGCGGTCAGGCCAGAAAAGGGGAAGTGGTCCCTCAACTAGAGGAGAAACAGCAAGGCTCAACTAGAAACCGGAGGCTGCAGCATTTCATGTACTGCAAGCAAAAGTCCACACCAGTCTCACTAAGAAGGTAGCCACATAGGACCCAGGGGACGGAACACAAGTCGCCCGCCAAGACCCGAGGATACCGGATAGAAGTGTCACTGGGTGTGAGGTGCAGGGAGAAGGCCAGAGAAAGGACACACAGAAGGGGGTCCTGCTAAGTACTCCGGAGCTATCTGGGGGTGGACTGAGCCCCTCACTGAGTACGCACAGCACGACGGGTGAGATTGCTCTAGTACCTGTAATCTGGACTGCAACAACTGTGAGTAAAGATCTTGGGACTGCATCACACGGACTCTGTGTTCATTACTGACTCCCTGCACTACAACCACCATCATCCACCCACACTGCCCTGAAGCTACACTCTTCCTGTGGTGAGTAATAATACCATTGCTGCAAAACCACCAGCTTCAGAGGACTGTTCCACAGCGGCGGCCCCTTTGGCCGCACTCCACAGGTGGCGTATTCGGACATTATAAAATCCATATATACAAATTACCGTTGGATTTACCGCCCTGGGTCACGGACCGGGTCACCGCCACAGTGACTACAAACCCCAGCGTCTACCGGCCCGGCTCAGGGTACCCCACTGCCCAGGGGGCGGGTCAACTTCATAGGTCCCTGATCTGAGACCACTCCTGCAGCATGATTTGCCCCACCTCTGGATCTCGTTGGCCCAGGCTATACGTCAGAACGTATTGCACCAGGGCTTGTCGGTGCTGCCACAGTCGCAGCAACATGTGCAGAGTTGAATTCCACCATGTCGGCACATCGCATTTCAGCCGGTGAACTGGCAGGCCCAGCGACTTCTGTAGAGATGTAAGTCGTTGAGCTGCGGGATGCGAACGGCGGTAGTGAGCACACAGCGACCGTGCCCTCTGCAGAAGTCCATCTAGTCCGGGATAGTGGGCTAAAAATTTATGGACAACCAGGTTCAACACGTGAGCCATACAAGGCACGTGTGTGACATTGCCCCGGCGAAGGGCCGCACCCAGGTTTGCAGCATTGTCGCACACGGCCTTCCCTGGTTGCAGGTCCAGTGGAGACAACCATTCATGAAACTGGGTCTCCAGAGCTGACCACAAGTCCTCAGCTGTGTGACTCACATTTCCCAGACATTTCAAAGTAAACACTGATGCCGTTGAGCCCTGCTTCCAGCATAGTAAGGAGGTGTGCATGATTCATTCTGGGCAGTTAGAAAGCAGGTGGCATTACCAGACAGGCTTTGGGTGCAGGTGGAGGACCGAGAGGAGGTTGAGGAGGCAGAAGCAGTGGAGGAACTTCGAGATAAAGAGGATTGACGCAAAACTCGTGGGGACGGTAAGACTTGGACAGCAGCCCCTTGTCCTGCTGTCACCATAGTTACCCAGTGCCCAGTCAGCGACATGTAATGCCCCTGTCCATGCCTACTCGTCCAAGTGTCTGTGGTGAAATGCACCCTGTCACACACAGAGTTTCTCAAAGAAGCGGTGATGTTGTGTGCGACATGCTGGTGGAGCGCAGGCACACCTTTCTTTGAGAAGTAGTGCCGACTGGGCATCTGGTACTGGGGCACTGCGACGGACATAAGGTCTCGAAAATCCACTGTGTCCTCCAGGCGGAAAGGCGGCATTTCTGTAGCCAACAGCTTGCAGATGGTGAAATTCAACCTCTTAGCTTTCTCATGGCTAGGAGGAAATGGTCTTTTACTTTTCCACATCTGAGGGACCGAGGACTGGATGTTGTGCTTTGACGGGGTTGAGTAGGGTGTCCCCGGCAAACTGCCGGTCTGTGAGGAAGATGCAGGCGGACATGTTAGGTTGCCTTGATCCAAAGGTGGTGCTCTCGATGTCAGAGAGCGCTCAACACCAGCTGGTGTTTCCACTTCCCAATGAACTGACGACCTGCCAATCACACTGGCTGTTGCAGGTAAAGAGGTGGCAGGTCTGCGTCCAAAAACATGTGTGACTGCTGTCCCCCCAGTCACAGAGGATGAAGAGGCCGCAGAAGCACAAGATGGGGCAGACGGTGGTTGGCCCAGCCTGCTAGGCCTCATTGTAGCACAGTGAGCTTCCCACTGCAACTTATGCTTCATATCCATGTGACGGTACATGCATGAAGTACTCAAACTATGGATTTTTTGGCCTCTACTTAGCTTTTGGTGACAAATATTACAGATAACACGAGTTGGGTCATCCTTATCGATCTGAATAAATGCCCAGGCTATGCAAGGCTTAGAGCCCATGCGACCTGAAGAGCCACTACGACTTGTGGTCAGAGGCAGAGTTGTGGTTGAGGATGCAGTTGTTGACGTGCTTCCAGTATTCCGTCTCTGTCCAGGAAGGCGCAACCTAACCTCGTCGTCAATAGCATCTGTGACACCCCGCTGCGCTTGGTATCACAGATCCTAGAAGAGTGTATTGATGGAATCCTCCACAAGAGGCCCCCATAAACATTTACACATCTCCACCTTCCACCTCAGTCCAGCAGAGGGAGCCCGTTAGAGATATAAATAGGGAAGGTGGAGCTAGGCAGTTCAGTTCCTCTGAAGATTTCCTGCAGTAGAGAAGCCTAAGAGAGGTCAGTCTGCAGTGGAGCTCAGTCTAGTCTAGAGAACTCAGTTAATAGTTCAGCAGTGGAGCACAAGGCTCCTGCTAGCTAGATTCAGGGAGCCCAGATAGAGCTTAAGGTGTGCCGGCGCCATAAGGTCGGTGAAGCGCGGCAAGCTGCCATTAGTGTGTATAGCCTAGTGAGGGCCCGAGTAGGCCGAAGGCGAGTGGCGAGTTAGTACATAAGGGGCAGAGGAGCTAAACCAGCTCACCCCGAAGCATTTACCGGACACCGGATCCGAGCTTACCGGGATCTCTATGACCCAGTAAGGCATAACCGGAATCCCTGGAGAACTACAAGTCCCAGGATCGCTAAGGTGCTTATACGTAACAGAGCCAGGAGACGCTTAGGCCCCGCATACTGGGAGCGTGAACTCCAAGAGAAGGCCCTACCACAAGGTCAACCAGCGCAGGACAGAGACAAAGTTAGGCCTAGCTCCAGGCAGGTCAGAAACTTACTACGCAGAGTCAAGAAACAGGAGGCCCTATACCCGCTCATTAGGGAGGATCCTGATATGCACCCTTCACTAGTGTTGAACTTAATTCCGATACTTTTACAATATCGAATACCGGAATCGGAAGTTCCCATAATGCCTGCGCTCTGCAGTGTCTCTGAAGGATGTCAAGCTGAATGGCAGCACTCAGCTGCGATCCAGCCTGTCATCAGAATGCCATCCCAGCGTGAGAGAATTCTCCTGATTGTTTAAAAGCCTGTGGGCGGTAAAAAGCCGCCGGCTTTTAAACAATCACACAGCCCCATACTGCTTCCCCGCAGCCTCCCACCCCGATCCTCCGCTCCCCTCGCCACCTCCCATCCCAATCGTAAGTTAGGACCGGGCGGGGAGCGCAGCACCAAGGAGCGGGGAGCGAAGGACCCGGGCGGGGAAGCCGTCAGTGAAAAGACTTCACCGCCAGCTTTCCCGTTCTGTGCTGCGTTTTCCCGTTCGTTATTTCAAATGAACAGCTGAGGTATCAGGTGATGCCGATCAGCTGTTCATTTGAAGTAGCCGCGGTGCCCTCGGAGGGTTCATGTGAGTTCATGCTTGACTGCATTTCATGAACTCACATGAACTTTCCCTCGGTCGCACAGGTCAGCCTCACCTCCCAGACCCGTCATGATTAGTGTGTGTGGGTGTCTGTGCGATGTGTGCGGGTGTGCGTGGTGTCTGTGCGATGTCTGCAGGTGTGCGCGGTGTCTGTGCGATGTCTGCGGGTGTGTGCGGTGTCTGTGCGATGTCTGCCGATGTCTGCGTGCAGGCAAACATAGGCCGATGTGACACTACTACTCCCATTGGCCTATGTCTGTCCCCCGTCCACTCATGCAAGCAGGATCAGCTCGATGGGAGCAGTAGTTCCCATCAGCCTGATCCTGCTATTTAAACTGCCCCATGGTACCCAATAAATTTTAAATACATGTCATTGGTGGCCAGTGGTTACCTACAATAAATTAGTTTATACATTACCTGTCCCCGCCGATCGCCACCTAAAATAAAGTAAAAAATAAAAAACTACACCTATACTCACCTAGACACCTAATTCCCTGAAGCCATCGATCTCCTGTAATAAAATATAAAATAATAAACCACAACCTTATCCTTACCCCTCCGTAGTAGTCCACGAGTGTCCCACGATGATCTCCAGTTTAGAGCAGCCACATAGAATGTGACCGCTCTGAACCGCTGCCGCCGCTAGAATGATGGGGCCGTAAAGCAGCCCCATCATTGTATAAGCGGGTTCGCCGGAGTTCAGGCAGCACTGCTCCGGTTAGCTGCTTTACGGCCCCGCTGTACCGTGAGAAATTCCCACGGTACGGCAGTGCCGTAAAGGAGGTCTCCGGAGCTGCGCTGACTGAATGCACTCCGGTGACCTCAGTCAGTGGCTCCCGCTGCCGGGAGCGGATGTGTTCCCGGCAGTGTGAGCTTACAGCAGCAATGACAGCTGTCACATCTCCAGATGTGACAGCTGTGCATGGGAGATCAGCGCAGGAACGTGGACAGGTAACTATTTTTTTTTTTAGTAAACTAAGAATTAAATAAAATGGTGTGTTTTATTTCAAATAAATTATTTTTTTCTGGGTGTAGTGTGTGTTTTTTATTTTTAACACTTTGTAGGTTAGTAATGGGGTGTCTTATAGACGCCCATCATTACTAACTTGGGCTTCATGGCAGCTGGCGCTGACATGAACCCCACCACTATTACCCCCTGCCACCGCACCAGGGCAGCGTGGAAGAGCGAGGCTAAGTGCCAGAATTGGCGCATTCCATGGATGCGCAATTTCTGGGGCGGTTGACGGCTGGTGTTTCTAGCCTGGGAGAGGGCCAATATTCATGGCACCCTTCCTGGGCTATTAATATCAGCCCCCAGCTGTCTGCCTAGCCTTTGCTAGCTATTAAAATAGGGGGGACCCCACGTCATTTTTTGGGGGTTCTCCCATTTTAATAGCTAGTAAAGGGTAGGCATTCAGCTGGGGGCTGATATTAGTAGCCTGGGAAGCTCCGTGGGTATTACACCCTTCCCAGGCTTCAAACATCTGCCCCAGCCATCTGCTTAACCTCCGCTAGAGACTAAAATTATGGGGGATCCCACACCCATTTTATTTTTAATAAATCCTTTATTTTAACACTAAATGACACTTGAGGGGTTAATAAAGATGCAGTCCCTAAATTATTATTTATTTTTTAATTAATTTTTCCCAAAAATTTTGACGTGGGCTTTGCCATATTTTTGTATGCCAGCCAAGTACAGCAGGCAGGAACGGGCTGCCCCCAACTCCCAGCTGCCTATTTGTACCTGGCCGGACACAACAATATAGGGAAGCCCTTTTTTTTTAAATTATTTCATGAAATAATTTAAAAAAAATTAACGTGGGGCTTCGCACTATATTTGTGTCCAGCCAGGTACAGCAGGCAGGAAAGGGCTGCCCCCAACCACCAGCTGCCTATTTGTACCTGGCCGGACACAACAATATAGGGAAGCCCTTTTTTTTTAAATTATTTCATGAAATAATTAAAAAAAAATTGACGTGGGGCTTCGCCCTGCTTTTGTGTCCAGCCAGGTACAACTAGGCAGCTGGGGGCTGGAATTCGCAGCGCTGGGAGGCCCAAGCTTTCTGGGCCACCCGCACTGCAAATTGCAGCCCGCAGCCACCCCGGAAAATGGCGCGTTCATAGAAGCGCCATCTTCTGGCGATTTACCCAACTCATCCATGGCCCTGGTGCGGTGGCTCACTGGGTAATAAAGGGGTTAGGGCCAGCTTGGCATTATCAGCTGACCCTAAGCCCGAAATTCATGGGGTCACGCCAATATTAGACATGACAACCATGAATTTCTAGTAAAGTATTTTAAAAAAAAACAACACCCAGAAAAAAGTCCTTTAATTGAAATAAACACACTATTCTTTATTGTTCTAAATTAAGCCATACTTACCGTCACGCCCATTCCAGCTGGAGCCAACGATCTCCTGCAATAAAAGAAAAATAATAAAGCAACCTCATCCTAACCTTTCCATGGTTCCCACGACAGCTTCAGCTCTGCTACATCAAGATGACAGGCTGGACCGCAGCAGAACGCTGCCATCCAGCCTGTCATCCCGCAGACACTGAGAAGCGCAGGCTTGCTTGCGATCCTCAGTGTCTCGCTGTGATGGCATAAAGATGAGCCGAGGTCATGTCCAATGAACTCGGCTCACCTCATGCACGTCACTGACAGCGTGGGAAAATTCTCACGCTGAAGCGCTGAGTGCAGGAGAATTTTCCCTCGCTGTCAGTGATGTGCATGAGGTGAGCCGAGTTCATTGGACATGACCTCGGCTCATCTTTATGCCTTCACAACGAGACACTGAGGAGCGCAAGCATGCCTGCGCTTCTCAGTGTCTGCGGGATGACAGGCTTGATGGCAGCGTTCTGCTGCGGTCCAGCCTGTCATCTCGATGTAGCAGAGCTGAAGCTGTCCTGGGAACCATGGAAAGGTAAGGATGAGGTTGCTTTATTATTTTTCTTTTATTGCAGGAGATCGTTGGCTTCAGCTGGAATCGGCGTGACGGTAAGTATGGTTTAATTTAGAACAATAAAGAATTGTGTGTTTATTTCAATTAAAGGACTTTATTCTGGGTGTTTGTGTTTTTTTTTTAACTTTGACTATGAGGTTAGTAATGGGGTGTCTTATAGACGCCTCTCCATTACTAACCTGGGCTTGATGTCAGCTGGCATTATAAGCTGACATCAACCCCAGCCCTATTACCCCACTGCCACCGCTACAGGGCAGTGGGAAGAGCGAGGCTAAGTGCCAGAATTGGCGCATCCCATGGATGCGCCATTTCTGGGGCGGTTGACGGCTGGTGTTTCTAGCCTGGGAGGGGGCCAATATTCATGGCACCCTTCCTGGGCTATTAATATCAGCCCCCAGCTGTCTGCCTAGCCTTTGCTAGCTATTAAATTAGGGGGGACCCCACGTCATTTTTTTGGGGGGGTCCACCATTTTAATAGCTTGTAAAGGCTAGGTATTCCGCTGGGGGCTTATATTAGTAGCCTGGGAAGCTCCGTGGGTATTACCCCCTTCCCAGGCTTCAAACATCTGCCCCAGCTGTCTGCTTAACCTCCGCTAGAGCCTAAAATTACGGGGAACCCTACGCCAATTTTTTTTTAAATAAATCCTTTATTTTAACACTAAATGACAAGTACAGTAATCAACACTGTCACTGTACTTCATATATATGTGACTGACATGTTTCTATCTATCTAATCCTTGTGTGATTCTCTATTCCTTCTATTCTAAATTGTCGGGTACCGCTGCTGAATTGCCGGCCGGCTTTTTTAAAGAGACGGTGCATGAAAACACTATTATTTTTTTTTATAAATCCTTTACACTAAATGACAAGTACAGTAATCAACACTGTCACTGTACTTCATATATATGTGACTGACATGCTTCTATCTTTCTAATCTATGTGTGATGCTCTATTCTTTCTGTTGTAAATTGTCGGGTACCGCTGTTGAATTGCCGGCCGGCTTTTTTAAAGAGACGGTGCATGAAAACACTATTATTTTTTTAAATAAATCCTTTACACTAAATGACAAGTACAGTAAGCAGCACTGTCACTGTACTTCATATATATGTGACTGACATGTTTCTATCTATCTAATCTATGTGTGAAGCTCTATTCTTTGTGTTGTAAATTGTCGGGTACCGGTGTATGTCGCTGATGAATTGCCGGCTTTTCGTGTAATACATTCTACATTATTCTTAGTTGTTTTACTTCATGTAGAATTAACCTACAAGGAAAGAAAGGGTTTATTTTCATTCCGATATTTGTGTCCCATTGACTTGCATTGGTTTCCGGTATCGGAATCGGCGATATCCGATACTTTTTGGGTATCGGTCCGATCCAATCCGATACGATATTTCCTGATATCGGAAGGCATCGCTCAACACTACTTTTCACCCTACAGTGCTCCGGGATGTGCCTGAATTTCCTCCAGTAAAAGGTACTGAAGTGACTACCGTGTCCGTTCCAGTTCTTGCTCTGACCCAGCTGGGTCTCGCCTGTCCTGCATTCCCCCTGCATACACTGCCCTGAGACCTAGCTCCACCTGTGGGGAGCTATACCATCGAGCTGCCTTATCACGGGCCTCAGTGGACTGCTGCAGCTCTGGTGCTTCTCACCAGATACCACAGGTGGCATCACGAACGCTTATAAAATTAACAATTATCCCCCCTTTAAAAGAGTGACCCCAGGGTACGGGTCAGGGAGCCGACCACCGCGACATCCCCAAGGCCAGGCAAAGGCCCGGGTGACCTCATCGACTGGCTGACTGTGGGTTGACAGTAAGTGGGATCTCCAACCTTGTCATCATCACCCTGTGTGTTATCACACCCGTCGTCCTCAAAGCCAACCTCTTCCTGCCCTGACTGAAAAGTCAAGTTGTCGCTCCAATCAGGTATTTAAGTCTCATCATCGTCTTCATCATTGTCTCCACCAACAGGAGTTACAGTTTGGGAACGAGGGTCTACATTATGCTCAGAACCTTCTTCATCTGGTCCTGGATCCGACTTATAAAGATTCTGGGCATCAGTGCAGATCATTTCCTCATCTGGATTAACAGAAGCTCTGGAGCAGACCTCCATTTCCCAGGCTATAGTATGAGTAAACAGCTCTGTAGACTCAACCATCTGTGTTACCCCATACTCAGACAGGAAGCTGGAGACTTGGGAGCTGTGAGGAAGCAAGTGCGATTGGGGTGACACCACTGAGGACTGGAGTATTTGTGATGTTGAAATTGAGGTGGAGGAGAGCCCACTTGAAGGAGCACTTGATATCCGCTGAAGAACCTGCTGTTTTTGTGCCTCATCTGGAATTTGTAGCGATGGGCGTGTCCGTAACAAAGGGATCGTATCACATTGTCCACGAAAAGAAGTCGACATGTTAGTTTGGCTGGAAGATGGTCTTTCTTCTGCAGATGTTACCCCCCCCACCGCGGGGGGGCTCGACCCACCAGCGGAAAGGCACCAGTATTGGGAGAGGGGGGCTAGCCGTCAGGGTCCACCGCGGCTCTGGCACAAACCCGGCGACACGGAGGTGGCACGGGCAGGAACGGACTGGCCGTGTCGGCTTCTCACTTTTTGGATTTTAGAAGGGCATGACATGCCTATATCTGTGTCTCCCCCTCCTTTTACTCCTCCACCTCTTTTCTTTTCGCATGACTGTATGTACTTGTCACTTTTCCATGTGTTAGTTATGTCTTCTGAGCAGTTTGTCAGCTTTTGGACACCTTTGAAGGTGTTTTCTATGAGTTTCTATGTGTTTTTGTTTGCCTGCCATTGGTTTTAACGGTGTTCGAAGGTGTTCGACGAACAGTTCGACAACAGTTCGGCGAACACAAGGGTGTTCGACGAACCGAACCGAACTCGAACACTACGGGGTGGCTCAACACTACTATTGGACTCAGGGAGTCTGGTGACCCTAATCAGTGCCACCCTTCCCCACCAGCTGATCCCTGCCAAAACTCTGGGCATTCGCTGCATACACAGAGATTCCAAGGACTATCCTGTGGCCAGAGTGACAGTGGAAACAGATTATAGTGCCCAATACCAAGAGGTCTGGATGGTCAAAGACTTGATACATCCCGTCAAATTGGGGCATGATTTTTCCTTGTTCTGAGACTTGTGAGGGAGGAGAACTGGACTGAGTCACGTGGAAAAAAGCCAGGTCCCTAGGGAAATACTCTTGTCAAAATCTCAAGTGGATGAGTTCCCATTATGTGTCCTTGCTGGCGATGAGGAAGAGACTGTGACTGAGGAGTAGTGTTGAGCCACCCCCGTAGTGTTCGGGTTCGGTTCGGTTCGTCGAACACCGGGATGTTCGAGGAACTGTTCCTCGAACTGTTCGTCAAACACCTTAGAACACCGTCGAACACCGTTAAAACCAATGGCAGGCAAACAAAAACACATAGGAACACATAGAAAACACCTTCAAAGTTGTCCAAAAGCTGACAAACTGCTCAGAAGACGCTTTCTTTAAAAAAGCCGGCCGGCAATTCAGCAGCGGCATACACCGGTACCCAACAATTTAGACATGAATGAATAGAGCATCACACATAGATTAGATAGATAGAAACATGTCAGTCACATATATATGAAGTACAGTGACAGTGTTGCTTACTGTACTTGTCATTTAGTGTAAAGGATTTATTAAAAAATATAATAGTGTTTTCGTGCACCGTCTCTTTAAAAAAGACGGCCGGCAATTCAGCAGCGGTACCCGACAATTTATAACAGACAGAATAGAGCTTCACACATAGATTAGATAGATAGAAACATGTCAGTCACATATATATGAAGTACTGTGACAGTGTTGCTTACTGTACTTGTCATTTACTGCAAAGGATTTAATTAAAAAAATAATAGTGTTTTCATGCACCGTCTCTTTAAAAAAGCCGGCCGGCAATTCAGCATCTGTACCCGACAATTTATAACAGACAGAATAGAGCTTCACACATAGATTAGATAGATAGAAACATGTCAGTCACATATATAATAAGTACAGTGACAGTGTTGGTTACTGTACTTGTCATTTAGTATTAAAATAAAGGATTTATTATTAAAAAAAATTGGCGTGGGGTTCCCCGTAATTTTAGTCTCTAGCGGAGGTTAAGCAGACAGCTGGGACAGATGTTTGAAGCCTGGGAAGGGGGTAATACCCACGGAGCTTCCCAGGCTACTAATATCAGCCCCCAACTGAATACCTAGCCTTTACTAGCTATTAAAATGGAGGACCCCCCCAAAAAAAATGACGTGGGGTCCCCCCTAATTTAATAGCTAGCAAAGGCTAGGCAGACAGCTGGGGGCTGATATTAATAGCCCAGGAAGGGAGCCATGAATATTGGCCCCCTCCCAGGCTAGAAACACCAGCCGTCAACCGCCCCAGAAATGGCGCATCCATAGGATGCGCCAATTCTGGCACTTAGCCTCGCTCTTCCACACTGCCCTGGTGCGGTGGCAGGGGGTAATAGGGTTGGGGTTGATGTCAGCTTATAATGCCAGCTGACATCAAGCCCAGGTTAGTAATGGAGAGGCGTCTATAAGACACCCCCATTACTAACCCCATAGTCAAAGTTAAAAAAAACCCACAAACACCCAGAATAAAGTCCTTTAATTGAAATAAACACACAATTCTTTATTGTTCTAAATTAAACCATACTTACCATCACGCCCATTCCAGCTGAAGCCAACGATCTCCTGCAATAAAAGAAAAATAATAAAGCAACCTCATCCTTACCTTTCCATGGTTCCCAGGACAGCTTCAGCTCTGCTACATCGAGATGACAGGCTGGACCGCAGCAGAACGCTGCCATCCAGCCTGTCATCCCGCAGACACTGAGAAGCGCAGGCATGCTTGCGCTCCTCAGTGTATGACTGTGACGGCATCCAGATGAGCCGACAATGAACTCGGCTCACCTCATGTACGTCACTGACAGCGTGGGAAAATTCTCCTGCACTCAGCGCTTCAGCGTGAGAATTTTCCCACGCTGTCAGTGACGTGCATGAGGTGAGCCGAGTTCATTGGACATGACCTCGGCTCATCTGGATGCCGTCACAGCCAGACACTGAGTAGCGCAAGCAAGCCTGCGCTTCTCAGTGTCTGCGGGATGACAGGCTGGATGGCAGCGTTCTGCTGTGGTCCAGCCTGTCATCTCGATGTAGCAGAGCTGAAGCTGTCGTGGGAGCCATGGAAAGGTAAGGATGATGTTGCTTTATTATTTTACTTTTATTGCAGGAGATCATTGGCTTCAGCTGGAATGGGCGTGGCGGTAAGTATGGTTTAATTTAGAACAATAAAGAATTGTGTGTTTATTTCAATTAAAGGACTTTTTTCTGGGTGTTTGTGTTTTTTTTAAATACTTTACTAGAAATTCATGGTGGTCATGTCTAATATTGGCGTGACCCCATGAATTTCGGGCTTAGGGCCAGCTGATAATGCCAAGCTGGCCTTAACCCCTTTATTACCCAGTGAGCCACCGCACCAGGGCCCTGGATGAGTTGGGTACAGCGCCATTTTCCGGGGCGGCTGCGGACTGCAATTTGCAGCGGGTGGGGCCCAGAAAGCTTGGGCCTCCCTGCGCTGCAGATTCCAGCCCTCAGCTGCCTAGTTGTACCTGGCTGGACACAAAAATAGGGCGAAGCTCCACGTATTTTTTTTTTAAATTCATGAAATTCATGGAATAATTAAGAAAAAAAGGGCTTCCCTATATTGTTGTGTCCGGCTAGGTACAAATAGGCAGCTGGTGGTTGGGAGCAGCCCGTTCCTGCCTGCTGTACCTGACTGGACACAAATATAGGGCGAAGCCCCACATCAATTTTTTTTTCATTATTTCATGAATTTCCTGAAATAATTTAAAAAAAATTGACGTGGGGTTTCGCCCTATATTTGTGTCCAGTCAGGTACAGCAGGCAGGAACGGGCTGCCCCCAACCACCAGCTGCCTATTTGTACCTGGCCAGACACAACAATATAGGGAAGCCCTTTTTTAAAAAAATTATTTCATGAAATAATTAAAAAAAAATTGACGTGGGGCTTCGCACTATATTTGTGTCCAGCCAGGTACAGCAGGCAGGGACGGGCTGCCCCCATCCACCAGCTGCCTATTTGTACCTGGTTGGACACAACAATATATGGAAGCCCTTTTTTTCCTAATTATTCCATGAATTTCATGAAATAATTTAAAAAAAAAATGCGTGGGGCTTCACCCTATTTTTGTGCCCAGCCAGGTACAACTAGGCAGCTGGGAGCTGGAATCCGCAGCGCAGGGAGGCCCAAGCTTTCTGGGCCCCACCCGCTGAAAATTGCAGTCCGCAGCCGCCCCAGAAAATGGCGCGTTCATAGAAGCGCCATCTTCTGGCGCTGTACCCAACTCATCCAGGGCCCTGGTGCGGTGGCTCACTGGGTAATAAAGGGGTTAAGGCCAGCTTGGCATTATCAGCTGGCCCTAAGCCCGAAATTCATGGGGTCACGCCAATATTAGACATGACCACCATGAATTTCTAGTAAAGTATTTAAAAAAACACAACACCCAGAATAAAGTCCTTTAATTGAAATAAACACACAATTCTTTATTGTTCTAAATTAAACCATACTTACCGTCACGCCCATTCCAGCTGAAGCCAATGTCTTCTGCAATAAAAGTAAAATAATTAAGCAACCTCATCCTTACCTTTCCATGGTTCCCACGACAGCTTCAGCTCTGCTACATCGAGATGACAGGCTGGACCGCACCAGAACGCTGCCATCCAGCCTGTCATCCCGCGGACACTCAGAAGCGCAGGCATGCTTGCGCTCCTCAGTGTCTCGCTGTGACGGCAAAAAGATGAGACAAGCTCATGTCCAATGAACTCGACGCACCTCATGCACGTCACTGACAGCGTGGGAGAATTCTCCTGCACTCAGCACTTCAGCGTGAAAATTCTCCCACGCTGTCAGTGACGTACATGAGGTCAGCTGAGTTCATTGGACATGAATGAGCTCACCTCATGCACGTCACTGACAGCGTGGGAAAATTCTCACGCTGAAGCGCTGAGTGCAGGAGAATTTTCCCACGCTGTCAGTGACGTGCATGAGGTGAGCTCATTCATGTCCAATGATCTCAGCTCACCTCATGCACGTCACTGACAGCGTGGGAAAATTCTCCTGCACTCAGCGCTACAGCGTGAGAATTCTCCCACGCTGTCAGTGACGTGCATGAGGTGAGCTCATTCATGTCCAATGAACTCATCTGACCTCATGCACGTCACTGACAGCGTGGGAGAATTCTCACACTGAAGTGCTGAGTGCAGGAGAATTCTCCCACGCTGTCAGTGACGTGCATGAGGTGCGCCGAGTTCATTGGACATGAACTCGTCTCATCTTTATGCCGTCACAGCCAGACACTGCAGAGCGCAAGCATGCCTGCGCTTCTCAGTGTCTGCGGGATGACAGGCTGGATGGCAGCGTTCTGCTGCGGTCCAGCCTGTTATCTCGATGTAGCAGAGCTGAAGCTGTCGTGGGAACCATGGAAAGGTAAGGATGAGGTTGCTTTATTATTTTTCTTTTATTGCAGGAGATCGTTGGCTTCAGCTGGAATGGGCGTGACGGTAAGTATGGTTTAATTTAGAACAATAAAGGAATGTGTCTTTATTTCAATTAAAGGACTTTATTCTGGGTGTTTGTGTTTTCTTTTAACTTTGACTATGGGGTTAGTAATGGGGGTGTCTTATAGACGCCTCTCCATTACTAACCTGGGCTTGATGTCAGCTGGCATTATAAGCTGACATCAACCCCAACCCTATTACCCCCTGCCACCGCACCAGGGCAGCGTGGAAGAGCGAGGCAAAGTGCCAGAATTGGCGCATCCTATGGATGCGCCGATTCTGGGGCGGCTGACGGCTGGTGTTTCTAGCCTGGGAGGGGGCCAATATTCATGGCTCCCTTCCTTTGCTATTAATATCAGCCCCCAGCTGTCTGCCTAGCCTTTGCTAGCTATTAAATTAGGGGGGACCCCACGTCATTTTTTGGGGGGGGGGGTCCTCCATTTTAATAGCTAGTAAAGGCTAGGTATTCAGCTGGGGGCTGATATTAGTAGCCTGGGAAGCTCCGTGGGTATTACCCCCTTCCCAGTCTTCAAACATCTGCCCCAGCTGTCTGCTTAACCTCCGCTAGAGAATAAAATTACGGGGAACCCCACGCCAATTTTTTTTAATAATAAATCCTTTATTTTAATACTAAATGACAAGTACAGTAACCAACACTGTCACTGTACTTATTATATATGTGACTGACATGTTTCTATCTATCTAATCTATGTGTGAAGCTCTATTCTGTCTGTTATAAATTGTCGGGTACAGATGCTGAATTGCCGGCCGGCTTTTTTAAAGAGACGGCGCATGAAAACACTATTATTTTTTTTAATAAATCCTTTGCAGTAAATGACAAGTACAGTAAGCAAAACTGTCACAGTACTTCATATATATGTGACTGACATGTTTCTATCTACCTAATCTATGTGTGATTCTCTATTCTTTCTGTTATAAATTGTCGGGTACAGATGCTGAATTGCCGGCCGGCTTTTTTAAAGAGACGGTGCATGAAAACACTATTATTTTTTTTAATAAATCCTTTGCAGTAAATGACAAGTACAGTAAGCAACACTGTCACAGTACTTCATATATATGTGACTGACATGTTTCTATCTATCTAATCTATGTGTGAAGCTCTATTCTGTCTGTTATAAATTGTCGGGTACAGATGCTGAATTGCCAGCCGGCTTTTTTAAAGAGACGGTGCATGAAAACACTATTATTTTTTTTGATAAATCCTTTACACTAAATGACAAGTACAGTAAGCAACACTGTCACTGTGCTTCTTATATGTGTGACTGACATGTTTCTATCTATCTAATCTATGTGTGAAGCTCTATTCTTTCGCTTCTAAATTGTCGGGTACCGGTGTATGCCGCTGCTGAATTGCCGGCTTTTCATGTTTCACTGTGAGCACTGTTCCCATCGATTTGGGCAATCACTGTAATGCCACAACCACCATGGCTGTGGCATTACAGTGAGTGGCAGACAATCCCTGCATGATTGGTGCTCTAAATAGCGCCAGACATGCAGGACACGCTTTTGGTGCACGAACAGTTATCGAACATAACCTCGAACAGCCGAATTTTTTGCAAATCGTTCGGGTTCGTTGAACAACTTGAACACCACCCAAAACAGCTCGAATTTGAGATTGGCGAACAGTTCTAGTCGAACACCGCTCATCTCTACTGAGGAGGTCGACCTCTCTGAGAGGTGTCCAGAGAGAACCTTGGGTCTGCTCAAATTTTGGACATGACCTTAAAGGGGATGTGGGACAATGTTACTGTTTGTAATGGGGTTGTTCAAGAGCTGGGGGCAGACACCAGGTACCCACACTTCAGGGGGAGTTATTGTACCGGGTAACCAAACTATGAGGTGAAGAGATAGTGAAACAGCTGTTAATTCCAGTGCCATACCGACGAAGAGTTTTAGATATGGCCCATTCACATGTTCTGGGGGTGACACCTGGGGGTCAAAAAAACTCAGGAGAGAATAATGAGGAGGTTCTATTGGCCAGGTTGTTATCGAGAGATCTGTTAGAACCCTCCTGTTTGTTTTTTCCATCTTGTGTTTTGCGGTCACCTGACCATCTGCCTTTATATTCCAGCTCCGCCCTTTTGGCTGTGCTGGACTTCAGTGTTGTTTGACTGTTTTGCTAGCCAGGTGCCATTCTCTGTCAGTTCGCTTAGTCCTTCTGGGACCTCTAGTAACTTTTGTCAGTTTATCTTTTTGTGTTCTGCAACAACTTCTCTGTTTAGGAGGTGTCCCATTTTTGTTCCAGTCCTTAGTTATTTTGGGGACCCCTCCCCTTATGCTATAGGTCTTCGTTCAGACTAGCCGAGGACTAAGGCGGGTCTGTTCGCTAGGAACAGGCAGCCCGCTACATCGTAGGTATTCAGCTTAGTCTAACTGTAGGGATAGCTTTCCCCTTTCTTTACTTAGTACTTGTTGCAGATCATAACAGTAAGTCCAGCCTAAAAAAGCTAAAGGAAAGAAATTCAGGGATCAGTATGGCTTCCGTCCAAGTTTTGGCTCAATGCTTGCAGGGATTGTCTCTGGATTTGTGGTGGCAGCATTGGACTCCGTTTTGGAGAATGGGATTCTGAAAGCTCAAGATGATGCTCCATCTAACACTCCGCATGGGAGGTTGTTTGTGCCTAGAACCTATAGGAGAGATTTGTTTGTGGAGTGTCATGAGTCTCGGTTGGCAGGTCATCCAGGAATTTCTGAGACTAAGAGACTTATCAATCGCAGTTTTTGGTGGCCAGGATCTCAGAAAGAAGTCACCAAGTGAATGCGTCAATGTACTGTGTGTGCTAGGTCAAAGGCTTCACATACTCCTGCTGCAGGGTTGCTTTGCCCTCTGGAGGTTCCTAGTGTGCCTTGGACGCATCTCACAATGGATTTTATTACTGATCTGCCTGTGTCTGAGGGTTTTACTGTCATCTGGGTGGTCGTGGACCGTTTAGTAAGATGTTTCATTTGGTTCCATTCATTAAGTTGTCCTGTGCCAAGACTCTCACTAAGGCGTTTGTTAAGGAGATTGTCAAGCTTCATGGCATTCCCACAGATATTGTTTCTGATAGAGGACCTCAGTTTGTGGCTCGCTTTTGGCATGTTGTTTGTGACAGGTTGGGAGTCCATTTGTCATTTTCGTCTGGGTATCATCCTGAGTCTAATGGACAGACTGAAAGAAAGAACCAGGATGTAGAACAGTTTTTGCGATGTTTTGTGGTAGACAATCAAGAGGTGTGGTCTGAGTTTCTGCCTCTCACAGAATTTGCTCTTGACAATCATACATCCTCCTCAGCTGGGTGTTCTCCTTTTTTTGTTGTACTGGGAGACATCCGTCTTTTGGTTCGTACTCCAAATTGAGGTCGGCGGTGCTGGAGGAGGAGAATTTTTCCGGTGAATTGAAGAGAGTTTGGACTAATGTACGTTGCAATCTTCAAGAGGCTAATAAGAAGTCCAAGAAGTATTTTGACAGGAAACAGAAGGAGGTTTTTTTTTACTGTGGGTGACATGGTTTGGTTGTCCTCAAGGAACTTGCGGTTGAGGATTCCCTCTAAAAAACTGGGTCCTAAGTTTGTGGGTCCATTTAAAGTGCTTCAGGTTATTAACCTGTCTGCGGTTAGGTTGGATGTCCCTACTTCCTGGAAGATTAATCCTGTATTTCATGTTTCCTTGTTGAAAGAAGCTGATGTATAAGATAGGGATGCCACTGTCACAGTTCCTCCTGTTGTGGAAGACAGCGAATATGAAATTTCTCGTATCTTGAATTCTAGATGGCATAGAGGGAGATTACAGTATCTCGTCTCCTGGAAGGGTTTCGGTCCCGAAGATAACTCCTGGGTAAGGGCGGATGATGTCTGTGCTCCTAGGCTTGTTAGAGCTTTCCACAGGAGGTTTCTGGATAGGCCTGGGCCTGGAGGATCCAGAGGATCCTCATAAAAGAGGGGGTAATGTTAGAACCCTCCTGTTTGTTTTTTCCATCTTGTGTTTTGCGGTCACCTGACCATCTGCCTTTATATTCCAGCTCCGCCCTTTGGGCTGTGCTGGACTTCAGTGTTGTTTGACTGTTTTGCTAGCCAGGTGCTTCTGTGCCTTTCTCTGTCAGTTCGCTTGGTCCTTCTGGGACCTCTAGTACCTTTTATCAGTTTTTCTTTTTGTGTTCTGCAACAACTTCTCTGTTTAGGAGGTGTCCCATTTTTGTTACAGTCCTTAGTTCTTTTAGGGACCCCTCCCCTTATGCTATAGGTCTTCATTCAGACTAGCCGAGGACTAAGGCGGGTCTGTTCGCTAGGAACAGGCAGCCCGCTACATTGTAGGGATTCAGCTTACTCTTACAGTATGAATAGCTTTCCCCTTTCTTTCGTTAGTACTTGTTGCAGATCATAACAAGATATTAGACTATTGTAGGTCCTGCCCCACCTGCCAGATAACCACGCCATCCTCCCACTTCCATAGTCCTTTGGTCCCCCTACCAGTGATAGAGGTTCCCTTTGAGAGGATTGCCATGGACCTCGTGGGTCCCTTAGTTAAATCAGCCTAGGGCCACCAATACATCCTGGTAGTCATGGACTATGCGACCAGGTACTCCGAAGCGGTAGCCCAAGGAACTCGTCAAGTAAGAGTATAGCCCGGAAATTGGTCCATATTTTTGCCAGGACAAGTTTGCCAAAGGATATTTTGACAGACCAGGGAACCCCCTTCATGAGCAAAGTGCTGAAGGAGCTATGTAAGGTCCTTCAGATTGCCCAGCTGCGGACCTTGGTTTTCCATCCGCAAATGGACGGCCTAGTGGAGCGCTTTAACAAGACCTTAAAGGCAATTGTCAGAAAGGTTGTTGAGAAGGATGGGCGAGACAGGGACTACCTGCTTCCGTTTCTGCCCTTCTCCGTCAGAGAAGTTCTCAAGCCCCCACTGGTTTCTCTCCGCTTGAGCTCCTTTATGGTCGGTATCAAGAGGACTCTTGAACATCGCCAAGGAAAACTGGGATACTGAGGTCACGCCCCACTAAAGCATCATCAAACATGTGACCCAGTTGCAGGAGAGAATGGCAAAAGTAATGCCATCGTAAAGGAACATCTCCTCCAGGCACAAGAAGCCCTGGTGAGGGTGTTTAACCGGTCAGCGAGGCTGAGACAGTTCCAGCCTGGGAATCGCATTTTAGTTCTTATTCCCTCTGTCGAGAGTAAGTTTCCGGCCAAGTGGCAAGGTCCATATCAGGTGGTGGAGAAACTCAGTGAAGGGAACTACAAAGTCCACCAGCCTGGCTGAAGATAGCCATACCAAATGTACCATGTGAACTTGCTCAAGCCATGACGAGATCGGGAAAAGCTGGGGATTCCTTGTTTGGAAGCCAGTCCCAAAGCCTAAGTGGACAACGTCACGATAGCAGAGACTCTATCGCCGGCCCAGAAGCAACAGTGTAGAGAGCTGCTGCAACGGAACCGTGACCTCTTCTCGGATTTGCTGGGACGTACGCAGTATGACGTGCTGACGGAAGCACTCGTCAGGGTAAATCTTAAGCCCTATAGGATTCCTGAAGCCTGCCATAAGGAAATCTCAGCTGAGGTGAAGCGGTTGCTGGGCCTTGGTGTGATAGAGGAATCAAAGAGCGGATGGTCCCATCGGTCTCGTGCCAAAGCCGGACAAGGAATGGAGGTTTTGCAATAACTACCACTGGTTGAATGAGGTATCCAAATGTGATGCATACCCGATGCCCTGCATCAATGAACTCATCGAGAGGCTTGATCCCACGAGGTATATTACCACTCTCAACTCGACAAAGGGCTACTGGCAGTTGCCAATGTCCCAGAAGGACAAGGAGAAGGCTGCTTTCTCAACGCATGATGGGTGTTTGCAATACATCCAAATGCCTTCTGGACTGCAGGGGGCCCCAACCACCTTCTAGAGGGCCATGGATTGGATCCTCGGCCTACATAAGAAATATGCCACAGCCTACCTTGATGACATTGTCGTCTTTAGCCCAGACTGGTCTAGTCATCTACCAAAGATACAGGTGATTCTGGATGCTCTGAGGAAGGCGGAATTTACTATAAATCCGAAAAAAATTGCCATTGGAAAGGAGGAGGCCAAGTAATTAGGCTATGTCATCGAGAGAGGCGAAATTAAGCCACAAGTCAATAAAATCAAGGCAATTCAGAACTGGCTGCAACCGCTCTCCAAGAAGCATGTGAGAGCTTTTCTAAGAATCGTGGGATATTACCGGCAGTTTATCCCAAATTTTGCCATGATTTCCACACCACTCGGAACTCGACGCAGTCCAGTCGTCTTGGGGGGCTACCTGGTTGATCCTGCCAGTAGCATATGCTTGTCTTAAATATTAAGCCATGCACGTGTAAGTACACACGGACGGTACAGTGAAACTGCGAATGGCTCCTTAAATCAGGCACCAAATCAACGTTGGCGAAATGGATGGTTGAAACGGAGAAACGGAGACGGCGGTCCAACAGCTGAAGCTGGCGCTGTGTAAGCAACTGGTCCTGGTCGCACCAGACTTTAATAAAGAAATTGTGGTCCAGACAGACACCTCAGAAGTTGGCCTAGGAGCCGTGATATCCCAAGAGATAAATGGTGAAGAGTATCCCATCCTGTATATGAGCCGGAAGCTCTCGTCCTGCGAGAAAAATTATGCCATTGTGGAGAAAGAATGATTAGCCATAAAATGGGCCATAGACATGCTGAGATATTACCTACTGGGCTGAAAGTTTAAGCTGGTGTTAGACCATGTCCCTTTGAGATGGTTGAGGGAAAAGAGGGGTAAGAGTGCCTGGGTGACTGGGTGGTTCTTAGCTCTCCAGGACTTTAATTTTTACGTGGAGCATAGACCCGGGAAGTTAAATGGTAACCATGATGCCCTCTCCAGAATTCCCTGTTTGGTGTCTGAAGGTGCCCAAACTCCTGGCTTAGGGCAGAGGGGGGGGGGAATATGTGACAGAGTCACTGGTGTTATATGTGAGGGGAGATATATTTCTCTGCAGCTGCTAGCCTCAGTGAATTGAACCCACAACTTTTCTCCAGCATGTTATGTGTTGGGGGTTAAATCACCATTGTAAAAGGGAGTGATTTTTTGTGAATGACTTTGAGAAGGGTGGGAGGTCATTCACTATATCTCCACCTCAGAGTGTGGCTGAGCAAGTTTAAATGCTCAGTCACTGTTTTTTTCACTGTGTTGTGAGTTTGGAGAGACCAGACTTCAGATGGTGGAACTTCAGCTCAGGAGGAGCTGAAGTGTGCTGCAAACTTGTGCAGGCGAACCCCACACATATATGGACTGTGTTATCGTTTATCTTTTTTTTTGCCGTTTTGCCAGCAAGGCTGAATTTATTTTGCTGAAATCTGCAGTGCTTTATGCTGATATAATAAACCTGCAGACAAAAACCGTTCCTGAGTCTACTTCTGAAAGCAGCCAAGTGAGTCATCTTGTCACATACCTTATCTGGCCATGTGGTATGTGAGACATGATCAGACACATCCTATTTCATTTCTGAAGGAGGGTCTCTGAAAGTCACAAAGCCTATTTTTATAGGGCCATCAGGCAGCCCTTACTATTGTTAGAGGGCCATTAGTTGGCTATGCTTTGTTTTTTTCCATTATTAAGAAGCGGGTTGCCTATATTTTTATAGCGAATGCAGTGACTTCAAGGCCTGCCCAAAATTTGGAAAAAACCCCAATACCCCTTTGAACAGAGGGCAAAATTTAAAAAAAAAATTCCATTATTAAGGAGTGGGTCTCTTATAGTGTTATAGCGTATGCAGCAACTCTAAGGTCTGTCCAAAATTTGGAAAAATCCCAATACCCCTTTGAAGAGAAATAGAGGGCTTTGTTTAAAGAAAAAATTCCCATTATTATGGAGCATGTCTCCTATACGTTTATTGCGTATGCAGTAACTGTAAGGGCTGCCAAAAATTACGATGCACTCCAATACCCCTTTGAAGAGACATAGGGTAGGGCTTCAGTAAAAAAAATGTTCCCATTATAAAGGAATGGGTCTCCTATACTGGTAATGCCCATGCAGTGACTGCAAGGGCTGGCAAAAAAATGGACGCAGTCCAATACCCCTTTGAAGTGACATACAGGAGGTCCTCTTTAAAAAAATTGTTACCATTGTTAAGGAATGGATTTCCTATACTTGTAATGCACATACACTAAGTGCTGAAAAACATTTACCCCTGAGGGGTATGAATGAACAGAACATACTGTATAACATACAGAATGTTGGAGGTAGGCCACTAAAAAAAAATCCTACTGGCATTATGAACACCCTTGCAAAAAAACTATGTGGGTGTTGCATCACAGTCACCATGGTGATATGGTGGTGGAAGATGAGGAGAAGAAGAAGGAGGAGGACAACAGAAAATAGAAAAAAAAAGGAAGTTTATAACCATGTCTGGGTGTAGAGAGTTGCACGGGAATAGACTACCCCCCAAAAAAGCCACTGGATTTGACTTTATGTTCTGCTGCTATCATCCAGTGGTGTTGAGAAGTCTGGCCCTATCCAGCCCTTGTTCATTTTGATAAGAGTTAGCCTGTCAGCATTTTCAGTTGACATGCGGGTGTGCCTGTCAGTTATAAATCCCCTAGCAGCACTAAAAACTCGATCTGACAAAACGCTAGCAGTAAGGGAAGACCATGACCTCCAAGGCATAGAGAGACAGTTCTTGCCATGTGTCCAGCTTGGATACCCAAAAATTATAAGGCACAGAGGAATCACAGAGGACGTTGGTACAATTGGCAAGGTACTCTTTCAGCTTCTTCCAAAACATTTCCCTCTTTGTCAGTACCCCACGCATCAGAGCCTGAGGGTCTGCGAAAACTGTCCCACACCTTTGACAGTGTTCTCCTGCCACTGCTGCATCATATTTTTGTCTCTCTCGCCTGTACTCCTTGGTTGTTCAAGGAAATGTGACCTGTGCCGCCAGCATTTTCAGATGGGAATTTTTTGAATAATTCTGCGACAAGGGCCTTCTAGTACTGCAACAATTTACTAGACCTCTCTGCCACTTGAAGGAGAGATACAAAGTTTTCCTTGCAGTGTGGGTCTAGAAGTGTGACCAACCAGTAATTACTGTCAGCCAAAATGGGTACAAGGCGAGGGTCACAGGAAATGCAAAGTAACATAAAGTAAGCCATGTGTGCCAGACTGCCACCAGCCAAGTCTTCCCTGTACTCACCAAGCGGATGACTGTCCTGCTCTCCTTCTCATCCTCCTCCTCCTCATTCTCCCTTTCCTTAGGCCATCCACACTGAATAGGCGCAGGAAACCAACTCCTGTTCCTCCTCTACCTCTTCCTCCTCCTCATTAGCACCCAATCCACATTGGGATGAGATGAAACTGGGCTGTGTGGCATCACCCTGTATGGTTCCTTTCTCCATCTCATCGTGCTGTGCCTGCACTGCCTCCTCTTTAATTGTGAGCAGTGAGCGTTTCAGAAAACAGAGAAGCGGGATGGTGACTCTAATTATGACATCATCACCGCTCACCATCTTGGTGAAGTCCTCAAAGTTTTAGAGGATGACACAGATGTTTGACATCCTCAGTTCTTATGTGCCGAGGCTGATCTGAATTGTGACGGGCATGTTGAAGCTGGTACTCAACAACTGCCCTCTGCTGCTCACAAATCTTTCCCAACATCTGCAAGGTTGAGTTCCAACTTGTGGTGACATAGCTCACCATTCGGTGAGCTGGAAGCTGCAAATGCTGCCAAAACACGGCCAGGACAGTGAAAGCTGTAGGTGACTTTCAAAAATGGGCTCACACACGGCATACTTTGACAAGCAGATCCAGCAGATTTGGGTAGGTTTTGAGAAACTACTGAACCACTAGGTTGAGCACATGGGTCAGGCATGGTACATGTGTGAGGCTGCCTAGCTTCAAATCCATTACAAGGTTCTGGCCATTGTCACACACAACCACGCATGGCTGTAGCTTCACCGGTGACAGCCGCAGATCTGCCTGCTCTTTAACAGCTGTCAACAGCTCTTCAGAGGTGTGCGGTTTGTCCCCTAAGCATATTAGCTTCAGCAGTGTCTGTTGCCGCTTGGCCGAGGTAGTTCTGCAGTGCTCCCAGCTTCCGACTGATGTGGTTATTTCGGAGATGGAGGCTGAGGCTGAGGAGTAGGAGTAGGAGGAGGTGCTGGAGCTGTAGAATGTGGGTGAGGATCCTCATAAAAGAGGGGGTAATGTTAGAACCCTCCTGTTTGTTTTTTCCATCTTGTGTTTTGCGCTCACGTGACCATCTGCCTTTATATTCCAGCTCCGCCTCTTTGTCTGTGCTGGACTGCAGTGCTGTTTGACTGTTTTACTAGTCAGGTGCTTCGGTGCCTATATCACTCAGTTTGCAGAAGATTGGTGGATACACAGCTGATAGTACTACTGAATAGACTGTTAGAATTTCCATAGTCAAGAAAATACAGAAAAATCTTTAAATGAGAAGGTTAATTCTACATTGAGCTCCAGACAGGAAGAGGAAGAGGAGGAGCCTATAGGTGCTGGGAGTTTGTGCTGCTGTAGGAGCTGGGAAGGAGGGAAAAACATCTCCAGGACTTTTTCATCTGACCCCTTCCCAGCGAGGGAGCCAGGCGGAGGTGACCGAGTGGACCGGATGGACCGGTAGGAGGCGACCGGAGGGACGAGCGCAAGAGAGCGCTGTGATAGCGTGCAGCGCCAGCCGGCAGAGGGCGCCAGGTGGTGGTGACCAGGAGGTGACCAGGAGGACCGGTAAGAGGCGACCGGAGGGGCGAGCGCGCTGTGATAGCATGCAGCGTCCCTAGAGGAGATGAGTGAGGGGCAGGAGGCCGCGATAAGCGGCCCTACTGAACCCGAGTGTGTACTGTACTGTATTGTATTTGTATTTTAATTGTATTATATTTAAGTGCTCCCCCCCCCGGCCTTATCTAAATTAATCCCCTGTCCATACTTGATCGATCTCCATATTTAATACAACTCCCCCGGCTATCTTTAGTGATCCCCCAGTCCATATTAAATTGATCACCCCCCGTCCATATTTAAATTGATCCCCTGATCACCCCCCATCCATATTTAACTGATCCCCCTGACCACATTTAAATTGACCCCCCCGTCCTCATTTAATTGATCCCCCAACCACCCCGTCCATATTAAATTGATCCCCCCGACCACATTTAACTGATCGACTCCCCCAGCCCATAATCAATTGATCCCCCTTGTCCATATTTAATAGATTCCCCCTGTCCACTTTTACTGATCCCCAGTCCCTATTTATTTGCCTTATCCCCATCCATATTTAATTAACCCCCTGTCCATAATTAATTGATTGATTCCCCAGTCCACAATTAATTATTTCCCCAGTCCATATTTATTGATCCCCAGTCCATAGTTAATTGACACACCGTCTGTTATGTTCTGCTACCAGAGCTAAGGAAAGAGAGGAGATCTGTCCCTACGATAGAACTCAGCTGAATCCCTACGATGTAACAGGGAACCTGATCCTGCGATCAGACCTGCTAAAGTCCTAAGCTAGTCTGTGCGAAGACCTATAGATGTGGGGGAGGAATCCCTACAAGTACTAAGGACTGGGAGGAATATGGGACACCTCCTAACAGAAATAGTAGCAGACAGACGAACAAACAAAATAGATAGAACATAGAGGTCCGTAGACCAAGCAAACTAACAGAGCTAGATACAGAGCACAGGCTAGCTAGAAAGTAGATATACAATGAAGTCCAGCAAAGCCAGAAGGGCGGAGCAGGATTAAATAGGCCAACAAGGTCATGTGACCAGCAAAGGAAAAAAAACCTAACAGCAAGGTTCTAACAGTACCCCCCCTTCTAAGAGGATCCTCCGGATCCCCTAGGACCAGGCTTATCAGGAAATCTCCTGTGAAACGCTCTGATAAGTCTGGACGCGGAAACATCATCTGACCTCACCCAAGAGTTATCCTCGGGTCCGAAACCTTTCCAGGCCACAAGATACTGCAAACTACCTCTATACCGTCTAGAGTCAAGGATGCGAGAAATTTCATATTCCCCGTCCTCCACCACCGGAGGAACAGAGGCAGAGGCGTCACCATCCGACACAACAGCTTTTTTTAACAGAGAGACATGAAAGACCGGATTAATTCTCCAGGAGGTAGGAAAATCCAACCTAACAGCAGATTGGTTGACAACCTGAAGCACCTTAAAGGGCCCTACAAACTTGGGACCCAATTTCTTAGAAGGAATCCTCAACCGCAGATTCCTAGAGGACAACCAAACCATGTCACCAACAGCGAACAAAACCTCCTGTCGTTTCCTATCAAAGTAGTCTTTAGATTTTCTGTTGGCCTCCTGAAGATTACCACGCACATCCGTCCAAACTCTTTCCAAATCACCGGAAAAATTCTCCTCCTCAGGCACGGCAGATCCCAACTTGGAGAACGACCCAAACGACGGATGTCTCCCAGAACAACAAAAAAAAGGCGAACAACCAGCAGAAGAAGATGTATGATTGTTCAGAGCAAATTCAGCAAGTGGCAGAAACTCAGACCACCCCTCTTGATTGTCTGCCACAAAACAACGCAAGAACTGCTCAACATCCTGGTTTTTCCTTTCTGTCTGGCCATTAGATTCAGGATGATATCCGGACGAAAATGACAAATGAATTCCCAACCTGTCACAAAAGGCACGCCAAAAACGAGCCACGAACTGAGGACCCCTATCAGAAACAATGTCAGTAGGAACGCCATGAAGTCTGACAATTTCCTTGACAAAGGCCTTAGCGAGAGTTTTAGTGCAGGGCAGTTTGACGAAGGGAACCAAGTGACACATCTTGCTAAAACGGTCTACGACCACCCAGATGACAGTAAAACCCTCAGAGGGGGGAAGGTCAGTTATAAAGTCCATAGCCAAATGTGTCCAAGGAGCACTGGGGACCTCCAAAGGACAAAGTAACCCCGCAGCAGGAGTATGTGAGGACTTAGATCTAGCACATATAGTACATTGGCGCACCCACTTAATGACTTCCTTCTGCCATCCAGGCCACCAAAAACTGCGACCCACCAGTCTCTTGGTTTCAGAGATTCCGGGATGACCTGCCAACCGAGATTCGTGACACTCAACAAACAAATCTCTCCTAAAGGTCCCAGGCACAAACAACCTCCCATGAGGAGTGTTAGATGGGGCATTCTCCTGAGCTTTAAGAATCTCATCTTCCAAAACGGAGTCTAAAGCAGCTATCACAACACCTTCTTGTAAAATGTTTTCCTCTTTCTCAGCACCGACTATGGGAGAAAAACTGCGAGACAAGGCATCCGCCTTAACATTCTTAGTACCAGGGATGTAAGTAACGGAGAAATTAAACCGCGAGAAAAACAGTGCCCACCTAGCCTGACGGGCATTCAGGCGCTTGGCAGCATCAAGATATATCAGATTTTTATGATCCGTAAGAACCTGAACGGGAAATTCCGCACCTTCCAAGAAGTGGCGCCAGTGTTCAAATGCGAGTTTAATAGCCAATAATTCCCGATTACCAATATCGTAATTCAATTCAGTCTCCGAAAATTTTTTTGAAAAAAAGGCACAGGGATGTAATCCATCCCCGTTATCCTGAGACAATACTGCGCCAACCCCCACAGAGGAAGCATCAACCTCAACCAAAAATGGCCTAGTAACATCAGGCTGCATAAGGATGGGAGCAGAGGTGAACCTCTCCTTGAGATACACAAAAGCTTCAATGGCCTCAGAAGACCACTGAACCGCATCAGCACCTTTCCTGGTGAGATCAGTCAGAGGTTTGACAATACTAGAAAAATTTTTTATGAATTTTCTATAGTAATTGGCGAAACCCAAAAACCTCTGTATCGATTTCAAACCAATAGGCCTAGGCCATTCCTGCACAGCCTGAACCTTAACCGGATCCATCTCAAAACCTTGGCTGGAGATAATGTAGCCCAAAAAACTAATTCTCTGTACAGCGAACTCACATTTCTCCAGCTTAGCAAAAAGCGAATTGTCCATTAATAACTGTAATACCTCACGCACGCTCCGCCAATGAGACTCCAGATCTGGCGAATAAATCAAAATGTCATCCAAATACACAACCACATTTTTACCGATCAAAGGTCTAAGGATGTCATTAATCAGATTCTGAAAAAATGCAGGAGCATTAGTAAGACCAAAAGGCATAACCAGATTCTCAAAATGACCCACAGGAGTGTTAAAAGCAGTCTTCCATTCATCACCCTCCTTCATGCGCAACAGATTGTATGCCCCCTTAAGGTCAATTTTAGAGAACCACTTGGCCCCCAATAACTGGTTAAACAGATCAGGAATCAATGGCAGTGGGTAAGGATTGCGTACCGTAATTTTGTTAATCTCACGAAAATCCAGACAAGGACGTAAACCGCCGTCCTTTTTTTTTACAAAAAAAAATCCAACCGCCACAGGAGACTTAGAGGGCCTAATGTGACCGGCGGCCAAACTTGTCTGTATGTATTCCTCCAAAGCCTTCCTCTCAGGAATAGTAAGGTTAAATAAACGACTTTTAGGAAGAATCGCTCCAGGGACAAATTCAATAGAACAATCATAGTCTCTATGGGGAGGCAAAACCTGCGATTCTTTCTCAGAAAAAAACTCTCCAAAAATCCTGAATAGGAACAGGCAATTCTCCCCTATCCAAAGCTGCAATACGCCCGTTACAACACTTGTCATAACATTTATGGCTCCAGGATTTAATTTCACTGGTAGACCAATCCAGTACAGGATTGTGAAATTTTAACCAGGGCAAACCCAATATTACTGGAGAAGGCAAGTTATTCAACACTACCAAATCCAATTTCTCATGGTGAACACCATTAATAGTGAGAGGAAATTCACTGACCTTGAGAGTAATATTCTTCAAAGGGGAACCATCCACAGAAACCACAGCAATGGGGGATGATAAAGGTTCAGGTTTTAAATTGAGTTTTTCCACGAATCCCCCATCAATTACATTCAGTGTAGACCCGCAATCAACAAACACCCGAAATTCCATTAATTTTTCCTGAGCAATCGTGGAAGCAGCTAAAAATATTCCCTTGGAATTTAAACAGGCAATACGGGCATGACTGACCATTTTTTTTTCTTTCTTCATACGAAGCTCACAGCCTTTAATCAAATGACCAGATTTTCCGCAATAGAAACACAAGCCTTCCGAAAAACGACGGTCTTTTTCTTGAGAGCGAGGTGCCACCGATCCAATCTCCATCGGTTCACCACTGTTAGTACACACATTATCATAACCAGAAACTGACATAGCAGAGGATTTGCTCTCATTAACCCTAGCACGCAGTCTTCTATCCACCCGTATAGCTAATTGCATAGCCTGTTGCAAATCCTCAGGTGTAGGATAAGCAATTAGCAGGTCTTTAACCCTTTCACTGAGCCCAGCAAGAAATAGACTTTTCAGAGCAGAATCGTTCCACCCTGTTTGAGTGGACCAACGACGAAAATGAGTACAATATTTTTCGACATTACCTGATCCTTGTTTTAAACGTCTCAACTCAGTCTCAGCTGATGCGACATGGTCAGGATCATCATATAATAGTCCTAAAGCAGAAAAAAAACTATCCACTGATCTGAAGCATGTATCACTAGGTTGCAAAGAAAAGGCCCACTCCTGAGGCTCTTTGCGCAAAAGTGACATTATGAACCCTACGCGCTGGGATTCATCCCCAGAGGACTTGGGTCTCAAACGAAAATACAATAAGCAAGCATTTTTAAATGAAAAAAATTCTCGATGTTCACCAAAAAATAAATCCGGCAAACATACCTTAGGCTCCAAGAAATATGCTCCAGGACAGTTACTCACGTGCTGACGGAGCTCGGCCACTTCCAGAGAGAGTCCCTGCAGGTGTTTAGCCAAATCCTGAACCGACACCATGATGGAACAAAAAAAATCTTTCCTTAGAGAATTTGCTGGCTGGACTTACTGTTATGTTCTGCTACCAGAGCTAAGGAAAGAGAGGAGATCTGTCCCTACGATAGAACTCAGCTGAATCCCTACGATGTAACAGGGAACCTGATCCTGCGATCAGACCTGCTAAAGTCCTAAGCTAGTCTGTACGAAGACCTATAGATGTGGGGGAGGAATCCCTACAAGTACTAAGGACTGGGAGGAATATGGGACACCTCCTAACAGAAATAGTAGCAGACAGACGAACAAACAAAATAGATAGAACATAGAGGTCCGTAGACCAAGCAAACTAACAGAGCTAGATACAGAGCACAGGCTAGCTAGAAAGTAGATATACAATGAAGTCCAGCAAAGCCAGAAGGGCGGAGCAGGATTAAATAGGCCAACAAGGTCATGTGACCAGCAAAGGAAAAAAAACCTAACAGCAAGGTTCTAACACCGTCCATACTTAATTAATCCACCTGACCTACTTAGCTGATTCCCCCGTCCATACTTGATACTTAATTGATCCCCCGTCCATACTTAACTGATCCCCCGCCGATATCTAATTGATACACTTGCACATCCCTAATTGATCACCGTCCATACACCTATATATAAATAATTGTGCTTTGGACTTGTATATATATACTGACTGTATCCCCATATTTAGAATGACGTCCATGTTGGCCGGAGCCGTGCAGTGTACATCTTGCGCAATGTATGCATTCCGTGAGCAATCGCTCGAGGATCCATACTGCTGCGAGAGATGTGAGCATATCGTGCACTTGGAAGCCCAAATTCTGGATCTAAGTGCTCAGATAGCGATACTGAGGAGCATCGACAACATGGAACGGAGTTTGCTGCTCACCGAGCAGACACTCAATGGGTCAATACTGGGGGTGGAGCATAGAGGGGAAGTGCAGGCTGAACAGGCAGGGAGCTGGATAACAGTTAGGAGGGATAGAGGGAAGAAGTATAGGAAGGTTGGTTCAGAGCCGGCATTATTGGAGCACGACAGATCCTCTGACCGCCGGGGGTAGTGTTTGCTCAAGTAATGAGGGGGAGGGGGGAAGTGTAGGGCAGGCAAGACAGGTCCTGGTAGAGGGTGACTCTATTATTAGGGGGACAGACAGGGCAATCTGTCACAAAGACCGAGATCGCCAAACGGTGTGCTGCCTCCCTGGCGCTCGAGTCCGGCACATCGCGGATCGGGTTGACAGGTTACTGGGTGGGGCTGGCGAAGACCCAGCGGTCATGGTCCACATCGGCACCAATGACAAAGTGAGTGGTAGATGGAGGGTCCTTAAAAATGATTTCAGGGACCTAGGTAGGAAGCTTAGGGCAAGGACCTCCAAGGTAGCTTTCTCAGAAATACTACCAATCCCGCGAGCCACACAGGAGCGCCAACGGGAAGTTAGGGAGGTGAATAAGTGGCTAAAGAGTTGGTGCAAGGCGGAAGGGTGTGGGTTCATGGAGAACTGGGCCGACTTCGCGGTCGGCCACAGGCTCTACCGTAGGGACGGGCTGCACCTCAATGGGGAGGGTGCAGCGGTGCTGGGGAAGAAGATGGTTAATAGGTTGGAGGAGTTTTTAAACTAGAGATGGGGGGGGGAACCAAGGAGATAGGTGGGATGTGAGGCAAGCAAGGGGGAAGGGGAGAAGTGAATATAATGAGGGTGGAGAGGGGGGTGGGGATAGTACAGTTAGATCGTTAGAGAAGAATAAAAGGCTAAAAGGATACAACTTATTTGCAAGAAACAGACTTGATAAACGAGGAGGAGGTGTTGCATTGTATGTTAGAAAAGCGTATATCTGCACAGAGATTGAAGCTTCAGAGACTGGGAGTTCTGTGGAAACTGTTTGGGTAAGAATAAAATGAGAGAACAACGGAAAGGACACCATTGTAGGCATTTACTACAGGCCACCTGGGCAAGCTGAAGATATGGATGAACTCTTTATGTATCAAATGACCAAGTTCTCCAAAAAATATGACGTAGTGGTCATGGGAGATTTCAACTATCCAGACATTTGTTGGGAATCTCTCTCAAATAAACTAACAGGTCAAGCAAATTCTTATCCTCTCTTGGTGACAACTTTATCTTCCAAAAGATAGGGGAGAAAACAAGGGGATCTGCTACTTTGGATCTAATCCTTATAAACAGGGAGGAAATGGTTGAGGAGGTAAAGGTGGCTGGGACCCTAGGAGGCAGCGATCATGCTATTATAGAATTTTGGATAACTAGAGGAGGAAGACATGTGAAGACTCAGACTTCAAGGTTAGATTTTAGAAAGGCAGATTTTAAGAGACTCAGAAAGAGAATAGCAGGGATCCAATGGCTGGATGTCCTTAAGGACAAAAATGTCCAGGAAGGATGGGAAATTTTTAAAAATGAGATTCTCAAAGCACAATCGTTAACAATCCCGAAAAGTAGGAAGAATGGGAAGCATTTAAGGAAACCAGGATGGATGAACACAGAACTTAAACACATGCTAAAAAGAAAGAAAGAAATGTTTATTAAATGGAAAGAGGGAGGCACATCTAAAGAAGATTATAATGCAGTCTGCAGATCCTGTAGGGCACGTATCAGGTTAGCTAAAGCTGACAATGAATTAAGGCTTGCAAGAGATGTCAAAAGCAATAAAAAAGGATTTTGGGGGTATGTCAAAAGTAAAAGAAAAGTCAAAGATGCTATAGGATTTTTACAGGATGAAAATGGAGAAATGGTAAGAGAGGATGTTGAGAAGGCCGAACTTTTTAATTCCTATTTTGCATCTGTTTTCTCTCAGAAAGAAAATGTAACATCAACTGATCTTCACTGTCCTTTTAAAGGAATAGAGGAATCCAAGTTATCTGTAAACAGAAAGATTGTGAGGGAATATTTAGCTAACATAAATGAGTTCAAGTCTCCAGGTCCAGATGAATTACACCCCAGAGTACTGAAGGAGATCGTAGAAGAAATTTTAGAACCACTCTCCATAATCTTTGAAAATTCTTGGAGAACAGGAGAAGTCCCAGAAGACTGGAGAAGAGCAAATGTTGTTCCTATCTTCAAAAAGGGGAAGAAGGTGGACCCAGGGAACTATAGGCCGGTGAGTCTGACTTCTATACCAGGAAAGATCTTTGAACAAATTATTAAACAACATGTATGTAAGTACATGGATAAGAATGAAGTGATTAACCAGAGTCAGCATGGGTTTGTAACTAACAAGTCATGTCAGACTAACTTAATTTCCTTCTATGACAGAATCACTGACTGGGTGGATCAGGGAAATGCTGTAGATATAGTATATCTTGACTTCAGCAAAGCATTTGACAAAGTATCTCACACCATCCTTATTGAAAAAATGACCAAGTATGCAATGGACCAGGCAACTGTTAGGTGGATTCATAACTGGCTTAGTGATCGGACTCAAAGGGTGGTTGTAAATGGCTTCACATCCAGCTGGATGAATGTCTCAAGTGGGGTACCACAGGGCTCCGTCCTGGGACCTGTATTGTTCAACATCTTTATCAATGATTTAGATGAAGGAATTGAGGGTAAACTGATTAAATTTGCTGATGACACAAAGCTAGGAGGGTAAGCTAATACTAGAGAAGAGAGAGAGAGGATTCAAAAAGACCTAAATAAACTGGAGCAGTGGGCAGCAACCAACAGAATGGTTTTTAACAGGGAAAAATGCAAAGTACTACATCTGGGCAATAAAAATGAAAAAAGCATATACAGAATGGGAGGAATAGAGCTAAGCAACAGTACATGTGAAAAAGACTTAGGTATACTAATAGATCATAGACTGAACATGAGTCAACAGTGTGATGCAGCAGCAAAAAAGGCAAATACAATTCTGGGATGTATTAACAGAAGCATACAGTCTAGATCACGTGAAGTCATTATCGGTCTTTACTCCTCTTTGGTCAGACCTCATCTGGAATACTGTGCACAGTTTTGGGCACCACATTTTAAAAAAGACATAGACAAACTGGAGCAAGTTCAGAGAAGAGCGACCAGAATGGTGACTGGTCTGCAAACCATGTCCTATGAGGAACGGTTGCAGGATTTGGGAATGTTTAGCTTGCAAAAAAGAAGACTGAGAGGAGACTTAATAGCTGTCAACAAATATGTCAAGGGCTGTCACATTGTAGAAGGATCATCTTTATTCTCATTTGCACAAGGAAAGACTAGAAGCAATGGGATGAAACTAAATGGGAGGAGACACAGATTAGATTATAAAAAACTTTTTGACAGGGTGATTAATGAGTGGAACAAGCTGCCACGAGAGGTGGTGAGTTCCCCTTCAATGGACGTCTTCAAACAGAGGCTGGACAGACATCTGTCTGAGATGATCTAGTGAATCCTGCTTTGAGCAGGGGGTTGGACCAGATGACCCAGGAGGTCCCTTCCAACTCTACCATTCTATGATTCTATGATTCTATGAATAGGATGCTAAATAACCCCAAAGTTTTATCTTGCATGCTGACCAACGCAAGAAGCCTGACCAATAAGGCGGATGAGCTGCGGGCGCTTATATCGGAGGAGAGGTATGACATCGTAGGTATAACAGAGACTTGGCTAGACGATAGCTACGACTGGGCGGTAAATTTATTAGATTATAGTTTATTTAGAAGGGACCGGAAGCAGGGGAAAGGCGGAGGAGTCTGCTTATATGTAACGTCATGTCTAAAGCCCAGACTAAGGGAAGATATAGGAGAGGGAGAAGAGGGGGTCGAGTCCATGTGGGTAGAGATAGAGGGGGCAAAAAATAATAATAAAATATTACTGGGGGTCTGCTATAAGCCACCAAATATAACAGAGGAGAATGAGAATCTGCTATTAGGACAAATAGACAAAGTAGCAAAACATAATGAAATGATTGTAATGGGGGATTTCAACTACCCGGATATTGACTGGGAAACAGAAACCTGTAGATCTCAGAAAGGAAAAAGGTTCTTGACAAATATTAAGGATAATTATCTCTCCCAACTAGTGCAGGAATCAGCGAGAGAGAAGGCCGTGTTGGACTTAATATTGAATAATAGGCCTGATAGAATAACTGAGGTACAGATAGGGGGGCACCTAGGTAATAGCGATCATAATATTATCGACTTCAAAATGCCCTTCAGTAGGGTTATCAATAAGGGAACAACAAAAACATTAAGCTTTAGGAGGGCGAAGTTTGATCAGCTGATAGAAAACCTTCAACTTATTGACTGGGACAAAGTTCTTAATCAAAGGAATACTAATAGTAAATGGGAAACCTTCAAAAGAATTCTGAATACTCAGTGCGAGAGATATATACCGCATGGGAATAAAAGGGCCAGAAATAAGAGGAAACCAATATGGTTGAACAAGAACGTAAAAGGGGCGTTAAATAGCAAAAAAGAGGCATTCAAGAGATTAAAACTAGAGATGAGCGTTGTTCTACTCAAACTGTTCGCCAATCTCAAATTCGAGCTGTTTTGGGAGGTGTTCGAGCCGTTCGGCGAACACAAACAATTTGAGAAAAATTCGGCTGTTCGAGGTTATGTTCGATAACTGTTCGTGCACCAAAATCATAACTGGATTTTTTCTCAGTAATGATGAAAATTAATGTTAATACGCAGTTTGAGTGTACAGCGGGGTGGGGGGAGGGGCAGGGGATGGATCTCTGCAGGAACAATGAAGATCTCCATTTTTTTTTTCTCTTTCCCGCATTTACAGTGGGGAGGTGCAATCTGTCAGCCTATCAGCAGCGCACACACGGAGCAAAGTGCTTTTTTTCACACAAGCAAGGGCATGTGTCATTGGCAGTGTATGTCACATGTCCTTGCCCTATAAGACCAAGCCATTTTCCCCGTCGCCACCATTTTCTCACTGCTGCAGCTGCGTGTTAGATGGCACCGCTGTTGCTGTGTGCGCTATACCTTGTTAATTTCAAGCCAATTTTCGCACAAATCTACAGATAGCTTGGGAGTAGGGAATAGTTGTGATTGCAGTCCTTTTAAGGACTAGGTTACAGCATTTCCTACGACTTTTATCAGGCAGGTCTGTGCTCTTAAATAGATAGATTGTGGGAGTAAAGACTAATTGTAATTGGAGTCCTTTTCAGGACTAGGTTACATCAGTTCCTATCAGTTTTTGCCAGGCAGGTCTGTGCCAGTGCTGTGCAAGTTTTTTTCACAGCATTTGGCTGAATCTAGCAAAGCTAATCCTTTTTGGCCTATTGCAGAGTGTGTTAATCAGTGGAGTAGCCTATCTGTGTTGCAAGATATACCACCTGTGTATAGAATACCAATTTTTTTACTGCACCTAGTGAAGTAAAATCTTTTGGGCATAGCATCATTCTATTAGTCCATCTATACTGACCTCCATCAGGTTGCAAATTGAATTTAATTTTTTTCTGCATCTAGCTCTGAAAAAATATTGGCCTTCTAGCAGTGTGTGGGACTTTCTCTATTAGTCCATCTATACTGACCTCCATCAGGTTGCAAATTAAAAATAATTTTTATCTGCATCTACCTCTGAAATAATATTTGGGCTTCTAGCTGTGTGTGGGACTTGTTCTATTAATCCATCTATACAGACCTCCATCAGGTTGCAAACTGAATATATTTTTTTCTGCATCTACCTCTGAAAAAATATTGGGCTTCTAGCTGTGTGTGGGACTTGTTGTATTAGTCCATCTATACTGACCTCCATCAGGTTGCAAACTGAATATATTTTTTTCTGCATCTACCTCTGAAAAAATATTGGGCTTGTAGCTGTGTGTGGGACTTGTTCTATTAATCCATCTATACAGACCTCCATCAGGTTGCAAACTGAATATATTTTTTTCTGCATCTACCTCTGAAAAAATATGTGGCCTTCTAGCAGTGTGTGGGACTTTCTCTATTAGTCCATCTATACTGACCTCCATCAGGTTGCAAACTGAATATAATTTTTTTCTGCATCTAGCTCTGAAAAAATATTTGGCCTTCTAGCAGTGTGTGGGACTTTCTCTATTAGTCCATGTATACTGACCTCCATCAGGTTGCAAATTAAAAATAATTTTTATCTGCATCTACAGTACCTCTGAAAAAATATTTGGGCTTCTAGCTGTGTGTGGGACTTGTTCTATTAGTCCATCTATACTGACCTCCATCAGGTTGCAAATTGAATATAATTTTTATCTGCATCTAGCTCTGACAAAATATTTGGCCTTCTAGCAGTGTGTGGGACTTTCTCTATTAGTCCATCTATACTGACCTCCATCAGGTTGCAAATTGAATATAATTTTTATCTGCATCTAGCTCTGAAAAAATATTTGGCCTTCTAGCAGTGTGTGGGACTTTCTCTATTAGTCCATCTATACTGACCTCCATCAGGTTGCAAATTAAAAATAATTTTTATCTGCATCTACCTCTGAAAAAATATTTGGGCTTCTAGCTGTGTGTGGGACTTGTTCTATTACTCCATCTATACTGACCTCCATCAGGTTGCAAACTGAATATATTTTTTTCTGCATCTACCTCTGAAAAAATATTGGGCTTCTAGCTGTGTGTGGGACTTGTTGTATTAGTCCATCTATACTGACCTCCATCAGGTTGCAAATTAAAAATAAATTTTATCTGCATCTACAGTACCTCTGAAAAAATATTTGGGCTTCTAGCTGTGTGTGGGACTTGTTCTATTAGTCCATCTATACTGACCTCCATCAGGTTGAAAATTAAAAATAATTTTTATCTGCATCTACAGTACCTCTGGAAAAATATTTGGGCTTCTAGCTGTGTGTGGGACTTGTTCTATTAGTCCATCTATACTGACCTCCATCAGGTTGCAAATTAAAAATAATTTTTATCTGCATCTAGCTCTGAAAAAATATTTGGCCTTCTAGCAGTGTGTGGGACTTTCTCTATTAGTCCATCTATACTGACCTCCATCAGGTTGAAATTAAAAATAATTTTTATCTGCATCTACCTCTGAAAAAATATTTGGGCTTCTAGCTGTGTGTGGGACTTGTTCTATTAATCCATCTATACAGACCTCCATCAGGTTGCAAACTGAATATAATTTTTTTCTGCATCTAGCTCTGAAAAAATATTTGGCCTTCTAGCAGTGTGTGGGACATGTTCTATTAGTCCACTTTTACTGACCTCCATCAGGTTGCAAATTCAAAATAATTTTTTGTCTGCATCTAGCTCTGAAAAAATATTTGGCCTTCTAGCAGTGCGTGGGACTTTCTCTATTAGTCCATCTATACTGACCTCCATCAGGTTGCAAACTGAATATATTTTTTTTCTGCATCTACCTCTGAAAAAATATTGGGCTTGTAGCTGTGTGTGGGACTTGTTCTATTAATCCATCTATACAGACCTCCATCAGGTTGCAAACTGAATAAACATTTTTTCTGCATCTACCTCTGAAAAAATATTTGGGCTTCTAGCTGTGTGTGGGACTTTCTCTATTAGTCCATCTATACTGACCTCCATCAGGTTGCAAATTAAAAATAATTTTTATCTGCATCTACCTCTGAAAAAATATTTGGGCTTCTAGCTGTGTGTGGGACTTGTTCTATTAATCCATCTATACAGACCTCCATCAGGTTGCAAACTGAATATATTTTTTTCTGCATCTACCTCTGAAAAAATATTGGGCTTCTAGCTGTGTGTGGGACTTGTTGTATTAGTCCATCTATACTGACCTCCATCAGGTTGCAAACTGAATATATTTTTTTCTGCATCTACCTCTGAAAAAATATTGGGCTTGTAGCTGTGTGTGGGACTTGTTCTATTAATCCATCTATACAGACCTCCATCAGGTTGCAAACTGAATATATTTTTTTCTGCATCTACCTCTGAAAAAATATGTGGCCTTCTAGCAGTGTGTGGGACTTTCTCTATTAGTCCATCTATACTGACCTCCATCAGGTTGCAAACTGAATATAATTTTTTTCTGCATCTAGCTCTGAAAAAATATTTGGCCTTCTAGCAGTGTGTGGGACTTTCTCTATTAGTCCATGTATACTGACCTCCATCAGGTTGCAAATTAAAAATAATTTTTATCTGCATCTACAGTACCTCTGAAAAAATATTTGGGCTTCTAGCTGTGTGTGGGACTTGTTCTATTAGTCCATCTATACTGACCTCCATCAGGTTGCAAATTGAATATAATTTTTATCTGCATCTAGCTCTGACAAAATATTTGGCCTTCTAGCAGTGTGTGGGACTTTCTCTATTAGTCCATCTATACTGACCTCCATCAGGTTGCAAATTGAATATAATTTTTATCTGCATCTAGCTCTGAAAAAATATTTGGCCTTCTAGCAGTGTGTGGGACTTTCTCTATTAGTCCATCTATACTGACCTCCATCAGGTTGCAAATTAAAAATAATTTTTATCTGCATCTACCTCTGAAAAAATATTTGGGCTTCTAGCTGTGTGTGGGACTTGTTCTATTACTCCATCTATACTGACCTCCATCAGGTTGCAAACTGAATATATTTTTTTCTGCATCTACCTCTGAAAAAATATTGGGCTTCTAGCTGTGTGTGGGACTTGTTGTATTAGTCCATCTATACTGACCTCCATCAGGTTGCAAATTAAAAATAAATTTTATCTGCATCTACAGTACCTCTGAAAAAATATTTGGGCTTCTAGCTGTGTGTGGGACTTGTTCTATTAGTCCATCTATACTGACCTCCATCAGGTTGAAAATTAAAAATAATTTTTATCTGCATCTACAGTACCTCTGGAAAAATATTTGGGCTTCTAGCTGTGTGTGGGACTTGTTCTATTAGTCCATCTATACTGACCTCCATCAGGTTGCAAATTAAAAATAATTTTTATCTGCATCTAGCTCTGAAAAAATATTTGGCCTTCTAGCAGTGTGTGGGACTTTCTCTATTAGTCCATCTATACTGACCTCCATCAGGTTGAAATTAAAAATAATTTTTATCTGCATCTACCTCTGAAAAAATATTTGGGCTTCTAGCTGTGTGTGGGACTTGTTCTATTAATCCATCTATACAGACCTCCATCAGGTTGCAAACTGAATATAATTTTTTTCTGCATCTAGCTCTGAAAAAATATTTGGCCTTCTAGCAGTGTGTGGGACATGTTCTATTAGTCCACTTTTACTGACCTCCATCAGGTTGCAAATTCAAAATAATTTTTTGTCTGCATCTAGCTCTGAAAAAATATTTGGCCTTCTAGCAGTGCGTGGGACTTTCTCTATTAGTCCATCTATACTGACCTCCATCAGGTTGCAAACTGAATATATTTTTTTTCTGCATCTACCTCTGAAAAAATATTGGGCTTGTAGCTGTGTGTGGGACTTGTTCTATTAATCCATCTATACAGACCTCCATCAGGTTGCAAACTGAATAAAAAATTTTTCTGCATCTACCTCTGAAAAAATATTTGGGCTTCTAGCTGTGTGTGGGACTTGTTCTATTAGTCCATCTATACTGACCTCCATCAGGTTGCAAATTGAATATAATTTTTTTCTGCATCTAACCCAGCCAATAGTTTTGGCCTAATACCACAGTTTGGCCACTCAGCTCTGCTCGGTTCCCATCCATTGTTTTTTTGTGCAAACAACTCCAGAGTTGTGAATTAGTTAACCACCAAAATGAGTGGAAAAAGGCCTGCTGCTGGTGGAAAGGGGAATAGGCGTGTTGGGAAGGGGAAAAAAGGTTGTGTCCGTGGGGTAGGTGTTAAAGCAACAGTAACATCTACAGAAGAAAGACCATCTTCCAGCCAAACTAAATTGTCTACTTCTTTTAGCGGACAATGTGATAAGATCCCTTTCTTACGGCCACGCCAATCGCTACAAATTCCAGATGAGGCACAAAAACAGCAGGTGCTTCAACGGATATCAAGTGCTCCTTTAAGTGGGCTCTCCTCCACATCAACTTCAACATCACAAATACTCCAGTCCTCAAAGGTGTCACCCCAATCGCACTTGCTTCCTCACAGCTCCCAAATCTCCAGCTGCCCGTCTGAGTATGAGGTAGAACAGATGGTTGAGTCTGCAGAGCTGTTTACTCATACTATAGCCTGGGAATCAGAGGTCGACTCCAGCGCTTCTGTGAATCCAGACGAGGAAATGATCTGCACTGATGCCCAGAATCTTTATGAGTCGGATCCAGGACCAGACGCAGAAGGTTCTGACCATAATGTAGACCCTCATTCCCAAACTGTAACTCCTGTTGGTGGAGACAATGAGGAAGACGATGATAAGACTCAAATACCTGATTGGAGCGACAACTTTAGTTTTTTGTCAGGGCAGGAACAGGTTGGCTCTGAGGACGACGGGTGTGATAACGCACAGGGTTATGATGATGAGGTTGGAGATCCCACTTACTGTCAACCCACAGTCAGCCAAGAGATGAGGTCTGCAGAGGAGGTGGAGGAAGATGCTAGTGACGACGAGGTCAGGTTGCGCCTTCCTGGACAGAGACGTAGTACTGGAAGCACGTCAACAACTGCATCCTCAAACACAACTCTGCCTCTCACCACAAGTCGTGGTGGCTCTTCAGGTCGCATGGGTGCTAAGCCTTGCATAGCCTGGGCATTTTTTCAGATCGATAAAGATGACCCAACTCGTGTTATCTGTAACATTTGTCAGCAAAAGCTAAGTAGAGGCCAAAAAATACATAGTTTGAGTACTTCATGCATGAACTGGCACATGGACATGAAGCATAAGTTGCAGTGGGAAGCTCAGTGTGCTACAATGCGGCCTAGCCGGCCGGGCCAACCACCGTCTGCCATATCTTGTGCATCCGCGGCCTCTTCATCCTCTGTGACTGGTGGGACAGCAGTCACACCTGTTTTGGGGCGCAGACCTGCCACCTCTTTACCCGCAACAGCCAGCGTGATTGGCAGGTCATCATTTTCTTTGGAGGTGGTAACACCAGCTGGTGTTGAGCGCTGTCCGACATCGATAGCACCACCTTTGGATCAAGGCAACCTAACATGTCCGCCTGCATCTTCCTCACAGACCGGCAGTTTGCCGGGGACACCCTTATCAACCCCGTCTAAGCACAATAGCCAGCCCTCGGTCCCTCAGATGTGGACAAGTAAAAGACCATTTCATCCTAGCCATGAGAAAGCTAAGAGGTTGAATTTCACCATCTGCAAGCTCTTGGCTACAGAAATGCTGCCTTTCCGCCTGGTGGACACAGAGGATTTTCGAGACCTTATGTCCGTCGCAGTGCCCCAGTACCAGATGCCCAGTCGGCACTACTTCTCAAAGAAAGGTGTGCCTGCGCTCCACCAGCATGTCGCACACAACATCACCGCTTCTTTGAGAAACTCTGTGTGTGACAGGGTGCATTTCACCACAGACACTTGGACGAGTAGGCATGGACAGGGGCGTTACATGTCGCTGACTGGGCACTGGGTAACTATGGTGACAGCAGGACAAGGGGCTGCTGTCCAAGTCTTGCCGTCCCCACGAGTTGTGCGTCAATCCTCTTTATGTCAAAGTTCCTCCACTGCTTCTGCCTCCTCAACCTCCTCTCGGTCTTCCACCTGCACCCAAAGCCTGTCTGGTCATGCCACAAGCTTTCTAACTGTGCAGAAGGGATCCTGCACACCTCCTTACTATGCTGGCAGTAGGGCTCAACGTCATCAGGCGGTTTTTACTTTGAAATGTCTGGGAAATGTGAGTCACACAGCTGAGGAGTTGTGGTCAGCTCTGGAGAACCAATTTCATGAATGGTTGTCTCCACTGGATCTGAAACCAGGGAAGGCCGTGTGCGACAATGCTGCAAACCTGGGTGCGGCCCTTCGCCGGGGCAATGTCACACACGTGCCTTGTATGGCTCACGTGTTGAACCTGGTTGTCCAGCAATTTTTAGCCCACTATCCCAGACTAGATGGCCTTCTGCAGAGGGCACGGTCGCTGTGTGCTCACTTCCGCCGTTCGCATCCCGCAACTCAGCGACTTACATCTCTACAGAAGTCGTTGGGCCTGCCACTTCACCGGCTAAAATGCGATGTGCCTACCCGGTGGAATTCAACTCTGCACATGTTGCAGCGACTGTGGCAGCACCGACAAGCCCTGGTGCAATACGTTCTGACGTATAGCCTGGGCCAACGAGATCCAGAGGTGGGGCAAATCACGCTGGAGGAGTGGTCTCAGATCAGGGACCTATGCACCCTTCTGCACAGTTTTGAAATGGCGACGAAGATGTTTAGTGCTGACGATTAGTGTTGAGCCACCCCCGTAGTGTTCGAGTTCGGTTCGGTTCGTCGAACACCCGTGTGTTCGCCGAACTGTTCGTCGAACTGTTCGTCAAACACCTTTGAACACCGTTAAAACCAATGGCAGGCAAACAAAAACACATAGAAACACATAGAAAACACCTTCAAAGGTGTCCAAAAGCTGACAAACTGCTCAGAAGACACAACTAACACATGGAAAAGTGACAAGTACATATAGTCATGCGAAAAGAAAAGAGGTGGAGGAGTAAAAGGAGGGGGAGACACAGATATAGGCATGTCATGCCCTTCTAAAATCCAAAAAGTGAGAAGCCGACACGGCCAGTCCGTTCCTGCCCGTGCCACCTCCGTGTCGCCGGGTTTGTGCCAGAGCCGCGGTGGACCCTGACGGCTAGCCCCCCTCTCCCAATACTGGTGCCTGTCCGCTGGTGGGTCGAGAGAGCCCCCCTGTGGTGGAGGCAGCTCTAAGCTTTTTAATTTAAATTGTCCCTCTAATTTGAATGAATACACTTTAAATCCATTTACAAGGATCTATTGGAGGGCAAGTCTCATGCCAGCAGCCGCGTAATTCCAGCTCCAGTAGCGTCCACTAAAGCTGCTGCAGTTAAAAAGCTTTTATAAGGATCGAGCTCGGCTGTCCACCGCAAGGCATCCTACTGCCAGTCCCAGCCCCTATGCCTTGGGGTGCCTCCTGATGCTCTTCACTAAGTATCCCGTGGTCCCGAAGCATTTCCTTTGAAAAAATTAAGTGTCCAAACTACAGGTGGTGTAGCTTGCTTAACAGCCGGGATAATCCGCTGACTAGCAGACACTGCTACTAGGCACAAAGTATTTCCTGGGCTAGATGCAGTTAAAAATTTGTAAGTAGATACTCTCGTTGGATGCTGAGAAAGCATTCCATAGAGTCTCCTGGCACGCCATATATGATTCTCTTAAAAAGCTTGGGGTAGGGGTCTAGGGGACCCTTTTATAGCCAAAATCACGGCCCTGTATCACAATACGTCACCTAGGCTGAAGATAAATGGAACTGTAGCACCGAGGGCTCGGTTGCTACAGACGTATTGCACCTCACCCAGAGGTGTGATATCTCACTCTCAGATAAGGATGGAGTGTGGATCAGGACCCGACACCTGCATGCATTACACCACATTGCCGTGGGGCAGGACGACCAATATGCCCCTGAGATGGGCACGACAGTCCCTGTCCCTGGCTGGAGTGGGGGGAGGGAACACTGAGGAAGGGGAACCCTGCAGTGCAGGAGCAGGGAGGAAGCAGTTCCTGGGTGCATTGAGAAGGGAGTATAAAAGGTGGGCACCATCTTAGTTCAGTGCAGAGAAGTCTGAGCAGAAGTGGCAGGGAGCAGGGGCTCTGCATGAGCTCTGCTCCGGAGGCGGGCCTAGTAAGAGGCCCAGGCCTGCAAGAGGGAGAAGGAAGGAAGAGGAGCGGAGAAGGCTCCAGGAACGAGGAATGAAGGGATCCCAGGGGTGCGGACGGGCGAGTCGCCACCGCACGCCCGAATCCACCTGCGTGGAGGGGTCAGGCCAAAGGGGGAGACCGGTCCCCGAACTAGTGGAGGCAGGAAACGACCCTCAGCTAGAAACTGGAGGCTCTGACATTTTATGTGGCGCAGCCCCTTGCTCCACCCGCTAGGAAGGCACCACATAGGGTCAGGGAAACTGGCGCCAAGTTTACCAAGAGGAGGCCCGAGGCAGCCGGACAGAAGTGTTGGTAAGAAAGGCCAGACAAAGGACACACAAAGGGGGTCCTGTGAAGCGCTCCAAAGTTATCTGGGAGTTGTCTGAGCCCCTCACCTGGTGAGCACAGTACGACGTGGGCAGCCGTTACCTGCAGACGTGGTCTGGATAATAAGAACTGTGAGTAAAGGCCCTGAACTGCATCACTGACTCCGTGTCGTTACTGCTGCTGCCCTGCACCATCACCCCCATCCTCCGCATACACTGCCCTGAGGCTATACTCCTCCCGTGGGGAGTTATGCTACGCTCTGCTGCACCCACAACACCAGCCTTAGCAGTCTGCCCTGTAGCGGCGGTTCACTCTGACCGCAATCCACGGGTGGCGTAGTCGGACATTTAAACATCAAAACCACATAAATAGTTCCGCCACTGGTTTGACCGCCCTGAGCCACGGAACCGGATCGCCGCCACGAAGACTACAACCACCAGCATCCACCAAAAAGGGTCCGGCTCCGGGTGTCCCAAGGCCCAGGGGGTGCGTCAGAACATTTTCATCACCTTTCACAATCACCAATGGGACAAGGCAGGGATGTCCTCTGTCCCCTCTCTTATACATCCTAGTGACGGAGCACCTGCTCTCATCAATTCGCCATAACCCCAATATTAGGTGGATTGAGGTGGGAGGCACCGAGTACAAGTGCTCTCTATTTGCTGATGATGTCCTAGTATATATCACTCAATCACATATATCCATCCCTGCTGTTATGGCTGAAATAGATCACTTTGTTACATGGTAAAATTTTAAAATCAATGCAGCGAAGTCTGAGGCCCTCGATGTCTCCCTCCCCAAATCCATATAGGATTCCATCCAGTCCAACTTTCCCTTTGCCTGGCCCTCACAGGGTATCAAATACTTAGGAATTCCTATTCATAGAGACCTCTCCCATCTATGTTATCTTAATTTTGGGCCCTTTATTGAACAATTCCATACAGACCACGGTTGGCAAGTTAGAACTGTAAGATTCACTACGTGAACCACTGGTGTTTTGTGGAAAAGCACATGTACACCGCGTTCCAAATTATTATGCAAAAAGTGTTTAGGAGTGATAAGGGAAGAATTTGTTTGTTTGTCAGTTAAACTCATTGATGGTGATGTGTGTCAGGGCTCTTTATATCACTGTAAGCAATTGCAGACACCTGTGCTAATTAGTTTGGCAGGTGTGTCCAATGAAAGGCAAGACTACTTAAGAAGGCTCTCTCACATTATTAAGCAGCCTACATTTTCTGCCAAAATGGGAAAGAAAAAGGATGTGTCGGCTGCTGAGAAGCAACAAATTGTCTAGTGTTTAGGTCAAGGCATGACTACAATCAACATTGTGCGATGATCAGGATGAAGTGTCTTGGCAATCAAGAAGTATGTAGCTGATTCACAGTACACACGTGTGCGTGCTGATAAGGGCAAATTGAGGACTCTTTCCTACAGGCAATTACGTCAGGTTGAAACAGCAGCGGCAAAAAAGCCTGGTCATAGCAGCAGACAAGTTTTTGAAGCTGCTTGTGCCTCCAACGTCCCCCGAACAACAAGATGCAGGGTCCTTCAGAGGTTTGCAGCTGTGCATATGCCATCCTGTCGACCTCCTCTATCCACTTCACACAAGCAGAAACGGCTCCAGTGGGCCAAACATTACATGAAGACTGATTTCAAAACTGTTTTGTTCACGGATGAGTGCCGTGCAGCGCTCGATGGTCCAGATGAATGGAGTGGAGGATGGCTGGTTGATGGACACCCCACGCAAACACGGCTACAGCGCCAACAAGGAGGAGGTGGAGTAATGTTTTGGGCTGGAATCATGGGGAGAGAGATTGTCGGCCCCTTTAGGATCCCTGAAGGCGCTAAAGATGAACTCCATAATGTATGTGGATTTTCTCAAACAGCACTTCCTGCCATGGTTCAAGAAGAAGAACCGTGTATTTCACAGCAAGATCATTTTTCTGCATGATAATGCACCATCTCATGCTGCACATAAAACATCTGCATCTCTGGCTGATATGGGCATAAAAGGGGACAAACTTATGGTGTGACCCCCATGCTCCCCTGACCTCTACCCCATTCAGAACCTTTGGAGCATCATTAAAAGGAGTGTCTATGATGGCGGGAGGCAGTTCACATCTAAGCAACAGCTCTGGGAGGGTATTCTGTCCTCATGCAAAACAATTGAAGCAGAAACCATCCAAAACCTGACAAATTCAATGGACGAGAGAGTTCAGAAGCTCCTTTCGAACAAGGGGTCCTATGTGAAAATGTAACATCACCTAGAATAAAGTTTTGAGTTGAAAACTGTTTGATTTCAGTTTCTAACAACCTGCTAATGCTTATAATTTCAAAAATGACCATTTTTTTGGTCTTTATTAAAATGAAAAGGTTGATCGAAAAGTTTGGGGGATCTAAGAGTGTGGCAACCCAGTAGTCATGATTACTTCGAATTCTGACAATATGAGGGTCATGCTGCAGGTAGTGCAGCAAGAAGGCACTTATGTGTCTTGCGCATCTCGGAGCCCCAAAATTATTTTCCGGGCTAGATGCAGCTAAAAATTATTTTTAATTTTAAATCTGGTGAAGCTTATTATAGATGGCCTAATAGGATCAGTGCTGCACACTGCTACAAAGCCCAAATTATTTTCCAGTCAAGATACAGATAAACATGATTAGTAATTTGAAAGCTTAAAACGGTTGGTAGGGTGATTTTAACCAATCATCAAGCTTTTACTCTCCCCAGGATGACACAGGGGTAGAAAAGTCGTTTCGGATCCATGATTTGTTCATCTTTATGAACGTGAGTCTGTCTACATTATCAGTGGAGAGCCGCGTGCGCTTATCTCTCAGCACACCACCAGCAGCGCTGAACACACGTTCAGACAGAACGCTGGCTGCGGGGCATGACAAGATCTCCAAGGCGTAAGTGGCTAGCTCCGGCCATTTATCCAGATTGGAAGCCCAAAAAGAGCAAGGGTCCAGTGACACAGTCGTGGCTTCAATGTTTACTTGGAGATACTCCTGTACCATCGTCTCTAGGCGTTGACTATGTGTCAGACTTCTTGTCTCCTGTGGCCTTGCAAAGGATGGGCTAAAAAAGTGGTGAAATGATTCCGCAAAATTGATGTTACCAGCAGATACTGTGGTTCTGTTACGGTTTGAGTGCTGAACACTTGACGGTCCCACGGTTGGCAAGTTGGAACTGTGAGATTCACTACGTGCACCACTGGTATTTTGTGGAAAAGCACATGTAAGATTCTGCAACAGTCTCTGCTGATACTCCTGCATGCATGCATCCCTTTCTATGGCAGGAATAATTTCTGCAAATTTACTTTTGTACCGGGGATCTAACAGTGTGGCAACCCAGTAGTCAGGATTATTTCTAATTCTCACAATTCGAGGGTCATGTTGCAGGTAGTGCAGCAAGAAGGCACTCATGTGTGTTGCGCATCCAGGAGCACCAAGTCCCTGTTGTGTTGGTGGCGAGGTAATAATCATGCTTCCTTCCTCTGTCCTCTCCCCCCAACCTCGCACAACAGAAATGTGATCAAGGTCTCCCTCATCTGATGAGTCTTCCATCAGTTCGTCCTCCACTTCTTCCTGGGCTCCTGCACCTTCCTCACTAGTTTGGCTGCTACCATGCGCCCTGGTAAAACCATCTCCCCCACCCTCACATGCCTGCCGCCTTGGTGCTGCCGACCGTCTGGACCTTGCAGATGTTAGCCCTTCCGCATACAACTCCTCCTCCTCTACTTCCTCCACCTCCTCTTGTGCCACCACCTGACTCCGAATTCTGTTTAACATGTGCTCCAGCATGTAAATCACCGGAATAGTCATGCTGATAATGGCATCGTCAGCACTAAACATCTTCGTCGCCATTTCAAAACTGTGCAGAAGGGTGCATAGGTTCCTGATCTGAGACCACTCCTCCAGCGTGATTTGCCCCACCTCTGAATCTCGTTGGCCCAGGCTATACGTCAGAACGTATTGCACCAGGCCTTGTCGGTGCTGCCACAGTCGCTGCAACATGTGCAGAGTTGAATTCCACCGGGTAGGCACATCGCATTTTAGCCGGTGAAGTGGCAGGCCCAACGACTTCTGTAGAGATGTAAGTCGCTGAGCTGCGGGATGCGAACGGCGGAAGTGAGCACACAGCGACCGTGCCCTCTGCAGAAGGCCATCTAGTCTGGGATAGTGGGCTAAAAATTGCTGGACAACCAGGTTCAACACGTGAGCCATACAAGGCACGTGTGTGACATTGCCCCGGCGAAGGGCCGCACCCACCTTTGCAGCATTGTCGCACACGGCCTTCCCTGGTTTCAGGTCCAGTGGAGACAACCATTCATGAAATTGGTTCTCCAGAGCTGACCACAACTCCTCAGCTGTGTGACTCACATTTCCCAGACATTTCAATGTAAAAACCGCCTGATGACGTTGAGCCCTACTGCCAGCATAGTAAGGAGGTGTGCAGGATCCCTTCTGCGCAGTTAGAAAGCTTGTGGCATGACCAGACAGGCTTTGGGTGCAGGTGGAAGACCGAGAGGAGGTTGAGGAGGCAGAAGCAGTGGAGGAACTTTGACATAAAGAGGATTGACGCACAACTCGTGGGGACGGCAAGACTTGGACAGCAGCCCCTTGTCCTGCTGTCACCATAGTTACCCAGTGCCCAGTCAGCGACATGTAACGCCCCTGTCCATGCCTACTCGTCCAAGTGTCTGTGGTGAAATGCACCCTGTCACACACAGAGTTTCTCAAAGAAGCGGTGATGTTGTGTGCGACATGCTGGTGGAGCGCAGGCACACCTTTCTTTGAGAAGTAGTGCCGACTGGGCATCTGGTACTGGGGCACTGCGACGGACATAAGGTCTCGAAAATCCTCTGTGTCCACCAGGCGGAAAGGCAGCATTTCTGTAGCCAAGAGCTTGCAGATGGTGAAATTCAACCTCTTAGCTTTCTCATGGCTAGGAGGAAATGGTCTTTTACTTGTCCACATCTGAGGGACCGAGGGCTGGCTATTGTGCTTAGACGGGTTTGATAAGGGTGTCCCCGGCAAACTGCCGGTCTGTGAGGAAGATGCAGGCGGACATGTTAGGTTGCCTTGATCCAAAGGTGGTGCTATCGATGTCGGACAGCGCTCAACACCAGGTGGTGTTACCACCTCCAAAGAAAATGATGACCTGCCAATCACGCTGGCTGTTGCGGGTAAAGAGGTGGCAGGTCTGCGCCCCAAAACAGGTGTGACTGCTGTCCCCCCAGTCACAGAGGATGAAGAGGCCGCGGATGCACAAGATATGGCAGACGGTGATTGGCCCGGCCGGCTAGGCCGCATTGTAGCACACTGAGCTTCCCACTGCAACTTATGCTTCATGTCCATGTGCCGGTTCATGCATGAAGTACTCAAACTATGTATTTTTTGGCCTCTACTTAGCTTTTGCTGACAAATGTTACAGATAACACGAGTTGGGTCATCTTTATCGATCTGAAAAAATGCCCAGGCTATGCAAGGCTTAGCACCCATGCGACCTGAAGAGCCACCACGACTTGTGGTGAGAGGCAGAGTTGTGTTTGAGGATGCAGTTGTTGACGTGCTTCCAGTACTACGTCTCTGTCCAGGAAGGCGCAACCTGACCTCGTCGTCACTAGCATCTTCCTCCACCTCCTCTGCTGACCTCATCTCTTGGCTGACTGTGGGTTGACAGTAAGTGGGATCTCCGACCTCATCATCATCACCCTGTGCGTTATCACACCCGTCGTCCTCAGAGCCAACCTGTTCCTGCCCTGACAAAAAACTAAAGTTGTCGCTCCAATCAGGTATTTGAGTCTTATCATCGTCTTCCTCATTGTCTCCACCAACAGGAGTTACAGTTTGGGAATGAGGGTCTACATTATGGTCAGAACCTTCTGCGTCTGGTCCTGGATCCGACTCATAAAGATTCTGGGCATCAGTGCAGATCATTTCCTCGTCTGGATTCACAGAAGCGCTGGAGTCGACCTCTGATTCCCAGGCTATAGTATGAGTAAACAGCTCTGCAGACTCAACCATCTGTTCTACCTCATACTCAGACGGGCAGCTGGAGATTTGGGAGCTGTGAGGAAGCAAGTGCGATTTGGGTGACACCTTTGAGGACTGGAGTATTTGTGATGTTGAAGTTGATGTGGAGGAGAGCCCACTTAAAGGAGCACTTGATATCCGTTGAAGCACCTGCTGTTTTTGTGCCTCATCTGGAATTTGTAGCGATTGGCGTGGCCGTAAGAAAGGGATCTTATCACATTGTCCGCTAAAAGAAGTAGACATTTTAGTTTGGCTGGAAGATGGTCTTTCTTCTGCACCTACCCCACGGACACAACCTTTTTTCCCCTTCCCAACACGCCTATTCCCCTTTCCACCAGCAGCAGGCCTTTTTCCACTCATTTTGGTGGTTAACTAATTCACAACTCTGGAGTTGTTTGCACAAAAAAACAATGGATGGTAACCGAGCAGAGCTGAGTGGCCAAACTGTGGTATTAGGCCAAAACTATTGGCTGGGCTAGATGCAGAAAAAAATTATTTTTAATTTGCAACCTGATGGAGGTCAGTATAGATGGACTAATAGAACAAGTCCCACACGCTGCTAGAAGCCCAAATATTTTTTCAGAGATAAATGAAGAAAAAAATTATTTTTAATTTGCAACCTGATGGAGGTCAGTATAGATGGACTAATAGACCAAGTCCCACACACTGCTAGAAGCCCAAATATTTTTTCAGAGCTAGATGCAGAAAAAAATTATTTTTAATTTGCAACCTGATGGAGGTCAGTATAGATGGACTAATAGACCAAGTCCCACACACTGCTAGAAGCCCAAATATTTTTTCAGAGCTAGATGCAGAAAAAAATTATTTTTAATTTGCAACCTGATGGAGGTCAGTACAGATGGACTAATAGACCAAGTCCCACACACCGCTAGAAGCCCAAATATTTTTTCAGAGCTAGATGCAGAAAAAAATTATTTTTAATTTGCAACCTCATGGAGGTCAGTATAGATGGACTAATAGACCAAGTCCCACACACTGCTAGAAGTCCAAATATTTTTTCAGAGCTAGATGCAGAAAAAAATTATTTTTAATTTGCAACCTGATGGAGGTCAGTATAGATGGACTAATAGACCAAGTCCCACACACTGCTAGAAGCCCAAATATTTTTTCAGAGCTAGATGCAGAAAAAAATTATTTTTAATTTGCAACCTGATGGAGGTCAGTATAGATGGACTAATAGACCAAGTCCCACACACCGCTAGAAGCCCAAATATTTTTTCAGAGCTAGATGCAGAAATTTTTTTTATTCAATTTGCAACCTGATGGAGGTCAGTATAGATGGACTAATAGACCAAGTCCCACACACTGCTAGAAGCCCAAATATTTTTTCAGAGCTAGATGCAGAAATTTTTTTTATTCAATTTGCAACCTGATGGAGGTCAGTATAGATGGACTAATAGACCAAGTCCCACACACTGCTAGAAGCCCAAATATTTTTTCAGAGCTAGATGCAGAAAAAAATTATTTTTAATTTGCAACCTGATGGAGGTCAGTATAGATGGACTAATAGACCAAGTCCCACACACTGCTAGAAGCCCAAATATTTTTTCAGAGCTACATGCAGAAAAAAATTATTTTTAATTTGCAACCTGATGGAGGTCAGTATAGATGGACTAATAGAACAAGTCCCACACGCTGCTAGAAGCCCAAATATTTTTTCAGAGATAAATGAAGAAAAAAATTATTTTTAATTTGCAACCTGATGGAGGTCAGTATAGATGGACTAATAGACCAAGTCCCACACACTGCTAGAAGCCCAAATATTTTTTCAGAGCTAGATGCAGAAAAAAATTATTTTTAATTTGCAACCTGATGGAGGTCAGTATAGATGGACTAATAGACCAAGTCCCACACACTGCTAGAAGCCCAAATATTTTTTCAGAGCTAGATGCAGAAAAAAATTATTTTTAATTTGCAACCTGATGGAGGTCAGTATAGATGGACTAATAGACCAAGTCCCACACACTGCTAGAAGCCCAAATATTTTTTCAGAGCTAGATGCAGAAAAAAATTATTTTTAATTTGCAACCTGATGGAGGTCAGTATAGATGGACTAATAGACCAAGTCCCACACACCGCTAGAAGCCCAAATATTTTTTCAGAGCTAGATGCAGAAATTTTTTTTATTCAATTTGCAACCTGATGGAGGTCAGTATAGATGGACTAATAGACCAAGTCCCACACACTGCTAGAAGCCCAAATATTTTTTCAGAGCTAGATGCAGAAATTTTTTTTATTCAATTTGCAACCTGATGGAGGTCAGTATAGATGGACTAATAGACCAAGTCCCACACACTGCTAGAAGCCCAAATATTTTTTCAGAGCTAGATGCAGAAAAAAATTATTTTTAATTTGCAACCTGATGGAGGTCAGTATAGATGGACTAATAGACCAAGTCCCACACACTGCTAGAAGCCCAAATATTTTTTCAGAGCTACATGCAGAAAAAAATTATTTTTAATTTGCAACCTGATGGAGGTCAGTATAGATGGACTAATAGAACAAGTCCCACACGCTGCTAGAAGCCCAAATATTTTTTCAGAGATAAATGAAGAAAAAAATTATTTTTAATTTGCAACCTGATGGAGGTCAGTATAGATGGACTAATAGACCAAGTCCCACACACTGCTAGAAGCCCAAATATTTTTTCAGAGCTAGATGCAGAAAAAAATTATTTTTAATTTGCAACCTGATGGAGGTCAGTATAGATGGACTAATAGACCAAGTCCCACACACTGCTAGAAGCCCAAATATTTTTTCAGAGCTAGATGCAGAAAAAAATTATTTTTAATTTGCAACCTGATGGAGGTCAGTATAGATGGACTAATAGAACAAGTCCCACACGCTGCTAGAAGCCCAAATATTTTTTCAGAGATAAATGAAGAAAAAAATTATTTTTAATTTGCAACCTGATGGAGGTCAGTATAGATGGACTAATAGACCAAGTCCCACACACTGCTAGAAGCCCAAATATTTTTTCAGAGCTAGATGCAGAAAAAAATTATTTTTAATTTGCAACCTGATGGAGGTCAGTATAGATGGACTAATAGACCAAGTCCCACACACTGCTAGAAACCCAAATATTTTTTCAGAGCTAGATGCAGAAAAAAATTATTTTTAATTTGCAACCTGATGGAGGTCAGTATAGATGGACTAATAGACCAAGTCCCACACACCGCTAGAAGCCCAAATATTTTTTCAGAGCTAGATGCAGAAAAAAATTATATTCAGTTTGCAACCTGATGGAGGTCAGTATAGATGGACTAATAGAATGATGCTATGCCCAAAAGATTTTACTTCACTAGGTGCAGTAAAAAAATTGGTATTCTATACACAGGTGGTATATCTTGCAACACAGATAGGCTACTCCACTGACTAACACACTCTGCAATAGGCCAAAAAGGATTAGCTTTGCTAGATTCAGCCAAATGCTGTGAAAAAAACTTGCACAGCACTGGCACAGACCTGCCTGCCAAAAACTGATAGGAACTGATGTAACCTAGTCCTGAAAAGGACTCCAATTACAATTAGTCTTTACTCCCACAATCTATCTATTTAAGAGCACAGACCTGCCTGATAAAAGTCGTAGGAAATGCTGTAACCTAGTCCTTAAAAGGACTGCAATCACAACTATTCCCTACTCCCAAGCTATCTGTATATTTGTGCGAAAATTGGCTTGAAATTAACAAGGTATAGCGCACACAGCAACAGCGGTGCCGTCTAACACGCAGCTGCAGCAGTGAGAAAATGGTGGCGACGGGGAAAATGGCTTGGTCTTATAGGGCAAGGACATGTGACATACACTGCCAATCACACATGCCCTTGCTTGTGTGAAAAAAAGCACTTCGCTCCGTGTGTGCGCTGCTGATAGGCTGACAGATTGCACCTCCCCACTGCAAATGCGGGAAAGAGAAAAAAAAATGGAGATCTTCATTGTTCCTGCAGAGATCCATCCCCTGCCCCTCCCCCCGCCCCGCTGTACACTCAAACTGCGTATTAACATTAATTTTCATCATTACTGAGAAAAAATCCAGTTATGATTTTGGTGCACGAACAGTTATCGAACATAACCTCGAACAGCCGATTTTTTCTCAAATTGTTCGTGTTCGCCGACCTGCTCGAACACCGCCCAAAACAGCTCGAATTTGAGATTGGCGAACAGTTCGAGTAGAACAACGCTCATCTCTACTGACGATGCCATTATCAGCATGACTATTCCGGTGATTTACATGCTGGAGCACATGTTAAACAGAATTCGGAGTCAGGTGGTGGCACAAGAGGAGGTGGAGGAAGTAGAGGAGGAGGAGTTGTATGCGGAAGGGCTAACATCTGCAAGGTCCAGACGGTCGGCAGCACCAAGGCGGCAGTCATGTGAGGGTGGGGGAGATGGTTTTACCAGGGCGCATGGTAGCAGCCAAACTAGTGAGGAAGGTGCAGGAGCCCAGGAAGAAGTGGAGGACGAACTGATGGAAGACTCATCAGATGAGGGAGACCTTAATCACATTTCTGTTGTGCGAGGTTGGGGGGAGAGGACAGAGGAAGGAAGCATGATTGTTACCTCGCCACCAACACAACAGGGACTTGGTGCTCCTGGATGCGCAAGACACATGAGTGCCTTCTTGCTGCACTACCTGCAACATGACCCTCGAATTGTGAGAATTAGAAATAATCCTGACTACTGGGTTGCCACACTGTTAGATCCCCGGTACAAAAGTAAATTTGCAGAAATTATTCCTGCCATAGAAAGGGATGCACGCATGCAGGAGTATCAGCAGAGACTGTTGCAGAATCTTACATGTGCTTTTCCACAAAATACCAGTGGTGCACGTAGTGAATCTCACAGTTCCAACTTGCCAACCGTGGGACCGTCAAGTGTTCAGCACTCAAACCGTAACAGAACCACAGTATCTGCTGGTAACATCAATTTTGCGGAATCATTTCACCACTTTTTTAGCCCATCCTTTGCAAGGTCACAGGAGACAAGAAGTCTGACACATAGTCAACGCCTAGAGATGATGGTACAGGAGTATCTCCAAGTAAACATTGAAGCCATGACTGTGTCACTGGACCCTTGCTCTTTTTGGGCTTCCAATCTGGATAAATGGCCGGAGCTAGCCACTTACGCCTTGGAGATCTTGTCATGCCCCGCAGCCAGCGTTCTGTCTGAACGTGTGTTCAGCGCTGCTGGTGGTGTGCTGACAGATAAGCGCACGCGGCTCTCCACTGATAATGTAGACAGACTCACGTTCATAAAGATGAACAAATCATGGATCCGAAACGACTTTTCTACCCCTGTGTCATCCTGGGGAGAGTAAAAGCTTGATGATTGGTTAAAATCACCCTACCAAACGTTTTAAGCTTTCAAATTACTAATCATGTTTATCTGTATCTTGGCTGGAAATAATTTAATTTGGGCTTTGTAGCAGTGTGCAGCACTGATTCTATTAGGCCATCTATAATAAGCTCCACCAGATTTAAAATTGCTAATCATGTTTATGTGTATCTTGACTGGAAAATAATTTGGGCTTTGTAGCAGTGTGCAGCACTGATCCTATTAGGCCATCTATACTAAAGCTTCACCAGATTTAAAATTAATAATAATTTTTAGCTGCATCTAGCCCGGAAAATAATTTTGGGGCTCCGAGATGCGCAAGACACATAAGTGCCTTCTTGCTGCACTACCTGCAGCATGACCCTCATATTGTCAGAATTCGAAGTAATCATGACTACTGGGTTGCCACACTCTTAGATCCCCCAAACTTTTCGATCAACCTTTTCATTTTAATAAAGACCAAAAAAATGGTCATTTTTGAAATTATAAGCATTAGCAGGTTGTTAGAAACTGAAATCAAACAGTTTTCAACTCAAAACTTTATTCTAGGTGATGTTACATTTTCACATAGGACCCCTTGTTCGAAAGGAGCATCTGAACTCTCTCGTCCATTGAATTTGTCAGGTTTTGGATGGTTTCTGCTTCAATTGTTTTGCATGAGGACAGAATACCCTCCCAGAGCTGTTGCTTAGATGTGAACTGCCTCCCGCCATCATAGACACTCCTTTTAATGATGCTCCAAAGGTTCTGAATGGGGTAGAGGTCAGGGGAGCATGGGGGTCACACCATAAGTTTGTCCCCTTTTATGCCCATATCAGCCAGAGATGCAGATGTTTTATGTGCAGCATGAGATGGTGCATTATCATGCAAAAAAATGATCTTGCTGTGAAATACACGGTTCTTCTTCTTGAACCATGGCAGGAAGTGCTGTTTGAGAAAATCCACATACATTATGGAGTTCATCTTTAGCGCCTTCAAGGATCCTAAAGGGGCCAACAATCTCTCTCCCCATGATTCCAGCCCAAAACATTACTCCACCTCCTCCTTGTTGGCGCTGTAGCCGTGTTTGCGTGGGGTGTCCATCAACCAGCCATCCTCCACTCCATCCATCTGGACCATCGAGCGCTGCACGGCACTCATCCGTGAACAAAACAGTTTTGAAATCAGTCTTCATGTAATGTTTGGCCCACTGGAGCCGTTTCTGCTTGTGTGAAGTGGATAGAGGAGGTCGACAGGATGGCGTATGCACAGCTGCAAACCTCTGAAGGACCCTGCATCTTGTTGTTCGGGGGACGTTGGAGACACCAGCAGCTTCAAAAACTTGTCTGCTGCTATGACAAGGCTTTTTTGCCGCTGCTCTTTCAACCTGACGTAATTGCCTGTAGGAAAGAGTCCTCAATTTGCCCTTATCAGCACGCACACGTGTGTACTGTGAATCAGCTACATAATTCTTGATTGCCAAGACACTTCATCCTGATCATCGCACAATGTTGATTGTAGTCATGCCTTGACCTCAACACTCCACAATTTGTTGCTTATCAGCAGCCGACACATCCTTTTTCTTTCCCATTTTGGCAGAAAATGTAGGCTGCTTAATAATGTGAGACAGCCTTCTTAAGTAGTCTTGCCTTTCATTGGAGACACCTGCCAAACTAATTAGCACAGGTGTCTGCAATTGCTTACAGTGATATAAAGAGCCCTGACACACATCACCATCAATGAGTTTAACTGACAAACAAACAAATTCTTCCCTTATCACTCCTAAACACTTTTTGCATAATAATTTGGAACACAGTGTACATGTGCTTTTCCACAAAACACCAGTGGTTCACGTAGTGAATCTTACAGTTCTAACTTGCCAACCGTGGTCTGTATGGAGTTGTTCAATAAAGGGCCCAAAATTAAGATAACATAGATGGGAGAGGTCTCTATGAATAGGAATTCCTAAGTATTTGATACCCTGTGAGGGCCAGGCAAAGGGAAAGTTGGACTGGATGGAATCCTATATGGATTTGGGGAGGGAGACATCGAGGGCCTCAGACTTCGCTGCATTGATTTTAAAATTTGACCATGTAACAAAGTGATCTATTTCAGCCATAACAGCATGGATGGATATATGTGATTGAGTGATATATACTAGGACATCAACAGCAAATAGAGAGCACTTGTACTCGGTGCCTCCCACCTCAATCCACCTAATATTGGGGTTATGGCGAATTGATGAGAGCAGGTGCTCCGTCACTAGGATGTATAAGAGAGGGGACAGAGAACATCCCTGCCTTGTCCCATTGGTGATTGTGAAAGGTGATGAAAATGTTCTGACGCACCCCCTGGGCATTGGGACACCCGGAGCCGGAGCCGGACCCTTTTTGGTGGATGCTGGTGGTTGTAGTCTCCGTGGCGGCGACCCGGTTCCGTGGCTCAGGGTGATCAAACCAGTGGCGGAACTATTTATGTGGTTTTGATGTTTAAATGTCCGACTACGCCACCCGTGGATTGCGGTCAGAGTGAACCGCCGCTCCAGGGCAGACCGCTGAAGCTGGTGTTGTGGGTGCAGCAGAGCGTAGCATAACTCCCCACGGGAGGAGTATAGCCTCAGGGCAGTGTATGCGGAGGATGGGGGTGATGGTGCAGGGCAGCAGCAATAACGACACGGAGTCAGTGATGCAGTCCAGGGCCTTTACTCACAGTTCTTATTATCCAGACCACGTCTGCAGGTAACGGCTGCCCACGTCGTACTGTGCTCACCAGGTGAGGGGCTCAGACAACTCCCAGATAACTTTGGAGCGCTTCACAGGACCCCCTTTGTGTGTCCTTTGTCTGGCCTTTCTTACCAACCCTTCTGTCCGGCTGCCTCGGGCCTCCTCTTGGTAAACTTGGCGCCAGTTTCCCTGACCCTATGTGGTGCCTTCCTAGCGGGTGTAGCGAGGGGCTGCGCCACATAAAATGTCACAGCCTCCTGTTTCTAGCTGAGGGTCGTTTCCTGCCTCCACTAGTTTCGGGGACCGGTCTCCCCCTTTGGCCTGACCCCTCCACGCAGGTGGATTCGGGCGTGCGGTGGCGACTCGCCCGTCCGCACCCCTGGGATCCCTTCGTTCCTCGTTCCTGGAGCCTTCTCCGCTCCTCTTCCTTCCTTGTCCCTCTTCCAGGCCTGGGCCTCTGTTACTAGGCCCGCCTCCGGAGCAGAGCTCATGCAGAGCCCCTGCTCCCTGCCACTTCTGCTCAGACTTCTCTGCACTGAACTAAGATGGTGCCCACCTTTTATACTCCCTTCTCAATGCACCCAGGAACTGCTTCCTCCCTGCTCCTGCACTACAGGGTTCCCCTTCCTCAGTGGTCCCTCCCCCCACTCCAGCCAGGGACAGGGACTGTCGTGCCCATCTTAGGGACATATTGGTTGCCCTGCCCCACGGCAATGTGGTGTAATGCATGCAGGTGTCGGGTCCTGATCCACACTACATCCTTACCTGAGAGTGAGATATCACACCTCTGGGTGAGGTGCAATACCTCTGTAGCAACCGAGCCCTCAGGGTGCTACAGTTCCATTTATCTTCAGCCTAGGTGACGTATTGCGATACAGGGCCGTGATTTTGGCTATAAAAGGGTCCCCTAGACCCCTACCCCAAGCTTTTTAAGAGAATCATATATGGCGTGCCAGGAGACTCTATGGAATGCTTTCTCAGCATCCAACGAGAGTATCTAATTACAAATTTTTAACTGCATCTAGCCCAGGAAATATTTTGTGCCTAGTAGCAGTGTCTGCTAGTCAGCGGATTATCCCGGCTGTTAAGCAAGCTACACCACCTGTAGTTTGGACACTTAATTTTTTCAAAGGAAATGCTTCGGGACCACGGGATACTCAGTGAAGAGCATCAGGAGGCACCCCAAGGCATAGGGGCTGGGACTGGCAGTAGGATGCCTTGCGGTGGACAGCCGAGCTCGATCCTTATAAAAGCTTTTTAACTGCAGCAGCTTTAGTGGACGCTACTGGAGCTGGAATTACGCGGCTGCTGGCATGAGACTTGCCCTCCAATAGATCCTTGTAAATGGATTTAAAGTGTATTCATTCAAATTAGAGAGACAATTTAAATTAAAAAGCTTAGAGCTGCCTCCACCACAGGGGGGCTCGCTCGACCCACCAGCGGACAGGCACCAGTATTGGGAGAGGGGGGCTGGCCGTCAGGGTTCACCGCGGCTCTGGCACAAACCCGGCGACGCGGAGGTGGCACGGGCAGGAGCGGACTGAACGTGTCGGCTTTTCACTTTTTGGATTTTAGAAGGGCATGACATGCCTATATCTGTGTCTACCCCTCCTTTTACTCCTCCACCTCTTTTCTTTTCGCATGACTATATGTACTTGTCACTTTTCCATGTGTTAGTTGTGTCTTCTGAGCAGTTTGTCAGCTTTTGGACACCTTTGAAGGTGTTTTCTATGTGTTTCTATGTGTTTTTGTTTGCCTGCCATTGGTTTTAACGGTGTTCGAAGGTGTTCGACGAACAGTTCGACGAACAGTTTGGCGAACACACGGGTGTTCGACGAACCGAACCGAACTCGAACACTACGGGGGTGGCTCAACACTAATTAAAACAGGAAAACAGTAAGGAGGCACTAATGTGTTACAAGGAAAAAACGAGAACCTGTAAAAAACAAATAAAAATAGAGAAGGAGGAAACAGAGAAACGTATTGCTAGGGAAAGTAGATCAAATCCCAAACTGTTCTTTACGTATATAAATAGTAAAAGGATTAAATCGGATAATATTGGACAGATAAAAAGTGATGAAGGCAAAATCATAGAGAAAGATGAGGATAAAGCTAATCTATTAAATAATTTTTTTTTCGACAACTTTCACAAAGGAAATAGAACTAACAGGAGAAATGAGAAGTGACAAGCTTAATCCTCCACTAAGTATGACTAATCTAACCCAAGTTGAGATACAGAAACGCCTCAGTAACATTAAAATAAACAAATCACCAGGACCTGATTGCATACACCCACGGGTACTAAGGGAACTAAGTAATGTGATAGACAGACCGTTATATCTTATATTTAAGGACTCTGTTGAGACTGGGTCTGTACCACTTGATTGGCGACAGGCGAATGTAGTGCCAATATTCAAAAAGGGAGCAAAAAGTGACGCCGGAAACTATCGGCCGGTGAGTCTGACGTCCGTTGTGGGCAAAATTTTTGAAAGCTTCATTAAAGAGGCAATTACGGAGCATCTTGATGCTAATAATCTTTTAATCCCGAACCAACATGGATTCATGAGGAATCGCTCCTGCCAAACAAACCTGATTGACTTCTACGAGGAGGTTAGCTCTCGAGTAGATCAGGGGAAGCAGTGGATGTCGTGTATCTCGACTTCTCAAAAGCGTTCGATAGCGTGCCACATAATAGGTTGGTATACAAAATGAGAATGTTGGGGCTGGGGGAAAATGTTTGCAAGTGGGTAGCAAACTGACTAAGGGATAGAAGGCAGAGGGTGGTTATAAATGGAATATACTCAGATTGGGTAAGCGTCACTAGTGGGGTACCACAGGGGTCTGTACTAGGCCCAATGTTATTTAATATCTTTATTAACGACATAGTCAACGGGATAAATAGTAAAATATCAATATTTGCAGATGACACAAAGTTATGTAAAACAATTAATACAAAAGAGGACAGTGCAGACCTACAGATGGATTTGGATAAGCTGGGTAGGTGGAGCATTAAATGGCAAATGAGGTTTAACGAGGAGAAATGTAAGGTCATACATATGGGAAGGAAAAATGGAAGTCACCAGTACTCACTGAATGGGAATTCATTGGGGAATTCAGAGATGGAGAAGGACTTGGGCATCTTGATTGATAGCAAACTAAATTGGAGTGCCCAAAGTCAGGCCGCTGCTGTAAGGGCAAACAGGGTAATGGGATGTATCAGAAGAGGTATAGCTGCAAAGGATGAGAACATTGTTCTTCCACTGTACAAAGCACTGGTCAGACCACACTTGGAATACTGTGCTCAGTTATGGGCCCCAATATATAGAAAGGATATAAATGAGCTTGAAAAGGTACAAAGGAGGGCAACAAAATTAATAAAGGGAATGGAGGGACTGCAATACCCAGAGAGGTTGGCAAAACTAGGACTATTCAGCCTGGAAAAGAGAAGGTTGAGGGGGGACATAATAAATGTGTACAAATATGTTAGGGGACAGTATAGAGATCTTGCCCAGGATTTGTTCAAAAGGAGGGATATTACGGTAACAAGAGGGCATTCACTAAGACTGGAAGAGAAAAGGTTTCAGCACCAGCATAGGAAGGGGTTCTTTACGGTAAGAGCAGTGAGAATATGGAATTCACTGAGTGAGGAGACGGTAATGTCGGATTCACTACACCAGTTCAAGCGGGGACTGGATGCATTTCTTGATACCAGGCAGATTTCAGCGTATACTTAAAAATAAAATAAAATAGTAGGTTGATACAGGGATTTATTCTGACTGCTGGTTTCAGAGTGGGAGGGAATTTTTCCTCAGGTGAAGATTGGCTAAATCATTTGGGGTTTCTGCCCTCCTCTGGATCAACTTTAGCAATTACAGAACTAACAGGTCGAACTTGATGGACGCAAGTCTTTATTCGGCTTTACAAACTATGTTACTATGTTACTATGCTCGGTCCTTTGGGACCTATAGTACCTTTTTATCAGTTTATCTTTTGTTTTCTGCAACAACTTTCTCTGTTCAGTTGGTGTCCCATTTTTGTTCCAGTCCTTAGTTCTTTTAGGGACCCCTTCCCTTTATTCTATAGGTCTTCGCTCAGTCTAGCCTAGGACTAAGGCGGGTCAGTTCGCTAAGAACAGGCAGCCCACTACATCGTAGGGATTCAGCTTAGTCTTACTGTAGGGAAAGTTTTCCCATTCTTTCCTTAGTTCTTGTTTTCAGATCATAACAGTAAGTCCAGCACCCAAAAAAATTAAGGAAATATTTATACGGAGATCAGTATGGCTTCCATCCAGGATTTGGCTCAATGCTTGCAGGGGTTAACTCTGGAGGTGGCTGGGCTCCAGCAACACGTGAGTAGCTGTTCCGGAGCGCATTTTCTGGAAACCAAGGTAGGACTGCCGGATGTTTTTTATGGTAAACACCAAGATTTTTTTTCCTTTAAAAATGCTTGTTTGTTATATTTTCGTTTGAGACCAAGGACATCTGGGAATGAATCACAGTTCATTGGTTTTATTATGTCACTTTTGTGCAATGAACCACAAGGGTGGGCCTTTTCTCTTCAACCTAATGATACATGTTTGAGGTCGGTAGAAGAGTTTTTTTCTGCTATTGGTCTATTATATGACAATCCTCGAACGAATCTCATCTGCTGAGGCAGAACTCAGGTGTTTGAATTAGGGGTCAGATGATGCTGAGATTTTTTGCACACACTTTAGAAGGTGGGCTTCTGAAGTCAGATGGAATGATCCTGCTCTGAAATGTCTATTTCTTGCTGGTCTGAGTGAAAGGGTTAAGTATTTGCTAATTGCATTCCCTGCACCTGAGACTCTGCAGGATGCCATGCAATTAGCTGTTTGTGTGGATAGGAGGCTGAGATCTAGGCAGAATGAGGTAAAGACTCCTGTAATGCAAGGTCCTAGTCCCCAGAAAATCTGCTCAGACGGCGAAGAACCGATGGAGGTTGAAGCGATGTCGCTCCTCTCTCAGGAAAGAGACCGGAGGTTCGCCGAGGGATTGTGTCTTTATTGTGGTAAAGCTGACCATTTGATTAAGTATTGTGAGGTTAGTTTAAGTAAAGAAAAAAAAAAGGTCAGGTACGCCCATATAGCTGGTTTATGCTCTGCAGGAGTATTTCTTTCAGGGAGTACTACTTTGCAGGAAAATTTTATTGAATTTCAGGTATTTGTGGATTGTGATTCAACACTTAATGTGATTGATAAAGGGTTTTTGGAAAAACTTAAATTGAAATCCAAACCTTTGTCATCACCTATTTCTGTGATTGCAATTGATAACACTTCCTTGAAATGTATTACTCACAATGTTGCTGCATTTCCCCTCACTATCAATGGTCTTCACCAAGAAATTTTGGACTTGGTTGTTTTAGATAATTTACCCTCTCCAGTCGTTCTAGGATTGCCTTGGTTAAAACTGCACAATCCTTTGCTGAACTGGTCTACTAATATGATTAAGTCTTGGAGTTTGAAATGCTTTGATAAATGTTGTAATGGTCGCATTGCGGCTGTGGGAAAAGGGGAATTACCTGTACCTAATCAAGATTTTTGGAGGTTTTTTTCGTAGGAGGAGTCGCAAGTTTTACCTCCTCATAGGGATTATGATTGCGCCATTGAGTTTATTCCGGGAGCTACTCTTCCCAAAAGTCACTTGTTTAATATAACTGTCCCTGAAGGAAAGGCCTTGGAGCAGTACATACAGACTATCCTGGCTGCGGGTTACATTAGACCTTCTAAGTCGCCTGCGGCAGTTGGATTTTTCTTTGTTAAAAAAAGGAAGGGGGTTTGCGTCCGTGTCTGGATTTTCGTGAAATTAATAAGATTACATTACGCAATTCCTACCCATTGCTGATAATTCCTGACTTGTTTAACCAGTTATGGGGCCAAGTGGTTCTCTAAGATTGATCTCCGGGGGGCATACAATTTGTTCCGAGTGAAGGAGGGTGATCAGTGGAAAACTGCTTTTAACACTCCGGTAGGTCATTTTGAGAATCTGGTGATGCCTTTTGGTCTTACCAATGCACCTGCATTTTTTCAGAACCTTATTAATGACATCTTGAGACCTTTGATTGGTAAGAATGTGGTTGTGTATTTAGATGACATTTTGATTTATTCGCCTGATCTGGAGTCCCACTGGCAGAGTGTACGTGAAGTTTTGCAGTTATTGAGTGATAATTCACTCTTTGCTAAGCTGGAGAAATGTGAGTTCGCTGTGCAGAAAATTAGTGTTTTGGGCTACATTGTCTCCAGCGAGGGCTTTGAGATGGACCTGGTGAAGGCTCAGGCTGTGCAGGAATGGCCTAGGCCTATTGGTTTTAAATCTATACAGAGATTTTTGGGTTTTGCCCATTATTACAGGAAATTCATTAAGAATGTTTCTGTAATTGTTAAGCCTCTAACCGATTTCACCAGGAAAGGTGCGAATATGGTCCAATGGACTTCTGAGGCTATTGAAGCGTTTAAGTATCTCAAAGAGAGGTTCAGTTCAGCCCCTATCCTTATGCAGCCTGATGAGACCAAGCCTTTTTTTGGTCGAGGTCGATGCTTCATCGGTGGGGGTCGGAGCAGTTTTGTCTCAGGAGAACAGGAATGGAGTACATCCTTGTGCCTTCTTTTCGAAAAAATTTTCGGAAACCGAATTGAATTATGATGTTGTTGCTGACTATTAAACTCGCGTTTGAACATTAGCTCATTTTGTGGAAGGCACTAGATTTCCTATCCAGGTTTTCACAGATCATAAGATCATTTGATCTATCTGGATGCTGCCAAGCAGTTTCATTTTTCTGTTGCCTATATCCCTGGTACTAAGTATATTAAAGTCGATGCTTTATCTCACAGCTTCTCTCCTGCGGTCAGTGTCAAGGAGGAGGAGAACATTTTACAGAAAGGATTTGTTGTGGTGGCATTGGACTCCGTTTTAGATAATGGGATTCTAAAAGCTCAAGATGATGCTCCATCAAACACTCCCCATGAGAGATTGTTCGTGCCTAGAACCATTAGGCGAGACTTGTTTGTGGAGTGTCATGAGTCTCGGTTGGCAGGTTATCCAGGAATTTCTGAGACTAAGAGACATATCAGTCGCAGTTTTTGGTGGCCTGGATGGCAGAAAGAAGTCATCAAGTGGTGCGTCAATGTACCACATACTCCTGCTGCAGGGTTGCTTTGCCCTTTGGAGGTTCCTAGTGCGCCTTGGACGCATCTCACAATGGATTTTATTACTGATCTGCCCGTGTCCGATGCTTTTACTGTCATCTGGGTGGTTGTGGACCGTTTTAGTAAGATGTGTCATTTGGTTCCCTTCATTAAGTTGTCCTGCGCCAAGACACTTGCTAAGGCGTTTGTAAAGGAGATTGTCAAGCTTCATGGTGTTCCCACGGATATTGTTTCTGATAGAGGACCTCAGTTTGTGGCTCACTTTTGGCGTGCTTTTTGAGACAGGTTGAGAGTCCATTTGTCATTTTCATCTGGGTATAATCCTGAGTCTAATGGACAGACTGAAAGAAAGAACCAGGATGTAGAACAGTTTTTGCGATGTTTTGTGGTGTGGTCTGAGTTTCTGCCTCTCACAGAATTTGCTCTTAACAATCATACATCCTCCTCAGCTGGGTGTTCTCCTTTTTTTGTTGTACTGGGAGACATCCATCTTTTGGTTCGTTCTCCAAATTGGGGTTGGCGGTGCCGGAGGAGGAGAATTTTTCTGGTGATTTGGAGAGAGTTTGGACTAATGTACGTTGCAACCTTCAAGAGGCTAACAAGAAGTCCAAGAAGTATTTTGACAGGAAACGAAAAGAGAATTCCCTCTAAAAAACTGGGTCCTAAGTTTGTGGGTCCATTTAAAGTGCTTCAGGTTGTTAACCCGTCTGTGGGTAGGTTGGATGTTCCTACTTCCTGGAAGATTAATCCTGTATTCCATGTTTCCTTGTTGAAAACGGCGGATGTATCTGATAGGGATGCCACTGTCTCAGTTCCTCCGGTGTTGGAAGACAGCAAATATGAAATTTCTCGTATCTTGAATTCTAAATGGCATAGAGGGAGGGTACAGTACCTCGTCTCCTGGAAGGGTCTCGGTCCCGAAGATAACTCCTGGGTAAGGGCGGATGATGTCTCTGCTCCTAGGCTTGTTATAGCTTTCCACAAGAGGTGTCCGGATAGGCCTGGGCCTGGGGGTACTGTTAGAACCCTCCTGTTTATTTTTTCCATCTTGTGTTTTGCGGTCACGCAACCATTTGCCTTTATATTCCAGCTCCGCCTCTTTGGCTGAGCTCGACTGCAGTGTTGTTTGACTCTTTTGCTAGCCATGTGCTTCTGTGCCTATATGTCTCAGTTTGCTTGGTCCTTTGGGACCTCTAGTACCATTTTGTTAGTTTATCTTTTGTTTTCTACAACAACTTTCTCTGTTCAGGAGGTGTCCCATTTTTGTTCCAGTCCTTAGTTCTTTTAGGGACCCCTTCCCTTTATTCTATAGGTCTGTTTGCTAGGAACAGGCAGCCCGCTACATCGTAGGGATTCAGCTTACTCTTACTGTAGGGAAAGCTTTCCCTTTCTTTCCTTAGTTCTTGTTTTCAGATCATAACAGTGGGAGCTACCCTGATTGAAATAGGACCCGCAATCCTCGGCATCAAGAGGACGTGTACATCCCTGGGTACGACTGGGTCCCGGCTTACACTATATTAACCCAGTGTGCCATCAGCAAGATATTCCATTCCTGGCCACAATCACTTGTCCATGTGTCCGTTGTTAGGTGGACCTTCCCAGTATCTGTGTTGTTGGGGGCACAGCTAATGTTCTGGTACACGTGCTTATGTAATGCGGAGACCTCAAACAGGGACAAATAGTGGCGGCTGGGGACCGAGTACTGAGGGATGGCAGCCTCCATCAGTTTGCTGAAAAGGCAACAATTCAAGAGCAAGCATTTGAGGAATGTGTGAGTTTAGTAGTGTGGCCTGTGGAGCGTTTGATGCTTATTTGCGCTTGCATTCCAAGGACTGGGGTAGGGACAACTAAAAGCTGGGACAAGGACAAGGACGATGACGGTGATGGTTGTAAGTGTGCAATGAAAGGTGCAGGGTGGGAGGCATCTTCGTCTGTGCCATTGCACAGAGAATTGGCATGCACACACAACAATGCAACAAGCAGCGATGTCCCCCACAGACACTGTTTCTGGACCCTGGCGCTTGGCCCAACTAGTCGGGTGCTCATGCTGGTGATGGTCAGGCTGGTGGCTTTGCTGTCCCTGTTGATGCTGGTCTGGCAGATATTGCAAATGGTCTTTTTGGGGTTATATGGACAGTCTTTAAAAAAGGAACCAGACTTGGGAAGACCTAACAGTTGTACTGGCAACTTCCGTTGTGTTTGTGTTCCGGGAAACGATTGCCTGCCTTGTATCTGTTACCACCACACTGCTTGTTCTTGCCTGTTGTGGTGCTATGCCTCCCTCCCACTGTGTGTTGCTGTCCTCGCTCTGCATGTCACCTTGCCAGGTTGGGTCAGTACCTTCATCGTCCTCCACCATCGTCTTCCACTTCCGCACCCTGGTCCTCCTCCTGACTTTCTGGCAATTGTGTCTCATCATTAGTGTTGAGTGTGTTACGGGTCCGGGGGGTGGAACCTCTGTGCTACGTTGCAAGGACGGACCCAGAGGGGCATAACTAAGTATCAACCCGGACCGACCCTGGTCGTACGGCGGCTAACGACTCCGTGACCAGGGAGGGACCGAGCCGAGGGACCAGGTGCTACTCTGGGGACGACCTTGTAAGGGAGCAGGTGACCCCCACGATACAGATGGCAGGGACTGACCGGAATAGCAGGTAGGCACAGTAGGCAGGCTGGCGAGCAGAAGCCTCCAGGTAGGCTATCAGGTAGACACGACAAGTGACGGCAGGAGTCTCTAGGTGGGCTGGCAGGTGGTCACGGCAAGTGACGGCAGGAGTCTCTAGGTGGTCACGGCAATTGATGGCAGGAGCCTCCGGGAAGGCACAGCAGGTAACAAGCAGGTAACAGGCAGGTCACAGGCAAGTGCTCCCTGGTGAGCAGGCTGGCAGGCACGGCAGGTAACAGGCAGGCAACAGGCAAGTGCTCCCAGGTGAGCGGGCTGACAGGCACGGCAAGTAACAGGCAGGTAAAAGGCAGGTAACAGGCTGGCGGGCAAGACTGGTAGTCAGGCTAGCAGTGGGACCTGAGGGCTGAAGCAGAGGTCAGAAACACTGTGCAACAACTTTTGCTCGGGCACCTCCATTTTGGAGGAGGTGCCTTATATATGGGAGGACCTTAGGAAGGCACGTGCGGCCCCTTTAAGAGGGAGGGAGCACGCACGTGCCCTAAGCACAGTGCCCGGGGAGCGGCGCGCGCCAGCAGCAGGAAGAGGAGCACTGGTGACCGCAGAGCTGGGAGGGCGGGGAGTGAGGAGGTGAGTGGGACGGCGTCTCTGCCTGGCAGGGGGCAGAGACGCCAATCCTACAGTACCCCCCCCTTTATGCCCCCTCTTTTTTAGGCCAGAAATGAATTTTTCAAGGATAAGCGGGGCATGAATGTTCTCCCTGGGTTCCCAAGTTCTCTCCTCTGGGCCAAACCCCTTCCAATCCACTAGAAAAAGGGTCTTTCCTCTTACCCTCTTACCCTCTTAGTGGCCAGAATGTTCTCTACCTCAAAAACGTCCTCAGCGGAAACTGGAGCAGGGGGAGTACCAAGATTGGAAAAAGAGTTAAACACAACTGGTTTGAGGAGAGATACATAGAAGGAGTTGGGAATCCGTAAGGTGGCCAGGAGTATTAACTTGTAGGCCACTGGGTTGATTTGTTTGAGAACTTCAAATGGACCGATAAACCGAGGACCCAACTTATAGGAGGGTATTTTGAGTCGGACATGTTTGGAAGAGAGCCAGACTTTATCTCCCGGGCGGAATTGAGGCGGATCCAGACGTCTCTTGTCAGCATGTTTCTTCATCCGCTCGGAGGACTGAAGAAGTGCGGACCTAGTATTTTCCCAAATGGTGGAGAATTCGCTGACAAGAGCCTCCGCAGCAGGGTTGTCCACCGAGGCGGAGATGGGAAACGGAATCCGGGGATGTTGACCGTGGACCACGAAGAACGGGGATTTAGAAGTAGATTCGCTCTCATGGTTGTTGTAGGAGAATTCGGCCCATGGTAGGAGCTCCACCCAATCGGTATGGTGAGTGTTAACAAAGTGCCGGAGGTAGCTGGTAAGGATTTGGTTGATACGCTCCACTTGGCCATTGGACTGTGGATGGTAGGCGGAGGAGAAATCCAGGGTGACATCCAGTAGCTTACAGGTAGCTCTCCAGAAACGTGAGGTTAACTGAACCCTTCGATCTGATACAATGTGGAGGGGTAGGCCATGGAGACGGAAAATATGACGGAAAAAATCCTTGGCCAGCTCCGATGCAGACGGGAGACCAGGCAAAGGAATGAAGTGGGCCATCTTAGAGAAGCGGTCGGCGACCACCCAAATGACTGTACAACCAGCAGAAACAGGGAGATCAGTAATAAAGTCCATGGCAATGTGCTGCCACGGGGCAGCAGGTACGGGAAGAGGCAGGAGGCGACTGACTGGAAGATGTCTGGGAACTTTGTTGCAGGCACAGTACGAACAGGCCGAGACGAAGTCTACCACATCCTTGCACAGGGTAGGCCACCAGTAATGCTGGGTAATGAGTAGGAAGGTCTTCTTTTGGCCAGCATGGCCGGCTAGTTTACATGAATGACCCCAGTGACGAACCTTCTCACGATCTGGTACCGCTACAAACGTCTTACCGGGTGGAAGACGAGTCAGATCCAAGGGAGCCACATTCATAACTTTGGAGGGGTCGATGATGTGCATAGGCTCCTCCTCTTGATCAGAGGACAAGAAGGATCGGGACAAGGTGCCGGCTTTGACATTCTTGTCTGCCGGGCGGAAATGTAGGCCGAAGTTGAAGTGGGCGAAGAACAAAGACCACCGGGCCTGACGCGGATTGAGTCTTTGGACATTCTGGAGATATGCCAGGTTTTTGTGATCCGTATAGATTATCACCGGGTATAGAGCCCCTTCAAGCAGGTAACGCCACTCCTCCAGCGCCAATTTAATGGATAAGAGTTTTCGGTCTTCTATGGAGAAGTTGCTCTCAGACGAGGAGAAGAGTTTGGAGAAGAAGCCTCAGGTTACCATTCTCCCGGATGAAGACTTTTGGGTGAGCACCGCTCCGGCTCCAGAGGAGGAAGCATCAACCTCCAGGTAGAACTGTTTGTTGCTATCCGGATGGTGCAGCATTGGGGCAGAGGAGAAGGCTTGCTTTAAGGAAAGGAAGGCCTCCTCAGCTTCGGGCGACCATTCCTTGGGATTTGCTCCTTTATGGGTGATCACAGATATGGGAGCAGTCCGGGTAGAGAAGTGCGGGATGAAGAGACGATAGTAGTTGGCGAAGCCCAGGAATGGCTGAATCGCCTTCAACCCCTCCGGACGGGGCCACTTTAGGACAGCAGAGAGCTTCTCGGGATCCATTCGTAGGCCTATCTGGGAGATAACATAGCCCAGGAAAGGAAGAGAGGTCTGCTCAAAGAGGCACTTCTCGAACTTTGCATAGAGATGATTCTGCCTGAGCCTAAGCAGGACCAGCCGAACATCCCTCCGGTGTGTGGGAAGATCCGGAGAGAAGACCAAGATATCGTCCAGATACACCACCACGCAAGAGTAAAGAAGATCCCGGAAGATGTCGTTGACCAATTCTTGGAAGATGCAGGAGCATTGCAGAGACCGAAGGGCATCACACGGTATTCATAGTGACCGTCCCGGGTATTGAATGCCGTCTTCTACTCATCTCCTTGACGGATTCGGACCAGGTTATACGCCCCACGTAGATCTAGCTTGGTAAAGATCCTAGCTCCCTTAAGACGGTCAAACAACTCAGAGATGAGCGGCAGGGGGTATTTGTTCTTTTCTGTGATTTGGTTGAGTCCTCTATAGTAAATACAGGGGCGTAATAAACCATCTTTCTTCTTAACGAAGAAGAATTCGGCTCCAGCCGGGGAGGTAGATTTCCGGATGAATCCCCTGGCCAGATTCTCCTCGATGTACTCCGAAATGGCCCGGGTTTCGTCCGACGACAACGGGTAAATACGCCCACGGGTTGGAGTGGCGCCAGGTACCAGGTCGATCGGGCAATCATATGGCCTATGAAGTGGCAGTGTCTCTGCTTCCTTTTTACCTAAGACATCTGCATAGGGCCAGTAAGGTGCCGGTAGACCGGATAAATTAGCCGGGGTAGGTTGAGGACGAGCCGGGCGAACCGGAACCAGGCAGGTCCTATGGCAGTCCTGCCCCCACCGGAGTACTTCACCGGATTGCCAGTTCAGCACGGGTTCATGTGTCTGGAGCCAGGGTAGACCTAGCAATAGGAAGTAAGAGAGTCCAGACAGCACATTGAAGGAAATCTTCTCAGAGTGCAGCATTCCCACCTGCAGGGTTATGGGTTCCGTGAGGAGCAGGATGGTCACCGGAAGGAGTATTCCATCCACGGAGGCAACTGACAACGGTTCAGCCAGAGGTTTGGTGGGAATCCGGTATCTCTCTACCAGGGACTGGGAAATGAGGATTCCAGCAGCTCGAGAATCCAGGTGAGCAATTTCAAAGTGACGGTTCTCTCCCCAGGAGACAGAGACAGACAAAGTCAGGGACGGAGAGGGCTTACTTTTGCCTAGGACGACCACTCCGAGCGGTCCTAGACACTGGAGTTTCCCGGCTTCTCCGGGCAGGAACGGATGAAGTGCTCCCTACTTCCACAATAGAAACAACTCCCCTTGGCTCGGCATGACTCTTGGCGAGATTTGACCATCTTGGTCTCGTTGATCTGCATAGGTTCGGGCGAGTGCGCCCAGGGAGTGACTGGTTGAGAGGCAGGTCTCTGGAAAGTGGGAGCAAGGCGAGGAAACTTTCTCTCCCGGGCAGTCTCTTTGGTACGTTCTTGGAAAAGGATGTCGGTCCGAGTAGCTAGTGACACTAGGTCATCCAGGGTGGTAGGAATGTCCCGACCGGCTAACTCATCCTTAATCCGACCGGAAAGACCCTCCCAGAAGACTGACACCAGAGCCTCGTTGTCCCAGGCAAGCTCAGAAGCGAGGGTACAGAACCTTATGGCATATTGGCCCACGGTGAGACTCTCTTGGCGGAGACGTAGCAGAGAGTAGGCTGAAGAGGATTTTCGTCCTGGTTCATCGAAGACTTACCGGAAAGCAGCGAGGAAAGATGATGGGTCGGACACCAGGGGATCCCCTCTCTCCCACAGAGCACTTAGCCATGCCAGTGCTTCCTCAGTGAGATGGGACATGATGAATGCCACCTTGGCCCAGTCGGAGATGAACTGATGTGCCAAGAGTTCAAAGTGCAGGGTGCACTGGTTTATGAAACCTCGAGCTAAGGCGGGGTGGCCAGCAAAACGTGGTGGTGCCGAGAGCCGGGGTCCATAGCCGGACGCCATAATAGGACTAGGTTGTGGTGCCGTGGAAGCAGGCGCTGCCTGACCAGAGATGGACACAGACGGATCGGACAATGCACCTAGGCGAGAGGTAACAGACCACAGGAAGGACAGGACCGACTCCTGTTGAGCCCACTGACGTAAGACCTCCTGGTGCAGGTCGGAGATTGCGGGCATCTGGGGGCCACCAGGTTCCATGGCCAGAGCAAACTGTTACAGGTCCGGGGGGTGGAACCTCTGTGCTACGGTGCAAGGAGGGACCCAGAGGGGCGTAACTAAGTATCAACCCGGACCGACCCTTGTCGTATGGCGGCTAACGACTCCGTGACCAGGGAGGGACCGAGCCGAGGGACCAGGTGCTACTCTGGGGACGACCTTGTAAGGGAGCAGGTGACTCCCACGGTACAGATGGCAGGGACTGACCGGAATAGCAGGTAGGCACAGTAGGCAGGCTGGCGAGCATAAGAAGCCTCCAGGTAGGCTATCAGGTAGACACGGCAAGTGACGGCAGGAGTCTCTAGGTGGGCTGGCAGGTGGTCACGGCAAGTGACAGCAGGAGTCTCTAGGTGGTCATGGCAAGTGACTGCAGGAGCCTCCGGGAAGGCACGGCAGGTAACAAGCAGGTAAAAGGCAGGTCACAGGCAAGTGCTCCCAGGTGAGCGGGCTGGCAGGCATGGCAGGTAACAGGCAGGCAACAGGCAAGTGCTCCCAGGTGAGCGGACTGGCAGGCACGGCAGGTAACAGGCAGGCAACAGGCAAGTGCTCCCAGGTGAGCGGACTGGCAGGTACGGCAGGTAACAGGCAGGCAACAGGCAAGTGCTCCCAGGTGAGCGGGCTGACAGGCACGGCAGGTAACAGGCAGGTAACAGGCAAGTGCTCCCAGGTGAGCGGGCTGACAGGCACGGCAGGTAACAGCCAGGTAACAGGCAGGTAACAGGCTGGCGGGCAAGACTGGTAGTCAGGCTAGCAGCGGGACCTGAGGGCTGAAGCAGCAGTCAGAAACACCGCACAACAACTTTTGCTCGGGCACCTCCATTTTGGATGAGGTGCCTTATATATGGGAGGACCCTCGGCTATTGGCCGGGGACTCCTTAGGACAGAGCGCGCGGCACCTTTAAGAGGGAGGGAGCGCGCGTGCGCCCTAAGCACAGTGCCCGGGGAGCTGCGCGTGCCGGCAGCAGGAAGAGGAGCGCTGGTGAACGCAGAGTGGGGAGCGAGGAGGTGAGTGGGGCGGCGTCTCTGCCTGGCAGGGAGCAGAGACGCCGATGCTACAGAGTGAATTTGTTCGGCAAATGTTCTAAAGTTTCAAATTTGGCACGAATATGGCACATTCGGATTCGTGATCGCAAAGGCGAGCAAATTTTCTTAAAATCTGAAAAGTTCGACAAATTTACGTGAAACCGCGAATACAAGGCAACCATGGCATTTTGACCAGTTTTATTAGCATAGTGCAAGTGTATGATGATCGGTGACATGTGCCAGGTGAGTGTGGGGGCTGTGGAGAGCTTAGAACAGGTCAGATCAGCGGCGCTGTGTTTTTTTGTTTTTTTTCCTGTGGGTAGTAACTATAACTGAGGAAAGTGCGGCCAGCCAATTATAGCACAGTAAGCATCTACACTGTCGAGACATAAGGGCTTCTGCAATTGGCTGCAATAATCACATGTCCTTTCAAAAATTAAAAGCGGCCTTGTTCCCTCAGCGCCATTATATCCATGTCACTGCTGGAGACAGACGGAGCTCAGTCTTCTCCTTTGTAATAAGAGATATTACCTAGATAGATGGGCGCTTGTGTGGTAGTCAGATAGTGTAGATAATTCCTGGCCTGTGTACCTCTGCAACCGCTGGTGCAGCACATTTTTGGTGTTCTTGTGCAAGTACTGAGATTCTGACAGAAACAGAGGGCCCATGCCATACAATAGTGCTGTGCACCGCTGGTATAGAGCTCCATATCTAAGTATACCTTGAATCTTTTTTGCCACTTGCTAATGTGATCAAGCAAGCGCAGTGCACCTTTTCATTTAGTGGGGTTGAAACTGTGCTCTGCACAGTCTGCAGAGCTTCTTATTGCAGAGCACAAAATCTGTTTTTTTTCTGTTGTCATTATGACATTGAAAGCTGTGTGCACTAAAGTTTTTTTAGTGTCAGATGCTTTTAGTGGAGTTGAACTTCAGGTGGTTTCAGAGTTAAAAAAATAAATTTTTTCTCCTGCTACACCCAGTCCAAAATTTTTTTTTTCCTATGCCAAAAGTCATACAGTGCTATAAGCCAGGTACTGCATCAGTGGCGGTCAAATTCAGCTTGTATGCACAGACAAACCTATATATATTTTTGGTTGGCAGGTAGAGTCCACCAAAGGTTTTTTTACTGTGGCAAAGTTGATCCAGTCTGCTAAAAGGCAGATCCTATTTTAGTGGCATTGAACATGTCCTGGTTTCACATTAAAAAGAAAAAAAACTCTCTTAGTAGGCCCAGTCCAACATATATTGTTTCCTGTACCAAAAGTCATACAGTGCTATAAGCCAGCTACTATGTCAGTGGCGGTCAAATTCAGCTTGTACGCTCAGTCAAACCTACAGTACAGGCCAAAAGTTTGGACACACCTTCTCATTTAAAGATTTTTTGTATTTTCATGACTTTGAAAATTGTACATTCACACTGAAGGCATCAAAACCATGAATTAACACATGTGGAATTATATACTTAACAAAAAAGTGTGAAACAAATATGTCTTATATTCTAGGTTCTTCAAAGTAGTCACCTTTTGCTTTGGTGACTGCTTTGCACACTCTTGGCATTCTCTTGAAAATACAGAAAAATCTTTAAATGTGAAGGTGTGTCCAAACTTTTGGTCTGTACTGTATATTGGAGCATATATTCTATGTCATTCTGGCCTCATCCACATTCAAAAAAAAAATTCTTCTGTTCCTAAAGTACCCCAGCAGGGGACATCTCAGTTTAAAATTTTTGGAGAATATCTCATAGGTTTTATCGGCCTCATACACACTAACAAATTTCTTTTGTCTGTTTGTCATACTCCATTGTCTCTTAGCACCTTAGCCAGCCTTCGGTCCTGCTGTTGTGGTCAAAAGATTGTTTCATCCTACGCATGACAAAGCTAAGAGGTTGAACCCCACCATCTCCAATCTGTTGGCCACGGAAATGCTGCCTTTCCGCCTAGTAGATACATGTAAGGTGCCCCAGTGAGGTAGTCGTGGGCGAGCTGTAGCCCCCTCTCGCTCTGGCAACCTACAGACAATTTGTGTCCTCCCTCTGATGTGTGGCTGTGTATGTGGTGCTCTCCACTTACTTCAAACCATCCGATCGCGGCTGTCTCCAGGCATTTCACTTCTGGGACCAGGGCAGCAATAAATTCAGAGGACACGAGGTTCTTAACAAGAACTTGGACTTTACTTGGGGAAGAGGAATATGTACAATATTTACAGGCAGATATAATGGATAAGGCCCGACAGGCTATTATCTCTCTCACAGGCGCAGGTAACATCTTCAGCCCTGGTTCCCTCTTTAAGTGAAGCATCTCTGTGACTCTAATCTCTAGCCCAAGAGACTCTTCTGCAATACCAACAGTGATCTGGATCCGATATCACCCCCACGTCCCTGCCTGGAGTCCTATTTATCTTCCTCTGCTTCCTGCAGACCAGAAGTGCCCGGGGTCCTCAACACTTCCTTTGACTTTCTCCGGCCGGCTAACAGGACTCTTGCTCTTGCGTAGGGAGACCTTCATACTAGTTATCCCACTGTCTGAGGGTATGGAGCTCCCGTCTACCCTAGCAGCCACCATATATTCAGGCTGCCCGCACGGTTCACTGTCCTATCTCTTACTCAACTTCTCTTCCTGCTTCTGGAAACTAAGCAGGGATTTTTCCTAATGTGCCCACCCTCTGTGAGCTGTCATCATACAGGATTAACCCCTCACTGTCTGTAACACTGCTAGCAGACTCAGCCTGACATCTGCACCCAGGACAGTGGCATCTTGTGGCAGTTTACAGGTACAGCAGCCCACAAGAAATTATGCCAGGAACAAGCTCTATATCACTCAAGGCTTGCTCAGGGCACTAAGTTCCCCTTTTACTCTACTGACTGTACCACTGAAGCTAATCCCTTAGCTTGGCCTACCAACAGTTCAGAGAGGTCTAACTACAGGTTTAACTACCTCAGTGCCAAGGGAAGGCTATGTCCTTCCCCACTATTACATTCCCCCACACTTTAATGTTGGACGTCCCCGACCACACTAAACAATCAATACTTATCAGCAGCTATAACATCATATCACATTTATTAAAACATTTTAGTACACGACTGGTCTTGAAGTCTTCTTCTTGAGTAGGAGACCGGCCCTTCTCGGTTAAGGGCCCCGGAACTGCAATTCAGGACAGTCCATTATCAACTTTCAAACTGCTCAAAGGTACTGGTCCTTCTTGGTAAGGACCCTGGAAACACAATGTCCATGTCCATATTTTTAAGACAGGTTACACACTATTAGCCCTCAATCTTCTTTGAAGGCTGCATTCTGAGGCACACGGTCACAGGGAACACCCCGTGAGTCACTTTCTTCTTGGCGCTAGCTGGGGTCACCTGTTCTTCCCGCTAGGCCGCAAGTTTCTTAGATTTAGAGGACTGTCACCCTCACGGTGTGCCTCAGTGTTTTAAATTCCAGCAGAAAAAGGTGCAACAAGCGCAACAAAAATAAAAATAGAAGTAAAAACAAAAGGAGCAGCTCCCTTGGGCACTCAACTTTCAGTGCTGCTTGAGGCCTTCCTGGCCTAGGAGGTGGGGGAACAGTCCTCCATTTTTCTCTTTAACTCAATTCAACATGGGGCACTCCACCCCCATTGTGAAACAGTCCCAGAAACAAGTCCACCGCTGGTGAGTCCTGATAAAGGAAGAGGTGAAAGGTCAACCGACCTTTTAGACAGCTAGCTCACTTCTTCCGGGCCTCCCCCCGTTCCTTCATGAAGGCGGCCCATGCTGCAGATGAAGGTGGCTTCTTCCACTTCCAAGGCTGATCGGGGTATCTGCTAGGCCCAGGGTCCTCGTCCTAGGATGTAGCACTGCCACAGCTAACCTGGGTAGGGCCATAGCTGGTCACTGTAAAATAGTGGACTTCATGACTGGCACCAGCCTGAGTCTCTCTGGCAGTTCCTTGATCAACTGCCTCAGCCCCTCCTGGGTGTTTGGCTGCCGAGTCAAAATCAGGCGCCTCACTAGGAGAGTCGGCCCCGCTGCAGTTCGAGAGGACCTCCTCCTCTTTATTCTCAATGTCTCCCCACTGCCGCTTCCTGGGTTCCTCCTCCTGTGGGACACTAGTCTTGGGAGGGGGCAGGAATCCTTTAGGGGCTTCCCTAGTCCAGCACTGCAGAGCCTCTCTCTTGGCCCTTCGTTGAAATACTTCCTTGACCTTCTCAAGGACATCCTCCCACTTGTATGGTCGGGTGAGCGCAGCTGCGTACCACCCCCTGGAACACTCGCATTTGACAAAGTGGACTATGTCCCCCACAAGTAGGTTGTGGAGACGGTCGGGCAGATAGTCGTGCTTGATGACTTCACAGGTGACGAATACCTCATGCCCGGTCCACTCCTCTTCTAAGAATCCATACCCCTCACGGATATGGAACTCCAGGACTCGCCCCCGAGTCAGGGACACCTCCACCGACACCCTCTACGCCGCATTGGACCCCTCCCGCCCTATTTTTGTGTCCAGCCAGGTACAGCAGGCAGGAACGGGCTGCCCTCAACCACCAGCTGCCTATTTGTACCTGGCCGGACCCAACAATATAGGTAACCTTTTTTTTTTATTATTAATATTTCATGAATTTCATGAAATAATTAAAAAAAAAATATGCGGGGCTATTTTTGTGTCCTGCCAGGTACAACTAGGCAGCTGGAGGCTGGAATCCGCAGCGCAGGGAGGCCCAAGCTTTCTGGGCCACCCCCCCCGCTGCAAATTGCAGTCCGCAGCCACCCCAGAAAATGGCGCGTTCATAGAAGCGCCATCTTCTGGCGCTGTACCCAAGTCATCCAGGGCCCTGGTGCGGTGGCTCACTGGGTAATAAAGGGGTTAGGGCCAGCTTGGCATTATCAGCTGGCCCTAAGCCCGAAATTCATGGGGTCACGCCAAAATTAGACATGACCGCCATGAATTTGTAGTAAAGTATTTAAAAAAACACAACACCCAGAATAAAGTCCTTTAATTGAAATAAACACACAATTTTTTAATGTTCTACATTAAACCATACTTATCATCACGCCCATTCCAGCTGAAGCCAATGTCTTCTGCAATAAAAGTAAAATAATAAAGCAACCTCATCCTTACCTTTCCATGGTTCCCAGGACTGCTCCAGCTCTGCTACATTGACATGACAGGCTGGATCGCAGAAGAAAGCTGCCTTTCAGCACAGGGATGTACTCCATCCTTGTTTTCCTGAGACAACACCGCACCGACCCCCACAGAAGAAGCATCAACCTCAACCAAAAACGGCTTAGTCACATCAGGCTGCATAAGGATGGGAGCAGAGGTGAACCTCTCCTTTAGAAACACAAAAGCTTCAATGGCCTCAGAAGTCCACTGAACCGCATTAGCACCTTTCCTGGTGAGATCGGTCAGTGGTTTGACAATAATAGAAACATTTTTTATGAATTTTCTGTAATAATTGGCGAAACCCAAAAACCTCTGTATCGATTTCAAACCAATAGGCCTAGGCCATTCCTACACAGCTTGAACTTTAACCGGGTCCATCTCAAAACCTTCACTGGAGATAATGTAACCCAAAAAACTAATTCTCTGTACAGCGAACTCACATTTCTCTAGCTTAGCAAAAAGCGAATTGTCCATTAATAACTGTAAAACCTCACGTACGCTCCGCCAATGAGACTCCAGATCAGGCGAATAAATCAGAATGTCATCCAAATACACAACCACATTTTTGCCGATCAAAGGTCTAAGGATGTCATTAATAAGATTCTGAAAAATTGCTGGAGCATTGGTAAGACCAAACGGCATAACCAGATTCTCAAAATGACCCACAGGAGTGTTAAAAGCAGTCTTCCATTCATCACCCTCCTTCATGCGCTACAAATTGTATGCCCACCGGAGATCAATTTTAGAGAACCACTTGGCCCCCACTAACTGGTTAAACAAATGGCAGGAATCAATGGCAGTGGGTAAGGATTGCGTACAGTAATTTTATTAATCTCACGAAAGTCCAGACAAGGACGTAAACCGCCATCTTTTTTATTAACAAAAAAAAATCCAACAGCCACAGGAGACTTGGAAGGCCTAATGTGACCGGCGGCCAAGCTTGTCTATATGTATTCCTCCAAAGCCTTTCTCTCAGGAATAGTAAGATTAAATAAACGACTTTTAGGAAGAGTCGCTCCAGGGACAAATTCAATGGTACAATCATAGTCTCTATGGGGAGGCAAAATTTGTGACTCCTCCTCAGAAAAAACTCTCTGTTACCGTTCTCTGTTAGTTTTGCTAGGTCTTCGGACCTCTTTGTTCTTTGTTGTGTGTTTGTCTTTGACTGCTCCAATTTCTGCTAGGAGGTGTCCAACTTTATCCCAGTCCCTAGTTCTTGTAGGGATTCCTCCCTTGCATCTATAGGTCTTCGTACAGACTAGCCAAGGACTTTAGCGGGTCTGATCGCAGGATCAGGTTCCCCGTTACATCGTAGGGATCTAGTTTAGTTCTATTGTAGGGACAGATCTCCTGTCTTTCCTTAGTCTCTGTAGCAGATCATAACAGTTCCCATCCCCTGGGCGCCACACTCTGATACAGACTCTGCCTGCTGCACTCTGATACAGACTCTTCCTACTGCATCATCAATCTTACTGGGTCCAGCTGCTGCGCGTCTGTTGGTCTGTCCTGGAGTGGCACCTGCCGTTCATCGGGATCCAAGTCTAACCTCACCATCAGAGGCTCTAGTGAACAGACCAGTGCTTGCCTAGTCATACCCCTCCAGGCTCTCCGAGGTGGTTCCACAAACCATGTCTGTGACAGTGCGCCCTTGCAGGAGGGGGCCTCTCTCCTGTTGTACGAGTTGGTGACCCCTTTTGACATGTAAAGCGCAACTGAATAAATGTCGCTGTCACAGTAATAATAATTATAGTACTTGTACTCTGTGTCAATTGATGGCACTTTCCTGGAGTCTACACCTAATTCGATGTGTTTTGGCAGCTTTTGGTCCTGTTTCTAGGTGTTGTATATGCATTTTTTTTGGTCCCCCTATTGACTCCTATGGGATTCGAAAATGTTCGACGAACATTCGGTGAATAAATCCGGTGAATATCAATTTGTCCGGCGAACTTTTCCAAACCGAACATTGAAATGTTTGCTCATGCCTACTCATCATCATCCACCTGTTGTGACAGTAATTGCACTTTCCCACCATCGCCTATGTGTGATCGTGGCTGCTCTCATCGCATCATTTGATCTCCTCTTGCCCCACTTGAAGATGGCTGAAGATGATTGGGCGAGAGGCCCGAATCTCTAAATGGAAAAGTGAACAGCTCTTCGGAGTGTCCAAGTGTGGGATCTGTTGTCTCCGGGCACTCAGCATTGTGGGAGGAAGGAGGATCAGGGTGAGGAATATGTGGTTCAGACTCATGGCTATTGAGACTTGACCGTGTGGAAGACAGGGTGGTGGTGGTGGTGGTGGCAAAGTGACTGTAAGCATTATCTGCAATCCAACCAACAACCTTTTCACACTGCTCTGGTTCAAGAGTGGTGTTCCGCGGCCTCTACTAATTGGGACAGGAAGGTAGGTCTACATGATGTGTGTGCTTGTTGTTCTCCCTCAGCAGGCACAGTTTCATCTTGCCCATGGCCTCGGCCTCTGTATGTACCTTCACCCTCATGTCCACTTCCCCGTCCCTTGCCATGCACCTTTACCATTTTAAATGGAGTGTAATATTTGGCACGCTCCACAAAATGTCTGAATTATTATTGCAGTAATATGCGATCACCTGTGATGACCACAGTTTTATGCTGTGGCCTGGCTGGTAGTGTAGTAGTGTAATATTGGTCAGCGACCAAGTGTGAATAGGTTCAATAAAACACAGATGGCTAACTTTAAAAGGAGTGGAATATTTGGCACGCTCCACAAAATGCCTGAATTATTACCACAGTAATATGCAATCATGTGTGACAACCACGGTTTTAGGCTGTGGCCTTGTAGTATTGTCACAGGTGTGTCAGATGTGACAGACAGCTGCCCTGCAGTTGATTGCAGAAAATTTCTTCGTTTGGCATTACAGACACCTTCTTAGCTGTTTCACTCTAGGACCCAGAGGCTACCTCCTCCCTGCTATTTGAAACCCTGGCCTGGGTGTTTAAATAGTTTCACTTTGCAGCAGGAAGGGGTCGATGATACTCACATGTTTCCTTGTGAATGCTCGGAGCTCTCAGACTGCTATCTTCCTCTGTGGTGCTAGGAGGACGCTTGTAGTTATCACTCTGAAGTCAGCTAAAGCTAAGCTACTTTCCCCCATGTCTGTCTCTCTTGTTGTCTTTAGTTGTCAGTGGGGATTGACTAGTACTCATCCCCCCTTCCCTATCCAGGGCCAAGCGCTAAGGAAATACAGGGTTTAGGTTTGCGTGCGGCGATTGGTGAGGAACCAATTCAGGGACGTTGTTGGAGACAGGGTGATATCAGATCAGCCAAGGAGGTCTCCACCCCCCCTTTCTCTAGAGTTTGGGCTCCCTTTCCCCCTTTCCTTTGTGTTGCACTTAGTGTTTCACACACCTTGTGTGACAAGTATAGTATTGGTCAGCGACCAAGTGTGAATAGGTTTACCAAAACACAGATGGATGACTTTAAATGGAGTGGAATATTTGACATGCTCCACAAAATGTTTGAATTATTACTGCAGACATATGCGATCACATGTGACGACCAAGGTTTTAGGCTGTGGCTTTGTAGTATAGTAATGGTCAGCGACCAAGTTTGAATAGGTTCAATAAAACACAGATGGCTGACTTTAAATGGAGTGGAATATTTGGCACGCTTCAAAGAATTTCACAATTATTACCGCAGTAATATGCTATCATGTGTGATGTGATGGAAAAATTTCTCTGCTACACAATACAGCAATGTGAATAAAATCAAAAAAATCTGCCTGTATTCTGCTAACAAGCAAATGCAGCAGTAAAATGGAGTACTGTATTGCTTTTTAAGCAAATAACCAGGATTAAGAGCAAAAAAAAATTGTTCTGATATATAGGGCTATGGATATCTGTAGCAGCAGCAGCAGACAGAATGTGCAATGGTGCTGTATACACTGCCACAAACCCTGCCTAACTCCTGCTATCACCAGTAATATATGCAGTTGGATTAGAAGGACTGTTAGTTCAGATGGATATAAAGCTTGCTGTGGAATACCTATATCTAACTATTAAAACGCCAATTCTGTCCCTTACTCAGCAACAGCTCTCCCTACTCTGCCCATTTGCGGGGTACACTGTGACGAGCATAGGGTCACCAGGTCTTATATAGACCTGTTGATGCTATGTGGTCAGCCAATCACTGTAATCCCACAACCAACATGGCTGCGGCATTACAGTGTGTAGCAGGCAATCTCTGCATGTTAATTGGCTCTCTAAAGAGTGTCAAACTTGCGAGGAGGGCACCAGAGCTCCTGCCCGAGCAACCCGGAAATACTCGAGGAGCGCCAATCATCTCGAGCAGTGAGATGCTTGGGCAAGTACCGAGCAGTGACGAGCACGCTTGCTCATCACTAATGATTAGAAAAAGCAAGGTAGGACTAGTCTGGGTCAGCGATACACTGTCTGTCTAGTCCTGCCTTGCTACATTATGCATCATTGCAGGATAAAAGTTTATTCTTCAAAGACTGCAGGGTTAAGACTCATTTGCATTGTATGACCTGTGGGCAAAAATGACTGCGGGTCTCTCAATAGCCTTCAGACAGGCCAACACTTTCAATGCACATAGAATGATTGCTAATAGATCATTCTGTGCACATACACTGTCATTGCTCTAGGTAGCACATGCCCTGATTAACAATTACTAGACGATGTTCTGCTGAGATTGATGATTAAGTACGGTAAATTTAAAAATTATTTTTATCTAACAAACTAAAATTGAGTGAGAAAATGTGGAGCTAGCACAGATGCAAAATATGGGTCAACATCCACTCACTCACCTACAAGTATCATTCAAAGGGAAGTGGTTGCTTAATATTATCACAACACACAGATAAGGATAATATAAGGCTCCGGTCACACAGTTACATGCAGTTCACGATACCAGCCAACAGCTTATTGGTCAGACCCATACTATTCGTGTTGGAATTTTGTAGAACAAGCAGACAGAGTGAGATATTTTATTGGACAGCACTATGACCGTCTCACAGATCCATAAACACATTCATGAAAATCACAGATCCAAGAATGAGATCTGTGAAACTCAACACATTTCCCATTCTGATTTGATGTTGTGGTAGACTAAACAATTGGTTGTTTTCACTTGAAAGCAATGCTAGTTCAATGTTGAAATGCATTGTGAAAATAAAAACTGTTCAACTCATCTTGGTCCTAAGAATTCTTCATTACAGCAGCACAGCCAGATATAGTGTTATCGTCCAAATTGGTTGAGGATCAGAATAGGACATATTCAGTATGCCTGTGTCCTGTCTAATAAAAAAAAATTGAGGATCTCACAGACATTCACATGGATGTGTGAATGCACTCTTACTTTATTGGGACTAAAATGGGGAACTTTGTTACTGATTTGGGTCCCGAATATGAAACGGTACTAGTGATAAGTGAGCACTAAAATGCTCGGGTACTTGTTGCTCGCGTCGAGCAAATTGGAATACTCAGGCGCTCGACTCGAGCAATGAGCCAAATGTAAGTCTATGGAAAACTCGAGCATGTTTTAGGCGGCTCCCCCCGGCAGTCTGAAGAGAGCCTAAAAATTGCTCAAATCGATGGGAACAGTGCTCAAATGACATGGGACCAGCATGGGGAAGACCCCTGGAAGCATTTCTGACTCCCAGGTCACTGCTGTCAATAACGTTGTCACAAGTATTACGCAAATTTTAGGGACTCACAATAAAACATACAAAAACAAAACCAAAATGGATTTTCCTGGGAAATATGTTAAGGAACATCCTTTCCATGACATGTACAATGTATATAAAGCAAAATAAATAACCAAAAACAAAAATACTCCTCCACACCTTGGGCTATGTTCACACGTAGCATCTTTGATGCATTTTTGCACTTTTGCATTGCTTTCAACAAAGACAAATTCATTCACTGGGAAATGTCATTTTAACATTTTACAACCTTATCTGGCCTTGTGGTGTGTGACACATCATCAGATACATGCATACAGTGCTGAAATGATGTGGGAACAGAATGTGGAAGACCTCTGGAAGCATTTCTGACTTCCAGGTCACTGCCTAAAAGTGTGCCCATCATAAGTGATCCTTGGCGCATGTGAAGATACCTCCCGCCATGCACCTGTCGTTGCAGACTTGCAACAATCACCATCCACGTCCTTGTCCCAGTGCAGCGTTCAGTTGTCCCTACCCCATTCATTGGAATGCAGCCACAAGTATGAAGCCAGCCAGCCACCCACCCACAAGCCGCAATACTATACTGCCAAATTTTTGACAGCTGCTTACACTTGAAATGTGGCCTTTCAGGCTCGTGGAGGCGGAAGCTTTTCATAACCTCATGCCGGTGGCGGCCGGGTGTCCATACTCGGTCCCCAGCCGCCACTGAATCTCCTGGTGTCCGGTGTTCGACAACATTACCCGTGCCCCCCCCAGTGCACTTACTAGGAAGGACCACCTAACCACAAACACTTGGACAGGTGAATGTGGCCAGGGACGGTACGGAGCCAGTCCACAACTTTTTTTGCTGAAAGTTGTATTTAGCTCGGTGAAAGGACTGGCATAGAGGGAAACCATATCTACCCTGCTTGTCATTTCTCCCAGGAAGTCCTCTAATGCAGCTTGTTGCAGAAGCAATGGCAGCCCGTCCAACATCAACTCGCACTTGTCGGTGATGCTTTGACACACACACACATCTTTCTTTGCGCATTTAATTTCTTGAATGCAGAGTAGGACAATGGCATGATCAGTAATGCGGTTTAAGAAATAACATGCATAAGCATGGCCGATCCACATTAAAAAAGCAGCCACAGAGTGTCCGGGAACCATCCGCCACACTTTTCTTAGCCAGGGCTGCTTCTCGGCAGGGTTGGACGGGCCCACCAGAGAACCGAAGACTCCTCCGGCAGGCCCAGGCTTCTCCTTCAGGAGAGTTCATAGTGCCGAGGTGAGGCCATGATGATGATAGAGGCCACCATCTGCTTAGTTTTCTGTTACTTGGAATGCAAGTGCAAGTATGCAGCCAGCCACCCACCCACCTACAGGCCGTAACACTAAACTGCCAGATATCTGGGCAGCTGTTTGCACTTGAAATATAGCCTTTTAAACTCGTGGAGGTGGAAGCTTTTCACAACCTCATGCCCGTTGGCGGCCGGGTGTCCATTCTCAGTCCCCAGCCGCCACTGTTTCTCCCGGTATCATCTCCGCCCTCCGTAAGCACGGGTCCCACAACATTACCCATGCACTCCCCAGTGCACTTACTGGGAAGGACCACCTAACCACAAACACGTGGACAGGTGAATGTGGCCAGGGATGGTATGGAGGCAGTCCGCAACTTTTTTTGCTGAGAGTTGTATTTAGCTCGGTGAAAGGACTGGCATAGAGGGAAACCGTATCTACCCTTTGTGTCATTTCTCCCAGGAAGTCCTCTAATGCAGCTTGTTACAGAAGCAATGGCAGCCCATCCAACATCAACTCGCACTTGCCGGTGGTGCTTTGACACATACACACATCTTTCTTTGTGCATTTAATTTCTTGAATACAGAGTTGGACAATGGCCTGATCTGTAATGCAGTTTAAGAAATAACATGCATAAGCATGGCCGATCCACATTAAAAAAGCAGCCACAGAGTTTCCGGGAACCTTCCGCCACACTTTTCTTAGCCAGGGCTGCTTCTCGGCCGGGTTGGACGGGCCCTCCAGAGAACCAGAGACTCCTCTGGCAGGCCCTGGCTTCTCTCCTTCAGGAGAGTTCATAGTGCCGAGGTGAGGCCATGATGATGATAGAGGCCACCATCTGCTTAGTTTTCTGTTACTTGGAATGCAAGTGCAAGTATGCAGCCAGCCACCCACCCACCTACAGGCCGTAACACTAAACTGCCAGATTTCTGGGCAGCTGCTTGCACTTGAAATATGGCCTTTTAAGCTCGTGGAGGTGGAAGCTTTTCACAACCTCATGCCGGCGGCGGCTGGGTGTCCATACTCGGTCCCCAGCTGCCACTGTTTCTCCAGGTATCATCTCCGCCCTCCACAAGCACGGGTCCCACAACATTACCTGTGCCCTCCCCAGAGCACTTACTGGGAAGGACCACCTAACCACAAACACGTAGACAACTTTTTTTGTTGAGAGTTGAATTTAGCTCGGTGAAAGTACTGGCATAGAGGGAAACCGTATCGACTCCGACTGTCATTTCTACATCACAAGGTTCCACCCATTATCACACACGACCATGCCTGGCTGTATGTTCAGCGGTGAGAGTCACAGATCAGGCTGCTGTGTTACAGCTTTCAACAACTCTGCAGCGCTAGGCGGTTCATCAATTAAGCATTAAACATGTTATCTTCAGCACAGCCTGTTGCCACTTGGCCAAGGCAGTGCTGCAGTGCTGTCAGCTTGTGACTGATGTGGTCATTTCGGAGATGGAGGAGGTGCATGAGCTGAGCAATGTGATTACCTTGAGGTTAAAGTGGTGGAGCTGTTTTTTATACTAAAGAAAGATCCTATTGTTTTGTTATTTTTACATTATTTTTTAAGACAAATGCATTCACCGGGAAATGTCATTTTAACATTTACAACCTTATCTGGCAATGTGGTGTGTGACACATTATCAGACGCATCCTGTTTTATTTATGATGGAGGGATTTATTTTTATAGGGACATCAAACAGCCCTTACTATTCTTAAAAGGCCAGCAGTCGGCCCTCGCTATTGTTAGAGAGCCATCAGCCGGCTATGCTTTGTTGTTCCCATTATTAACAAGTGGGTCTCCTATACTGTTATTGTGTATCCTGTGACTGCAAGGGCTTCCAAAAATTTGGACGCAACCCAATACCCCTTTGAAGAGACATAGAGGAGGGTCTCAGTAAAAAAAAAATGTTCCCATTATAAAGGAGCGGGTCTCCTATAGTGGTAATGCCCATGCTGTGACTGCAAGGGCTGCCAAAATTTGGGAAAAACGCCACTAAGAATTTAAAGACACATAGAGCAGGGCCACAGTAATGACAAATTCCCATTAGAAAGGAGAGAGTCTGCTATACAGTTATAGGGTATTCAGTCAGTCCAACGGCTGACCTATTTTAGGAAAAACCCCACTAAAAATTTAAAGACACACAAGGCAGGGCCACAGTAATGAGTACGACATGTTCCTGTTAGAAAGGAGAGAGTCTGCTATACAGTTATAGGGTATGCAGTGAGTCCAACGGCTGACCAATTTTAGGAAAAACCCCACTAAGAATTTAAAGACACATATAGCAGTGCCACAGTAACGACAAATTCCCATAAGAAAGGATAGAGTCTGCTATACAGTTAAAGGGTATGCAGTGAGTCTAATGGCTGACCAAATTTAGGAAAAACGCCACTAAGAATTTAAAGACACATAGAGCAGGGCCACAGTAACGACAAATTTCCATTAGAAAGGAGAGAGTCTGCTATACAGTTATTGGGAATGCAGTGAGTCCAAGGGCTGACCAATTTTAGGAAAAACCCCACTAAGAACTTAAAGACCAACAGAGCAGAGCCACAGTAACGAGGACAACATGTTCCTATTAGAAAGAAGAGAATCTGCTATACAGAGAGTCCAACGGCTGACGAATTTTAGGAAAAACCCCACTAAGAATTTAAAGACACATAGAGCAGGGTCACAGTAACGACAAATTCCCATAAGAAAGGAGAGAGTTTGCTATACAGTTATAGGGTATGTATTGAGTCCAAAGGCTGACCAATTTTAGGAAAAAAGCCACTAAGAATTTAAAGACACATGGAGCTGGGCCACAGTAATGAGTACGACAAATTCCCATTAGAAAGGAGAGAGTCTGCTATACAGTTATGGGGAATGCAGTGAGTCCAAAGGCTGACCAATTTTAGGAAAAACCCCACTAAGTATTTAAAGACACACAGAGCAGGGCCAGAGTAATGAGTATGACATGTTCCCATTACAAAGGAGAGAATCTGGAATACAGTTATAGGGTATGCACTGAGTCCAACGGCTGACCAATTTTAGGAAAAACCCCACTAAGAATTTAAAGACACATAGAGCAGGGCCACAGTAATGACAAATTCCCATAAGAAAGGAGAGAGTCTGCTATACAGTTATAGGGTATGCAGAGAGTCCGATGGCTGATCAGTTTTAGGAAAAACCCCACTAAGAACTTAAAGACACACAGAGCAGGGCCACAGTAACGAGGACGACATGTTCCTATTAGAAAGGAGAGAATCTGCTATACAGTTATAGAGTATGCAGTGAGTCCAACGGCTGACCAATTTTAGGAAAAACCCCACTAAGAATTTAGAACACATTAAGCAGGGCCACTGTACCGACATGTTCCCATAAGAAATGAGAGAGTCTGCTATACAGTTATAGGGTATCCAGTGAGTCCAACAGCTGACCAATTTTAGGAAAAACCCAACTAAGAATTTAAAGACACATAGAGCAGGGCCACAGTAACGACAAATTCCCAAAAGAAAGGAGAGAGTCTGCTATACAGTTATAGGGTATGCAGTGAGTCCAAAGGCTGACCAATTTTAGGAAAAACCCCACTAAGAATTTAAAGACACATAGAGCAGGGCCACAGTAATGCCAAATTCCCATAAGAAAGGAGAGAGTATGCTATACAGTTATAGGGTATGCAGAGAGTCCGATGGCTGATCAGTTTTAGGAAAAACCCCACTAAGAACTTAAAGACACACAGAGCAGGGCCACAGTAACGAGGACGACATGTTCCTATTAGAAAGGAGAGAATCTACTATACAGTTATAGAGTATGCAGTGAGTCCAACGGCTGACCAATTTTAGGAAAAACCCCACTAAGAATTTAGACACACATTAAGCAGGGCCACTGTACCGACATGTTCCCATAAGAAATGATAGAGTCTGCTATACAGTTATAGGGTATCCAGTGAGTCCAACAGCTGACCAATTTTAGGAAAAACCCAACTAATAATTTAAAGACACATAGAGCAGGGCCACAGTAACGACAAATTCCCATAAGAAAGGAGAGAGTCTGCTATACAGTTATAGGGTATGCAGTGAGTCCAAAGGCTGACCAATTTTAGGAAAAACCCCACTAAGAATTTAAAGACACAGGGAGCAGGGCCACAGTAACGAGTACGACAAATTCCCTTAAGAAAGGAGAGAGTCTGCTATACAGTTATAGGGTATGCAGTGAGTCCAATGGCTGATCAGTTTTAGGAAAAAACCCACTAAGAATTTAAAGACACAAAGAGCAGGGCCACAGTAACGACATATTCCCATTAGAAAGGATAGAGTCTGCTATACATTTATAGGGAATGCAGTGAGTCCAAAGGCTGACCAATTTTAGGAAAAACCCCACTAAGAATTTAAAGACACACAGAGCAGGGCCACAGTAATGAGTATGACATGTTCCCATTAAAAAGGAGAGAATCTTCTATACAGTTATAGGGTATGCAGTGAGTCCAACTGTAGCGCTCCGAGGGTTCGGCTGCTACAGGGGTATTGTACCTCAACCAGAGGTGTGATATTCCACTCCCAGGTAAGGATGGAGTATGGATCAGGGCTCAGTTGCAAGGGGACTGTTTCTGGAGCATAGGAAGGAGCTCGTTGGTTTCAGGTCACCTGAGCTCAGACACAGTGAAGCAAATAAAAGGTGGGGGCCATCTTAGGAGAGTGTTCAGTCCCACAGAGTTCAGTCAGAGAAGGAGTTCAGCCAGAGAGGGCTGACAGGGAGCTGTGGCTCAGCCTGAGCTCAGCTCCACGAGGCAGGCCTAGGGTGAAGGCCGGAGCCAGAAGGGAGAAGAGGGGAAGGAGAAGGAAGGAAGAAAGGTGGAGAGAAAGAGGAGTAGAAAGGCTACAGAAACAAGAAGGCAGAAGGGACCCAGAGAGACAGCAAAACGGACAGTAACCTTTGCAAGCCCGCGTGATATCGGGTGAAGGGTCAGGCCGCAGAAGGGTACCGGATTCCCAAGTTGGTGGAGGTAAATTATCCCTCAGCCAAAGACCGGAGGACGTGATCATCAACTGGTGCGACCCCCTGCTACACCCACTAGGAAGTCACCACATAGGGTCAGGGAAACCGGTGACAGGTTTCACCAAGTGAAGGCACGAGGCAGTTGTACAGAAGTGTTGTCACTGGTGGGGCACGAGAGGCCAGAGAAAGGATAAAAGGGCGTCCTGTGCCATACTCCTAAATTGCCTGGGGGTTGACCGAGCTCCTCACCTGGTGGACGCAGCACGGCTTGGGCAGTCATTTCCGGCAGATGTGACTCGGATAACAACTGTGAGTTAAAGACCCTGGACTGCATCACTGACTCTGTGTGATTTATGCTGCGCCTGCACCATCACCCCCAGCATCCCACCACACTGCCCTGAGGCTACACTCTTCCCGTGGTGAGTTATACTATCTCTGCTGCACACACCATCAGCCTCAGTGGACTGCCTTGTAGCGGCGGTTTATAATAGCCGCAATCCACGGGTGGCGTAGTCGGACATTCAAAACTCTAAATATAGACTGCCACTGTATTTGGTCTGACCACCCTGAGCCACGGGACCTGGTTGCCACTACTACCCCCATCATCACACTGAAGCCCGGTGCCGGGTGCCCCACGGCCCAGGGGGGCGAGTCAGCTTTGGCGTAGTCGGCAGGATTGTGACCAACCCGCCACAAACGGGTATTGCGTGCCTGAAAAGAGACTGTTTCACTGTATTAAAAATGGCGCCCACCCCAGAAGAACGGACGCCATAATGTGTGCGCCAAAAGACAACAGGAAGCCACCTCCCATCGTGGGCCAGGTCCCAGAATGTCACCAAAGAAGGGGCCCACCCCCAACAGCCATGAGTGCGGCTGTAGAGATGTCCATCAAGGTGGGGGGGCTGCCCTTGAGAGTGATTGTCAGCAGATTGCCCCAGGACCACCCCCAACAGGGGCGGAAAGAGAAGAAAACTGCTGGGCAGGGTGTGGTTTGGATCATTCTTGCCAGACCACACCCGGAGATGGAGAGGAGCGTCAACTCCAGCACCCTGGCATGCGGGCTGCTGCAGGCCGAGGCGGTCCAGTATAGCCTCACGGAGCTGATGGCTCAGCTCCCCGCAGAATACCCTGAGTTCCTGCGGACTGCGCTGGAGGAGCTGGACCGGACCATGATCCGAGCGCAGAGGGATGTAATTGCCGGGTGGAAAGAGGAGATGGCCCGGCGGGTCACGGCCCGACAGCGCGCCTGCCCCCAAGGACGGAGAGAGGAGACCGGAGGCCGAGGACGACACTGCAGAAGAGTCAAGTAAGGCGGACGCCTCTGCCCCGGGTCCTGACACCACCTTAGCCTTACCGCTGGATCCCGTCGTGGAGCCAGAAGTCCTGGGAGCCGCTGCAGCTTCCACGCTCCCTCCGCAAACACCTAGGCCATAAGCCACGAGCACTGTCGCTGAACCACGACCCCCGTCGTGCCCTCTGACCCCGAGCGCGGAAGGAAGCGACCCCCTACAGGCCTGGTCGCATGGCCTGACCGCGTGCAACCCCGTTCCCAAAACCACCACCTCTGGGCACGGACCTGTATGCCCAACTGTCCGGTCCGGATGGAGAGCCAGTTCCTCCACCACCTGGGTGGATCCACCCTAATCTCCGGAAAAGCCTGCCCGTGGAGACCGGAGCCCCTCTGCTACCACTCCCGCCTGACCCATGGCCTGTTGAAGTTCCCCAGCTCCCGGTTGAGGAGGTCCAGTATGAGTGGGATCCGACAGGAGAAGACCTCATGGGGTTCTCACCGGAAACACGGGCGGCCGCAGCCCACAGTTGGGAGTTCTGTAACCGACAGGTGGCGCAGTTTGAACGGGAGAGGCGAGCGCGGCGACAGAGACAGGAACAGCTACACGCCAGGAGCGCAGAGTAGAAGATGCGCGTCCGGCGAGACCTCCAGTCTGCGATAGGTCCCAGAATCATCGGGACCGTCGTCAAGTTCCAACAGGTGCAAGGATGGGGTTTCATCCAGGACCCGACCACGGACACGGATGTGTTCGTTATCCAGAGAGATGTGGAGAGCCACCTGCCAGAAGGCCACCCGGAACGGGATCTGTTTCCAGGAGACTTGGTGTCCTACACCCGACACCGAGGCCTAAAGGGATGGTATGTAGTGTTGAGCGAACATGCTTGACACTGCTCGGTACTCGCCCGAGCATCACGCTACTGGGGATGTTTGGCGAGCACTGAGCATTTCCGGGTTACTCGGGCGGGAGCTCGGGTCTCCGCCCTGCATGTTTGGTGCTCTTTACAGAGCCAATGAACATGCAGGGATTGCCAGCCAGTCACTGTAATGCCGCAGCCATGTTGGTTGTGGGCATTACAGTGATTGGCTGGCCGCACAGCGTCACCTCAGATATTTAAAACCGGGCGCCGCCATCTTGGACACAGTCGCTCCGGATCAGACAGTGTAGGGACAGCGCTGCTGATTTAGGGAGAGATATAAGCTGCAAAATAGTTAGTGTAGGGTCTGTAAAGGCTGCCAGATCAAACAGACAGTCCTTCTCAGGACTAATATCCATCCCAGATATCAGGCAGGCAGGCTGTATAGGAGACGCAGTGGTTATACCAGCAAACGCTGCATTACAGTCCTGTGTGCTGCTCCTGTTGCTGAAATTGCTGGACTTAGCTCCAGGTCTCAGGGGACAGGAAAAATCCTTTTTTTTTCATCTAAATCCTCTTTTTTTTTTCCTCCTTCACACTGTACAAATACCCCTCTTATTAACATTTTGGTGCCCCCCCCCCCAAAAAAAAGCGTGCCTCTGATTTTTCAGACACAAATATATTTGTTGAAAATAGTCAGGTGTAGGCCAGAGAAACAGAAGTGTTGTTTTGCACTTCCACGGTTCAAACCTCTGTATTATCCACTTTTGGGCCATTTGTATCTAGAAAAAAAAAGTTTGAGTGTGTCGCTCACTGTTCAGCCGCAAATATATCTATTTAAAAAAGTCTGGTATAGCCCAGTAAACAATAACTGTGGTTTTGCCATCCCACGGTAAAAAATCTCTATTATTCAGGTTTTGGTATATTTTCCGTAAGGAAAAACAGTAGTGTCTCCTGACTGTTGTGACACAAAAATATATCTGTTGAAAATAGTCTGGTGTAGGCCCGACAAATCCCAGTGTGATTTTACAGTTCCACTGGTCAAATCTCTATACTATCCAGTTTTGGGCCTTTGGTATCTAAAAAAACACAGTTTGAGTGTGTCGCTCACTGTTCAGGTGCAAATCTATATATTTAAAAAAGTCTGGTATACCCCAGTAAACAATAACTGTGGTTTTGCCATCCCACGGTAAAAAATCTTTATTATTCAGGTTTTGGTATATTTTCCGTAAAGAAAAACAGTAGCGTCTCCTGACGGTTGCGACACAAAAATATATCTGTTGAAAATAGTCTGGTGTAGGCACGACAAATCCCAGAGTGGTTTTGCAGTTCCACGGGTCAAATCTCTGTACTATCCAGTTTTGGGCCTTTGGTATCTAAAAAAAACCTGTTTGAGTGTGTCGCTCACTGTTCAGCCGCAAATCTATATATTTAAAAAAGTGTGGTATACCCCAGTAAACAATAACTGTGGTTTTGCCATACCACGGTAAAAAATCTGTATTATTCAGGTTTTGGTATTTTTTACGTAAAGAAAAACAGTAGTGTGTCCTGACTGTTGTGCCACAAAAATATATCTGTTGAAAATAGTCTGGTGTAGGCCTGACAAATCCCTGTCTGGTTTTGCAGTTCCACGGGTCAAATCTCTGTGCTATCCAGATTTGGGCCTTTGGTATCTAAAAAAACACAGTTTGAGTGTGTCGCTCACTGTTCAGCTGCAAATCTATATATTTAAAAAAGTGTGGTATACCCCAGTAAACAATAACTGTGGTTTTGCCATCCCACGGTAAAAAATCTCTATTATTCAGGTTTTGGTATTTTTTACGTAAAGAAAAACAGTAATAGTTTCTCCCTGATTGTTCAGATTGTTTAAAAGAGTCGGGTGTAGGCCAGAGAAATAGAACTGTGTTTTTTTTCTTCCACGGTTCTAATCTACTTTTTATTACCCTTTTTCCATTGATAGTGCAAGTGTAAGCTATTTTACTTCCTTTACAATGGGCAAGGCGCGTGGCAAGGGACGTGGAAGTGGACGTTCTGGTGATGGTTCGTGCAGAGGACGGGGCCGTGGCCAAGGTGAAAATGTGCCACAACCAACAGCCACATCTTCTCGCTCCCACTTCTTGACCGAATTACTAGGGAAGCACAGAACAACACCAGTATTGAGAACTGATCAGTGTGAACAGTTTATTAATTGGATAGCAGATAATACTTCCAGTTACCTGGGCACCACCACCTCCGGTCTGTCTTCCACACGGTCAACTCTTAGTAGCCGTGAGTCTCGGCCGCATACTCCTCCTCACCCTGATGCTCCTTCCTCCGACCATGCCGAGTGTCGTCAGACAGCAATTGATCCCACACTTGGACACTCTGAAGAGCTGTTCACTGGTCCATTTCCATATTTGTGCCCCTCGCCTGATACGCTTGAAGTGGTGGAAGAGGAGATCCCATGTAGCGATGCCCAAATATTTGAACATCCACGGCCAAAGGAAGTCGACGCTGGCAATTTGTCACAAGAGGTGGACGATGACGAGACACAATTTCCAGGAAGTGAGGAGGAGCATCGTGGTGCGCAAGTGGAAGAGGAGGAGGTGGTGGATGATCTAGAAACTGACCCAACGTGGCAGGAGGACATGCAGAGTGAGGCCAGCAGCACACAGGGGAGGGAGGCAGAGTACCCCAACAGGCAGGAAGAAGCAGTGTGGTGGCCGCAGACAGAAGGCGGGCAACCGTTCCCCGTAACACCAACACGAGGGACGTTGCCAGTACAAGTGGTTGGTCTTCCAGAGTCTGGAATTTTTTTAAAGACTCTGCTGATAACCCCAAAAAGGCCATATGTTCCACCTGCCATGCCATCATCAGCAGGGGTGACAAAACTACCAGCCTGACCACCACCAGCATGATCAGGCACATGGCAGCAAAGCACCCGACTTTGTGGGGCGAAACCCAGGGTCCACGACCAGTGTCAGCGGGTGTCACCACTGCTTCTTCCATTGTTGTGCGTGCAATAGAACCCCCTGTTGTGTGTGCAAGGCAATCCCCTGTCCATACTGCATGTAAAGATGCCCCCTCCTCTCAGTCTTCACTTGTTATGGCAGTTTCTCAAGAAACAGCATTAACATCCACATCCACGTCCCACCGCAGCGTTCAATTGTCCTTATCCCAGACCTTTGAATGAAAGCGGAAATTCGCAGCTAACACCCCACAGGCCACAGTCCTAAAGTCGCACATTTCATGACTGCTTGCGTTGGAAATGCTGCCTTTTAGGCTGTTGGAGATGGAATCCTTCCGTAATCTTAAGGCGGTGGCCGTCCCTCGGTACTCGGTCCCCAGCCGACACTATTTTGCCCCGTGTGCCATCCCCGCACTACACAAGCACGTGTCCCAAACCATCTGCCATACCCTCAACAACGCAGTTACTGGGAGAGTCCACCTGACAACGGACACGTGGACAAGTGCTTGTGGCCAGGGACGGTACATCTCTCAGACGGCACACTGGGTAAACATAGTGGAAGCCGGGACACAGTCGGACCTTGGGACGGAACACGTCCTCCCCACAAAGAGGATTGCGGGCCCTATGTCAGTCATAGTTGCCCCCACAGTGTATAGCTCCTGCGCATCATCCTCCTCCTCCTCCTCATATTCAGCCTCCATCTCAGATATCACCACATCAGTTACAATCTGGAAGCACTGCAGTACTGCCTCCGCCAAGCGGCAACAGGCTGTGCTGAAACTCATAAGCTTAGGTGATAAACCTCACACTGCTTGTGAGTTGTGGACAGCTGTGAAAGAGCAGGCAGTTCTGTGGCTGAGACCGCTGAACCTACATCCCAGCATGGTCGTGTGTGACAATGGCCGTAACCTGGTGGCGGCTCTGAGGCGAGGTGAGACCACACACGTACCATGCCTGGCTCATGTGCTTAACCTAGTGGTTCAGCGGTTTCTTAAATCGTACCCCGAGTTGCCAGATCTGCTCGTGAAAGTCCGCTGCCTGTCAGCTCATTTTCGCAAGTCGGCTACAGCTTCCGCCGCCCTTGCTGTGTTGCAGCAGCGTTTGAAGCTTCCGGCACACCGACTGGTGTGTGATGTCCCCACACGTTGGAACTCTACCCTCCACATGTTGCAAAGGATTTGTGAGCAGAAGAGAGCAGTTGTGAAGTACCTGATGCAACAAGGCTGTCGATATTCAGGTCAGACTCCACACATAAGACCTCAGAAGTGATTCTGGATGTCTGACAAATGTACCATCCTGACAAACTTTGAGGAGGCCACCAAGATGGTGAGTGACGATGACGCCATCATTAGTGTCAGCATCCCACTTGTCAGTCTTTTGCAACGCTCTCTGCAGAGAATTAAAGAGGAGGCATTGCAGCCAGGGTATGATGAGATGGATCAAGAAGCCATAGTGGGCGATTACACACAGCCGTGCCTCTTCTCATCCCAACGTGCATTGGGGGACAATGAGGGAGAGGAAGAGGAGGAGGAGGAAGAACAGGAGCTGCTATCATGCGCTGTAGACGGTAGTACCTGTACAAGTGTCATTCCGTCGGTTCAGCGTGGGTGGCCTGAGGACAGGGGGGAGGAGGAGGAGGAGGATGATGAGGAGAGCATGGTCAGTCGTCATCTTGGTGAGGACACGGAAGTCTTGTCCGTTACCAGTCTGGCATGCATGGCTGACTTTATGTTACGCTGCCTTAACCGTGACCCTCGCGTTGTCAAAATGTTGGGTGACAGTAATTACTGGTTGGTGACACTTTTAGACCCCCGCTACAAGGAGAACTTTCACTCTCTTATTCTTGAGGTGGAGAGGTCTACAAAAATGGGGCAGTACCAGAAGGCCATTGCTGCACAACTCTTAAAAAAATTCCCATCTGAACACGCTAGTGGCAGAGGTCACAGTTCATTGCCCAACCAAGGCGTACAGGCAAGAGAGATGCAACTCCAATCCAGCAGAGGCAGGGGAATACTGTCAACGTTCTAGGACAAATTTCTGACACCCGCCCAGCTTACAGGCCCTGAGGCGCGGGGTACTCTCACAAGGAGTTGAAAGTTTCAAAAGTTGGTGAGGGAGTACCTTGTCGACCGTACCAGTGTCCTCCGTGATTCCTCTGTGCCTTTTTATTATTGGGTATCCAAGCTGGACACTTGGAATGAACTCGCTCTGTACGCCTTGGAGGTCCTGGCCTGCCCTGCCGCTAGCGTGTTATCGGAGCGTGTTTTTAGTGCCGCTGGGGGAATTGTAACTGATAAGCGCACTCGCCTGTCAACTGACAATGCTGACAAGCTGATCCTTATCAAAATGAACAAGGGCTGGATTGGGCCAGACTTCTCATCACCACCAAATGACAGCAGAGTAATATAAAGTCAAATCCATTGTGTTATTTCGGGAGGTGTATTCACATGCACCGCTTCACACCCACACATGGGTATACGCTTCCTCATTTCGGCAGTTTTATGTTCTTCTCCTTATCTTCTGCCTCCACCACCACTATACCACCAGGGTGCCAGCATTGCGAGTTCCTCAGTCCACATTTTTGTCAGCTTTTGCTTGGAAGGCATTAGCAAAGACTGTGGGAGACCCACTCCCCAATAATGGGACTTATGTTTGTAATATGCTGTACTGCATGGCTCTTGTAAGGGGCATTGCAAGTTGCTCTGTCCTAACTTTTGGAAGCTTTTGCTTGGAAGGCATAAGCAAATCCTATGGGAGACCCACTCCCCAATAGTGGGACTTATGTTAGTAATATGCTGTACTGCATGGCTCTTGTAAGGTGCATTGCAAGTTGCTCCGTCCTAATTTTTGGAAGCTTTTGCTTGGAAGGCATAAGCAAATCCTATGGGAGACCCACTCACCAATAATGGGACTTATGTTTGTAATATGCTATACTGCATGGTTCTTGTAAGGGGCATTGCAAGTTGCTCCGTCCTAATTTTTGGAAGCTTTTCTTGGAAGGCATAAGCAAATACTATGGGAGACCCACTCCCCAATAATGGGACTTATGTTTGTAATATGCTGTATTGCATGGCTCTTGTAAGGGGAATTGCAAGTTGCTCCGTCCTAATTTTTGGAAGCTTTTGCTTGGAAGGCATAAGCAAATCCTATGGGAGACCCACTCCCAAATAATGGGACTTATGTTTGTAATATGCTGTACTGCATCGCTCTTGTAAGGGGCATTGCAAGTTGCTCCGTCCTAATTTTTGGAAGCTTTTGCTTGGAAGGCATAAGCAAATCCTATGGGAGACCCACTCCCCAATAATGGGACTTATGTTTGTAATATGCTGTACTGCATGGTTCTTGTAAGGGTCATTGCAAGTTGCTCCGTCCTAATTTTTGGAAGCTTTTCTTGGAAGGCATAAGCAAATACTATGGGAGACCCACTCCCCAATAATGGGACTTATGTTTGTAATATGCTGTATTGCATGGCTCTTGTAAGGGGAATTGCAAGTTGCTCCGTCCTAATTTTTGGAAGCTTTTGCTTGGAAGGCATAAGCAAATCCTATGGGAGACCCACTCCCAAATAATGGGACTTATGTTTGGAATATGCTGTACTGCATCGCTCTTGTAAGGGGCATTGCAAGTTGCTCCGTCCTAATTTTTGGAAGCTTTTGCTTGGAAGGCATAAGCAAATACTATGGGAGACCCCCTCCCCAATAACGGGACTTATGTTTGTAATATGCTATACTGCATGGCTCTTGTCAGGGGCATTGCTAGTTGCTCCGTCCTAATTTTTGGAAGTTTTTGCTTGGAAGGCATAAGCAAATACTATGGGAGACCCACTCCCCAATAATGGGACTTATGTTTGTAATATGCTGTACTGCATGGCTCTTGTAAGGGGCATTGCAAGTTGCACCGTCCTAATTTTTGGAAGCTTTTGCTTGGAAGGCATAAGCAAATCCTATGGGAGACCCACTCCCCAATAATGGGACTTATGTTTGTAATATGCTGTACTGCATGGTTCTTGTAAGGGGCATTGCAAGTTGCTCCGTCCTAATTTTTGGAAGCTTTTCTTGGAAGGCATAAGCAAATACTATGGGAGACCCACTCCCCAATAATTTGACTTATGTTTGTAATATGCTGTATTGCATGGCTCTTATAAGGGGAATTGCAAGTTGCTCCGTCCTAATTTTTGGAAGCTTTTGCTTGGAAGGCATAAGCAATTACTATGGGAGACCCCCTCCCCAATAACGGGACTTATGTTTGTAATATGCTATACTGCATGGCTCTTGTCAGGGGCATTGCAAGTTGCTCCGTCCTAATTTTTGGAAGCTTTTGCTTGGAAGGCATAAGCAAATACTATGGGAGACCCACTCCCCAATAATGGGACTTATGTTAGTAATATGCTGTACTGCATGGCTCTTGTAAGGGGCATTGCAAGTTGCTCCGTCCTAATTTTTGGAAGATTTTGCTTGGAAGGCATAAGCAAATCCTATGGGAGACCCACTCCCCAATAATGGGACTTTTGTTTGTAATATGCTGTACTGCATGGTTCTTGTAAGGGGCATTGCAAGTTGCTCCGTCCTAATTTTTGGAAGCTTTTCTTGGAAGGCATAAGCAAATACTATGGGAGACCCACTCCCCAATAATGGGACTTATGTTTGTAATATGCTGTACTGCATGGCTCTTGTAAGGGGCATTGCAAGTTGCACCATCCTAATTTTTGGAAGCTTTTGCTTGGAAGGCATAAGCAAATCCTATGGGAGACCCACTCCCCAATAATGGGACTTATGTTTGCAATATGCTGTACTGTATGGCTCTTGTAAGGGGCATTGCAAGTTGCTCCGTCCTAATTTTTGGAAGCTTTTGCTTGGAAGACATAAGCAAATCCTATGGGAGACCCACTCCCCAATAATGGGACTTATGTTTGTAATATGCTGTACTGAATGGCTCTTTTAAGGGGCATTGCAGTTCCTCATAATTTTTGGAAAGCCTTCCATTCACTGCTTAGGCCATCAGTGCACAGGAGACCCAGTTTCTATAAATGGAAAAAAAGGTTTAGTTAAGGCCCTCTGACCTCCATGTCATTTCCAAGGGGCATTGGAGTGCCTCGAAATTTTTGGTAGGCAATGCACTCACTGTATGCCCTATAACTGTGTAGCCGAACCGCTCCTTTTGTTACAGAAATATATCCTACAAGACATATCAGGTTGACTGGCCTGATATTGATGTGAATGGTCCCTGTTCCTCCTGCTCTTTCTCCTTTGCCACTACCTCATCCATCATTTATCACCTGAAGCTTTGTTTTAACGGGAGTCATAGAACTTGGATAGTAGCAGGAAATCAACCAGCAATCCTTGGAGGAGTTAGGATATGCGCCAAAACGCTGACCACCTCAGGCCTAGCCGCTACTACATACATGCGCTTGCATTCCAACAAAACAAAGCAGATGCTAACTTCTATCATCCTCATCATGGTCCTCACCTTGGCACTCTCAACTCCCCTGATGGAGAAGCCAGGGCCCACCTGAGGAGTCTGGTTGTCTGATGGGCTCAGCCAATGCTGCCCTAATGCAGGCCAGGCTAAGAAAAGTTTGGGAAAGGTTACCGGGACAAATAGGGGTGGCTGGGGACCGAGTATGGACACCCGGTCGCCCCATGAAAGCTGGGGAGCAAGCGGGGACATCCGGCCACCGGGAGGCTGTGGACTGAGTATGGATTTCAGGCCGCCAACGCAGCCATGACGTGGTGGCCAGATTCCGCCTCCACATGCCTAAAAGGCCCAATTTCAAGTGCAAGCAAGCAAGCAGTATAGTATTGCAGCCTGGAGGTGGGTGGGTGGCAGGCTGCATGCTTTCGCTTGTATTGCAAGGAACGGGGGAGGTACAATTGAACATTGCCCTGGGACTAGAACTTGCACGGGGACAGTTGCAAGTCTGCATCTTCTGATGCGGCAAGGATCACTTATGATGGGCACACTTTTAGACAGTGACCTGGGTGTCAGAGATGCTTCCAGGGGTCTTCCCGATGCTGTTCCCATGTCTTTTCAGCACTTTATGCATGTGTCACACAGCACATGGCCAGATAAGGTTGTAAAATGTTAAAATGACAATTCCCGGTGAATGCATTTGTCACAGTTGAAACCAATACAAAAGTGCAAAAACGCATAAAAAATGCTACTTGTGAACATAGCCCAAGGTGTGGAGGAGTATTTTTGTTTTGGGTTATTTATTTTACCTTATACACAAGTCTTTACCCTGGAAAAGAAATTCCTTAACATATTGCACAGGAAAAAAGTTTCAGTTTCGTTTTTGAACATTTTATTGTGAGCCCGTAAAAGTGGCTTAATACCTCTGACCACGCTGTTGACAGCAGTAACCTGGGGGTCAAAAATGCTTCCTGGGCGATCCCCATGCTGTCTCCATGTCATTTGAGCACTGTCACTATCGTTTTGGGCACTTGTTAGGCTTTTAAAAGACTGCTGGGGGTGCCACCGCAAAAATGCTCGAGTCTCCCATAGACTAACATTGGGCTCGTTGCTCGGGTCGAGCACCCAAGTATCACGGCGAGCTAGGCCCGAGCTTCGAGCACCCGAGCATTTTAGTGCTCGATCAACACTAATGGTATGCCCTTCATGTCCAGCGGATAAAAGAGGAGCAGCACCCTGAATCAGAACCCGAATACCAAGAGGACCCGGACGGGTCTGAAGAGCAATATGAGGAGGAGGAAGGACCGTCTGGAGGACACCGCTACTAGTGAGTGGCAGAGTACCTGTGTACATAGTTGGCCGTCAGGGTAAAAGGAACTGTTTGTGTGATATAAAGTTGATGTGTGATATAAAGTTGATCCTGATTGAACTGTTACCTGGATGAGGACTGAGAGCAGCCATTCCTCTTCCCTACCTGGCTGAGGACTGAGAGCAGCCATTCCACTTTCCAACCAGCCGAGGACTGGGAGCAGCCAATTCCCTGTATATAGTTGTGCTTCTTAAAGCGCCCCCTACTGGTTTTATAAAAGAACTGCAACGTCTACCTCTGGACAAAGCGTCCCACATGTTTGAAAGTTTGCTGAAGTTTTGCACTTTTTGAAAAAATGGACACCTGGTCGCAAGTTGCACAGTGGCCAGTGAAGAAGAGAATCTAGTAAAAGAATGTTTTTACCTGAAAAGTTTAAATGCTGCTAATAGAGTTTTATGGTGTTTTATATGTGTGAAGAAAGTCTTATAATACCTGTTGAAAGAGAAAAATGTACCAGTAACGTTGAAAGAGAAAAGTGCCTCCCATAAAGGGATGAGTTAAATGGTTATAGTCTTATATGCGAATGCATTCTAAAAAAATTTTGCATGTTTCTGAATTGTTTTTTGCTTTGTTCCAGCCCGAGTACGAGCTGTGGTTTACCAGGGGGGAATGTAGGGCCCCGAGGGTTCGGCTGCTACAGGGGTATTGCACCTCAACCAGAGGTGTGATATTCCACTCCCAGGTAAGGATGGAGTATGGACCAGGGCTCAGTTAGCTGCAAACACACACTCCTCATTTCCGGGGGACAGTTCGCAGATGCTCCCATTTATTGCAGGCACAACTGACCATGTCCCTGGCTGGAGTGGGGAGGGGGAGAGAACCCGGTGATGTAGGAGCAGAAGGGGACTGTTTCTGGAGCATAGGAAGGAGCTCGTTGGTTGCAGGTCACCTGAGCTCAGACACAGTGAAGCAAATAAAAGGTGGGGGCCATCTTAGGAGAGTGTTCAGTCCCACAGAGTTCAGTCAGAGAAGGAGTTCAGCCAGAGAGGGCTGACAGGGAGCTGTGGCTCAGCCTGAGCTCAGCTCCACGAGGCAGGCCTAGGGTGAAGGCCGGAGCCAGAAGGGAGAAGAGGGGAAGGAGAAGGAAGGAAGAAAGGTGGAGAGAAAGAGGAGTAGAAAGGCTACAGAAACAAGAAGGCAGAAGGGACCCAGAGAGACAGCAAAACGGACAGTAACCGTTGCAAGCCCGCGTGATATCGGGTGAAGGGTCAGGCCGCAGTAGGGTACCGGATTCCCAAGTTGGTGGAGGTAAATTATCCCTCAGCCAAAGACCGGAGGACGTGATCATCAACTGGTGCGACCCCCTGCTACACCCACTAGGAAGTCACCACATAGGGTCAGGGAAACCGGTGACAGGTTTCACCAAGTGAAGGCCCGAGGCAGTTGTACAGAAGTGTGGTCACTGGTGGGGCACGAGAGGCCAGAGAAAGGATAAAAGGGGGTCCTGTGCCATACTCCTGAATTGCCTGGGGGTTGACCGAGCTCCTCACCTGGTGGACGCAGCACGGCTTGGGCAGTCATTGCCGGCAGATGTGACTCGGATAACAACTGTGAGTAAAAGACCCTGGACTGCATCACTGACTCTGTGTGATTTATGCTGTGTCTGCACCATCACCCCCAGCATCCCACCACACTGCCCTGAGGCTACACTCTTCCCATGGGGAGTTATACTATCTCTGCTGCACACACCATCAGCCTCAGTGGACTGCCTTGCAGCAGCGGTTTATAATAGCCGCAATCCACGGGTGGCGTAGTCGGACATTCAAAACTCTAAATATAGACTGCCACTGTATTTGGTCTGACCACCCTGAGCCACGGGACCTGGTTGCCACTACTACCCCCATCATCACACTGAAGCCCGGTGCCGGGTGCCCCACGGCCCAGGGGGCGAGTCACAACGGCTGACCAATTTTAGGAAAAACCCCACTAAGAATTTAAAGACACATAGAGCAGGGCCACAGTAACAACAAATTCCCATAAGAAAGGAGAGAGTCTGCTATACAGTTATAGTTTATGCAGTGGGTCCAACGGCTGACCAATTTTAGGAAAAACCCAACAAAGAATTTAAAGACACATAGAGCAGGGCCACAGTAATGACAAATTCCCATAAGAAAGGAGAGAGTCTGCTATACAGTTATAGGGTATGCAGTGGGTCCAACGGCTGACCAATTTTAGGAAAAACCCCACTAAGAATTTAAAGACAAATAGAGCAGGGCCATAGTAATGACAAATTCCCATAAGAAAGCAGAGAGTCTGCTATACGGTTATAGGGTATGCAGTGAGTCCAACGGCTGACCAATTTTAGGAAAAACCCCACTAAGAATTTAAAGACACATTAAGCAGGGCCACAGTAACGACAAATTCCCATAAGAAATGAGAGAGTCTGCTATACAGTTATAGGGTATGCAGTGAGTCCAAAGGCTGACCAATTTTAGGAAAAACCCCACTAAGAATTTAAAGACACATAGAGCAGGGCCACAGTAACGACAAATTCCCATTAGAAAGGAGAGAGTCAGCTATACAGACATAGGGAATGCAGTGAGTCCAAAGGCTGACCAATTTTAGGAAAAAACCCACTAAGAATTTAAAGACACACAGAGCAGGGCCACAGTAACGTCTACGACATGTTCCCATTAGAAAGGAGAGAATCTGCTATACAGTTATAGGGTATACAGTGAGTCCAACGGCTGACCAATTTTAGGAAAAACCCCACTAAGAATTTAAAGACAAATAGAGCAGGGCCACAGTAGCGAGTACGACATGTTCCCATTAGAAAGGAGAGAGTCTGCTATACAGTTATGGGGTATGCAGTGAGTCCAACTGCTGACCAATTTTTGGAAAAACGCAACTAAGAATTTAAAGACACATAGAGCAGGGCCACAGAAACGAGAAATTCTCATTAGAAAGGAGAGAGTCTGCTATAGAGCAATATGGTAAGCAGTGAGTCCAAAGGCTGACCAATTTTAGGAAAAACCCCACTAAGAACTTAAAGACACATAGAGCAGGGCCACAGTAACGAGGACGACATGTTCCTATTAGAAAGGAGAGTTTCATCAGGGAGGTTGATGATGCTGTGTTACACAGCGATACGCGTGGGGCTTATCAATCGATCCACACATGATCCATAAGTGGTGATATGGCTATGTATATGCAATGATTGGTTTTACCAATCAACCTTTATCTGGTTATTGGGCAGTGATATAATTATTTACATGCATTTGATTTGATTGTGGTATTGTTTATTTGGATTATGCTTAAGGGACACAGATTCATACAATTGCTATATGCAAAGTGGTCCATAGTTTGGACTGATATATAATGAGGGCTTGCAATAACAATTTTTTTACAGTTGATATTGAGTATTATGGGAGTACTGTGATATGAAATGTGAAGCTCTGAACTGAATACTGGCATTGAGGATAGAGGATATTTATTATTATTGTGAATTTTTATATATTTTCCTCGCAATCAATTGTATATGATTATTATATGAATTTAAATTATTTACTACATCTATATCCTGTATATGGCCTATCATGCATTATGGTATTTGGGTGTTGATAATCATGTGTGTTGTGTTTTAGTGTTTTTAAAAGTGCATAATAAAGCTTGTATTTTTTTACTTAATATGTATTGAGGTCTGCGTATTTTTACATATGTACCTTCCTGTTTCTCTTGTCTTTACCCAATAATTATAAGGCACAGCAGAATCACGGAGGACTTTGGTACGGTCAGTAAGGTACTCCCTCAGCATCTTCCCAAACTTTTCACTCCTTGCGAGAGTACCCCGCGCCTCAGGGCCTGTGCTATGGGAGGGTCTGAGAAAACTCTCCCTGCCTCTGCTGGATTGAAGTTGTATTCCTTGGTTGTCCAACGAAGTGTGCCTTCTGCAGCCAGCGTTTTCAGATGGGAATATTTTTAGTAGGACCTTCTGATACAGCCCCATTTTTGTAGACCTGTACGCCTCAGGAATAAGAGATATAAAGTTCTCCTTGCAGCGTGGGTCTAGAAGTGTCACCAACCAGTAATGACTGTCACCCAAAAATTTGAGAACGCGAGGATCATGGGAAAGGCAGTGAAACATAAACTCAGCCATGCGTGCCAGACTACTAACAGGCAAGACTTCCGTGTCCTCACCAAGAGGATGACTGACCATGCTCTCCTCCTCCTCCTCCTCTCTGTCCTCTTGCCATCCATGCAGAACAGACGGTATGACAGCTGTGCAGGTAGTACCGTCTATAGTGCATGAAACTAGCATCTGTCCTTCCTCCTCCTCCTCCTCTTCCTCATTGTCACCCAATCCACAATGGGATGAGATGAGGCTTGGCTGTGTGTAATCACCCTGTATGATTCCTTGCTCCATCTCATCGTGCTCCGCCTGCAATGCATCCTCTTTGATTGTGATCAGAGAGCGTTTCAGAAGACAGAGAAGCGGGAAGGTGACACTAATTATGGCGTCATCGCCGCTCACCATCTTGGTGGAGTCCTCAAAGCTTTGTAGTATGGTACATATGTCTGACATCCATGTCCACTCCTGAGGTCTTATGTGTGGAGTCTGAACTGAATACCGACAGCCTAGTCGATGCTGGTACTCAACAACTGCCCTCTTCTGCTCACAAATCCTTCCCAACATCTGCAGTGTAGAGTTCCAATGCGTGGAGACATCACACACTAGTCTATGAGCCAGAAGCTGCAAACGCTGCTGAAACACTGCAAGGGCGGCGGAAGCTGTAGCTGACTTTCTAAAATGGGCACACACGTGGCGTACTTTAACAAGCAGATCCAGCAGCTCCGGGTAGGATTTGAGAAACCGCTGAAACACAAGGTTAAAAGCACATGGGCCAGGCTTAGTAAATGTGTGAGCTCGCCTCGCCTCAGAGCCGCCACCAGGTTCCGGCCATTGTCACACACGACCATGCCTAGCTGTAGGTTCAGCGGTGTGAGCCACAGATCTTCCTGCTCTATCAGAGCTGTCCACAACTCTTCAGCATTGTGCGGTTTGTCACCTAAGCATGTTAGCTTCAGCACAGCCTGTTGCCACTTGGCCAAGGCAGTGCTGTAGTACTTCCAGCTTGTGACTGATGTGGTCATTTCGAAGATGGAGGCTAAAGAGGAGGGGGCTGAGGAGGATGAGGTGCAGGAGCTGTAGACCGTGGGGGCAACCCTGATTGACCTAGGGCCCACAATCCTTGGCTTCGGGAGGACGTGTTCCGTGCCAAGGCCCGACTGGGTCCAGGCTTCCACTATGTTAACCCAGTGTGGCGTCAGCGAGATATACCGTCCCTTCCCACAAGCACTTGTCCACGTGTCCGGGGTTAGGTGGACTTTACCGGTAACTGTGTTGTTGAGGGCACGGCTAATGTTTTGGGCTAATGCTTTGGGCTAATGATTTGGGACATTCCACATATCCAGCTTGGATACCCAATAATTATAAATTCAGAAACTAAATAAAAGTTTGTGTAATGCGGGGACGGCACACCGGGAGAAATAGTGGCGGCTGGGGACTGAGTACCAAGGGATGGCCGCCGCCATCAGGTTGCGGAATGCTTCCGTCTCCATGAGCCTAAAAGGGAACATTGCGAGCGCAAGCAGTCGTTAAATGTGAGAATTTAGTAGTGTGGCCTGTGGGGCGTTGGCTGCATATTTGAGCTTGCGTTCCAAGGACTGGGGTATGGACAACTGAACGCTGTGTTGGGACAAGGACATGGAAGTGCTTCCTGATGCTGCTACTTGAGAGTGTGCAACGACAGGTGCAGGGCAGGAGGCATCCTCGCATGCACCATGGACAGGGGATTGGCTTGCATGCACAACAGCGGAAGAAGCAATGGTGCCACCTGCAGACACTGTTCCTGGACCCTGGGGTTTGGCCAACAAAGTCGTGTGCTTTGCTGCCATGTGCCTGATCATGCTGGTAGTAGTCTGGCAGGTCGTTTTGCCACCCCTGCTGATGCTTTACGGGCAGGAGGTGCAAATGGCCTTTTTGGGGTTATCAGCAGAGTCTTTAAAAAACAACCAGACTCGGGAAGACTTAACAGTTGTACTGGCAACTTCCTTCGTGTTGGTGTTATGAGGAATGGTTGCCTGCCTTCTGTCTGTGGCCACCACACTGCCTCTTCCTGCCTGTTGGGGTGCTCTGGCTCCCTACCCCTGTGTGCTGCTGTCCTCGCTCTGCATGTCCTCTTGTCAGGTTGGGTCAGTTACTATATCATCCACCACCTCATCTTCCACTTCCGTACCATGGTCCTCCTCCTGACTTTCTGGCAATTGTGTCTCATCATCGTCCACCTCTTGTGACACTTTCCCACTGTCGCCTTCGTGTGACCGTGGCTGCTCAAATATTTGTGCATTGCTATACGCGATCTCCTCTTGCCCCGCTTCAAGTGGACCGGGCGAGAGGCCCGAATCTAGAAAAGGAAAAGTGAACAGCTCTTCAGAGTGTGCAAGTGTGGGATTAGTTTTCTCCGGACACTCGGCATGGTGGGAGGAAGGAGGATCAAGGTGAGGAATATGCGGTCCAGACTCACGGCTACTGAGACATGACCGTGTGGTAGCCAGGGTGATGGTGGTGGTAGTGGCAAAGTGACTGGAAGCATTATCCGCTATCCAACCAATAACCTTTTGTCACTGCTCTGGGTTCAATAGTGGTGTGCTGTGGTCCCCTAGAAATTGGGACAGAAAAGTCAGGTGAGAAGATGTGGGTGCTTGTTGTGGCACAATTTCAGCTTGGCCACGGCCTTGTCCTCTGCCTCTGCATGCACCATTACCATCACGTCCAGTTCCCCGTCCCTTGCCACGTGCCTTGCCCATTTTAAATGGAGGACAGTATCTTCCATGCTCACTACAAATGACTGAGTTTGGAGCGAACTTATATGTGATCCGTGTGACGGAGAAAACAGAGTTTTAAATACCTGGCCTGTAGGTAAGTAGTTTGAACAGGAAAATGCTGTGAATTGCATCACTGACACACTAAAGGAAATTTTTAATGGAGGCCAGAAATGGCAGTATTTTCTGACAACGTATATATGATCCATTTGATGGAGAAAACACAGTTTTAAATAGCTGGATTTTTAGCGCTGTAATATGGAAAGCACCTGGCTGTATTCTGCAGTGCCAGCAAGCAAATGGCGCAGAAAAACTGTGTTCTATGGATTGCTTTTTAAGCAAATAATGAGGATTAAGATCCAAAGAAAAGTATCCCTGGCCCCTTAGACCTGGGCCTTTGTTAAGAAATATCTAACAGCAGCAGAAGGCAGAATTGGAATGGAGCCTCTTGTGCTATATGCACTGCAGTCTGCTATATACACTGTGCCTGCCTGCCTATATAAACTGCCTGCCTGATATCTCTGCAGGTGGATAAGTCCTCAGAAGGACTGTTTGTTAAGTTGGATATGTTTAATGTATGGTTTTTCTCCCTACACTACCTAATACACAAGTAAATCTCTCCCTAACCCAGCAGCAGCTCTTCCTACACTGCCTGATCCGGAGTGACTGACGAGCATGGTGGCTCGTCACTCCTCACATCCGATCACTCGCTTGCTCATGCCACCTCAAAAACATTTCTAGATTTGAACCTATTTTTACGTTTGACTCTGCAAAAATTCTTACTGTCACTCTGATTCATTCTCATCTGGACTATTACAACTCTCTACTAATCGGTTTCCCTCTTACTAAACTCACCCCTCTCCAATCTGTCCTGAATGCAGCAGCCAGGATCATATTCCTCACCAACTGCTACACCGATGCCTCCACCCTGTGCCAATCGTTGCACTGGTTACCCATTCGCTACAGAGTTCAATACAAAACTCATCACCTTCACCCACAAAGGGCTCCATGCTTCAGCACCACCCTACATCTACCCCCTAGTCTCAGTCTACCAACCTACCCATGCCCTCTATTCTGCTAATAGTAATAACCTAAGATTAACATCCTCAATCATCCGAAACTCCCACTCCCGTCACCAAGACTTCTCACAAGCTGCATCAATTCTTTGGAACGTACTACCAAGGACACTTGAATTAATCCCCAATACCCACAGTTTTAAGAGTGCCCTAAAAACGCATTTCTTTAGACTCGCCTATCGCCTCACCACACTTGTCTGGCTATCCTGTTTTTCTCATACAAAATCTCCTTCCAAATCAGGACCCTCGTATTATCTGTTCACACACCCCGATGTACTTAATAGACATCTGTGACTGTACTTATTCACATACTGGTTGGTGACTGGTGCATTCAGCATTATATGATTACTCTATTTATTACATTGATGGTTGACTGTACAATACAAGCAATTGTTACCATTCACCTTTCATATCTCCCCTATTTACTCATAGATTGTAAGCTTGCGAGCAGGGCCCTCACTCCTCCTGGTATCTGTTAATTTATGTGACTATTGTTTTTCTGTAATGGTCTTTTATCATCTGTACAATTCCCCTCTAAAATGTAATGTGCTGCGGAATATGTTGTGTACTAAAAAAATTATTATTATTATTATTAGTAGTACTGTATTAGGACTGTAATGGGGAATATTGTTGCTTTATTGGGGTCAGAATGGGGGACTTTTTTCATATTTGTGCTAGAATGAGCGACATTATTACTGTATTGGGTTCAGAATGAGGGACATTCATATTGTATGGTGCCATAAAGTGGGACTTTACTAATGTGTAGGGTCACAATAATGTGGCACCACAGGTGTCCGATTGCCACAGTGGCATTGCCTCTAGTGTTGAGCCACCCCCGTAGTGTTCGAGTTCGGTTCGGTTCGTCGAACACCCGTGTGTTCGCCGAACTGTTCGTCGAACTGTTCGTCGAACACCTTCGAACACCGTTAAAACCAATGGCAGGCAAACAAAAACACATAGAAACACATAGAAAACACCTTCAAAGGTGTCCAAAAGCTGACAAACTGCTCAGAAGACATAACTAACACATGGAAAAGTGACAAGTACATATAGTCATGCGAAAATAAAAGAGGTGGAGGAGTAAAAGGAGGGGGAGACACAGATATAGGCATGTCATGCCCTTCTAAAATCCAAAAAGTGAGAAGCCGACATGGCCAGTCCGCTCCTGCCCGTGCCACCTCCGTGTCGCCGGGTTTGTGCCAGAGCCGCGGTGAACCCTGACGGCCAGCCCCCCTCTCCCAATACTGGTGCCTGTCCGCTGGTGGGTCGAGCGAGCCCCCCTGTGGTGGAGGCAGCTCTAAGCTTTTTAATTTAAATTGTCTCTCTAATTTGAATGAATACACTTTAAATCCATTTACAAGGATCTATTGGAGGGCAAGTCTCATGCCAGCAGCCGCGGTAATTCCAGCTCCAGTAGCGTCCACTAAAGCTGCTGCAGTTAAAAAGCTTTTATAAGGATCGAGCTCGGCTGTCCACCGCAAGGCATCCTACTGCCAGTCCCAGCCCCTATGCCTTGGGGTGCCTCCTGATGCTCTTCACTAAGTATCCCATGGTCCCGAAGCATTTCCTTTGAAAAAATTAAGTGTCTAAACTACAGGTGGTGCAGCTTGCTTAACAGCCGGGATAATCCGCTCACTAGCAGACACTGCTACTAGGCACAAAGTATTTCCTGGGCTAGATGCAGTTAAAAATTTGTAATTAGATACTCTCGTTGGATGCTGAGAAAGCATTCCATAGAGTCTCCTGGCACGCCATATATGATTCTCTTAAAAAGCTTGGGGTAGGGGTCTAGGGGACCCTTTTATAGCCAAAATCACGGCCCTGTATCGCAATACGTCACCTAGGCTGAAGATAAATGGAACTGTAGCACCCTGAGGGCTCGGTTGCTACAGACGTATTGCACCTCACCCAGAGGTGTGATATCTCACTCTCAGGTAAGGATGGAGTGTGGATCAGGACCCGACACCTGCATGCATTACACCACATTGCCGTGGGGCAGGGCGACCAATATGCCCCTGAGATGGGCACGACAGTCCCTGTCCCTGGCTGGAGTGGGGGAAGGGAACACTGAGGAAGGGGAACCCTGTATTGCAGGAGCAGGGAGGAAGCAGTTCCTGGGTGCATTGAGAAGGGAGTATAAAAGGTGGGCACCATCTTAGTTCAGTGCAGAGAAGTCTGAGCAGAAGTGGCAGGGAGCAGGGGCTCTGCATGAGCTCTGCTCCGGAGGAGGGCCTAGTAACAGAGGCCCAGGCCTGGAAGAGGGAGAAGGAAGGAAGAGGAGCGGAGAAGGCTCCAGGAACGAGGAATGAAGGGATCCCAGGGGTGCGGACGGGCGAGTCGCCACCGCACGCCCGAATCCACCTGCGTGGAGGGGTCAGGCCAAAGGGGGAGACCTGTCCCCCAACTAGGGGAGGCAGGAAACGACCCTCAGCTAGAAACCGGAGGCTCTGACATTTTATGTGGCGCAGCCCCTCGCTACACCCGCTAGGAAGGCACCACATAGGGTCAGGGAAACTGGCGCCAAGTTTACCAAGAGGAGGCCCGAGGCAGCCGGACAGAAGTGTTGGTAAGAAAGGCCAGACAAAGGACACACAAAGGGGGTCCTGTGAAGTGCTCCAAAGTTATCTGGGAGTTGTCTGAGCCCCTCACCTGGTGAGCACAGTACGACGTGGGCAGCCGTTACCTTCAGACGTGGTCTGGATAATAAGAACTGTGAGTAAAGGCCGTGAACTGCATCACTGACTCCGTGTCGTTACTGCTGCTGCCCTGCACCATCACCCCCATCCTCCGCATGCACTGCCCTGAGGCTATACTCCTCCCGTGGGGAGTTATGCTACGCTCTGCTGCACCCACAACACCAGCCTCAGTGGTCTGCCCTGTAGCGGCGGTTCACTCTGACCGCATTCCACGGGTGGCGTAGTCGGACATTTAAACATGAAAACCACATAAATAGTTCCGCCACTGGTTTGACCGCCCTGAGCCACGGAACTGGGTCGCCGCCACAAAGACTACAACCACCAGCATCCACCAAAAAGGGTCCGGCTCCGGGTGTCCCAAGGCCCAGGGGGTGCGTCAGAACATTTTCATCACCTTTCACAATCACCAATGGGACAAGGCAGTGATGTCCTCTGTCCCCTCTCTTATACATCCTTGTGACGGAGCACCTGCTCTCATCAATTCGCCATAACCCCAATATTAGGTGGATTGAGGTGGGAGGCACCGAGTACAAGTGCTCTCTATTTGCTGATGATGTCCTAGTATATATCACTCAATCACATATATCCATCCATGCTGTTATGGCTGAAATAGATCACTTTGTTACATGGTAAAATTTTAAAATCAATGCAGCGAAGTCTGAGGCCCTCGATGTCTCCCTCCCCAAATCCATATAGGATTCCATCCAGTCCAACTTTCCCTTTGCCTGGCCCTCACAGGGTATCAAATACTTAGGAATTCCTATTCATAGAGACCTCTCCCATCTATGTTATCTTAATTTTGGGCCCTTTATTGAACAACTCCATACAGACCACGGTTGGCAAGTTAGAACTGTAAGATTCACTACGTGAACCACTGGTGTTTTGTGGAAAAGCACATGTACACTGCGTTCCAAATTATTATACAAAAAGTGTTTAGGAGTGATAAGGGAAGAATTTGTTTGTTTGTCAGTTAAACTCATTGATGGTGATGTGTGTCAGGGCTCTTTATATCACTGTAAGCAATTGCAGACACCTGTGCTAATTAGTTTGGCAGGTGTGTCCAATGAAAGGCAAGACTACTTAAGAAGGCTCTCTCACATTATTAAGCAGCCTACATTTTCTGCCAAAATGGGAAAGAAAAAGGATGTGTCGGCTGCTGAGAAGCAACAAATTGTGGAGTGTTTAGGTCAAGGCATGACTACAATCAACATTGTGCGATGATCAGGATGAAGTGTCTTGGCAATCAAGAAGTATGTAGCTGATTCACAGTACACACGTGTGCGTGCTGATAAGGGCAAATTGAGGACTCTTTCCTACAGGCAATTACGTCAGGTTGAAAGAGCAGCGGCAAAAAAGCCTTGTCATAGCAGCAGACAAGTTTTTGAAGCTGCTTGTGCCTCCAACGTCCCCCGAACAACAAGATGCAGGGTCCTTCAGAGGTTTGCAGCTGTGCATGCGCCATCCTGTCGACCTCCTCTATCCACTTCACACAAGCAGAAACGGCTCCAGTGGGCCAAACATTACATGAAGACTGATTTCAAAACTGTTTTGTTCACGGATGAGTGCCGTGCAGCGCTCGATGGTCCAGATGGATGGAGTGGAGGATGGCTGGTTGATGGACACCCCACGCAAACACGGCTACAGCGCCAACAAGGAGGAGGTGGAGTAATGTTTTGGGCTGGAATCATGGGGAGAGAGATTGTCGGCCCCTTTAGGATCCCTGAAGGCGCTAAAGATGAACTCCATAATGTATGTGGATTTTCTCAAACAGCACTTCCTGCCATGGTTCAAGAAGAAGAACCGTGTATTTCACAGCAAGATCATTTTTCTGCATGATAATGCACCATCTCATGCTGCACATAAAACATCTGCATCTCTGGCTGATATGGGCATAAAAGGGGACAAACTTATGGTGTGACCCCCATGCTCCCCTGACCTCTACCCCATTCAGAACCTTTGGAGCATCATTAAAAGGAGTGTCTATGATGGCGGGAGGCAGTTCACATCTAAGCAACAGCTCTGGGAGGGTATTCTGTCCTCATGCAAAACAATTGAAGCAGAAACCATCCAAAACCTGACAAATTCAATGGACGAGAGAGTTCAGAAGCTCCTTTCGAACAAGGGGTCCTATGTGAAAATGTAACATCACCTAGAATAAAGTTTTGAGTTGAAAACTGTTTGATTTCAGTTTCTAACAACCTGCTAATGCTTATAATTTCAAAAATGACCTTTTTTTTGGTCTTTATTAAAATGAAAAGGTTGATCGAAAAGTTTGGGGGATCTAAGAGTGTGGCAACCCAGTAGTCATGATTACTTCGAATTCTGACAATATGAGGGTCATGCTGCAGGTAGTGCAGCAAGAAGGCACTTATGTGCCTTGCGCATCTCGGAGCCCCAAAATTATTTTCCGGGCTAGATGCAGCTAAAAATTATTTTTAATTTTAAATCTGGTGAAGCTTTAGTATAGATGGCCTAATAGGATCAGTGCTGCACACTGCTACAAAGCCCAAATTATTTTCCAGTCAAGATACAGATAAACATGATTAGTAATTTGAAAGCTTAAAACGGTTGGTAGGGTGATTTTAACCAATCATCAAGCTTTTACTCTCCCCAGGATGACACAGGGGTAGAAAAGTCGTTTCGGATCCATGATTTGTTCATCTTTATGAACGTGAGTCTGTCTACATTATCAGTGGAGAGCCGCGTGCGCTTATCTGTCAGCACACCACCAGCAGCGCTGAACACACGTTCAGACAGAACGCTGGCTGCGGGGCATGACAAGATCTCCAAGGCGTAAGTGGCTAGCTCCGGCCATTTATCCAGATTGGAAGCCCAAAAAGAGCAAGGGTCCAGTGACACAGTCGTGGCTTCAATGTTTACTTGGAGATACTCCTGTACCATCGTCTCTAGGCGTTGACTATGTGTCAGACTTCTTGTCTCCTGTGGCCTTGCAAAGGATGGGCTAAAAAAGTGGTGAAATGATTCCGCAAAATTGATGTTACCAGCAGATACTGTGGTTCTGTTACGGTTTGAGTGCTGAACACTTGACGGTCCCACGGTTGGCAAGTTGGAACTGTGAGATTCACTACGTGCACCACTGGTATTTTGTGGAAAAGCACATGTAAGATTCTGCAACAGTCTCTGCTGATACTCCTGCATGCGTGCATCCCTTTCTATGGCAGGAATAATTTCTGCAAATTTACTTTTGTACCGGGGATCTAACAGTGTGGCAACCCAGTAGTCAGGATTATTTCTAATTCTCACAATTCGAGGGTCATGTTGCAGGTAGTGCAGCAAGAAGGCACTCATGTGTGTTGCGCATCCAGGAGCACCAAGTCCCTGTTGTGTTGGTGGCGAGGTAACAATCATGCTTCCTTCCTCTGTCCTCTCCCCCCAACCTCGCACAACAGAAATGTGATCAAGGTCTCCCTCATCTGATGAGTCTTCCATCAGTTCATCCTCCACTTCTTCCTGGGCTCCTGCACCTTCCTCACTAGTTTGGCTGCTACCATGCGCCCTGGTAAAACCATCTCCCCCACCCTCACATGCCTGCCGCCTTGGTGCTGCCGACCGTCTGGACCTTGCAGATGTTAGCCCTTCCGCATACAACTCCTCCTCCTCTACTTCCTCCACCTCCTCTTGTGCCACCACCTGACTCCGAATTCTGTTTAACATGTGCTCCAGCATGTAAATCACCGGAATAGTCATGCTGATAATGGCATCGTCAGCACTAAACATCTTCGTCGCCATTTCAAAACTGTGCAGAAGGGTGCATAGGTCCCTGATCTGAGACCACTCCTCCAGCGTGATTTGCCCCACCTCTGAATCTCGTTGGCCCAGGCTATACGTCAGAACGTATTGCACCAGGGCTTGTCGGTGCTGCCACAGTCGCTGCAACATGTGCAGAGTTGAATTCCACCGAGTAGGCACATCGCATTTTAGCCGGTGAAGTGGCAGGCCCAACGACTTCTGTAGAGATGTAAGTCGCTGAGCTGCGGGATGCGAACGGCGGAAGTGAGCACACAGCGACCGTGCCCTCTGCAGAAGGCCATCTAGTCTGGGATATTGGGCTAAAAATTGCTGGACAACCAGGTTCAACACGTGAGCCATACAAGGCACGTGTGTGACATTGCCCCGGCGAAGGGCCGCACCCAGGTTTGCAGCATTGTCGCACACGGCCTTCCCTGGTTTCAGGTCCAGTGGAGACAACCATTCATGAAATTGGTTCTCCAGAGCTGACCACAACTCCTCAGCTGTGTGACTCACATTTCCCAGACATTTCAATGTAAAAACCGCCTGATGACGTTGAGCCCTACTGCCAGCATAGTAAGGAGGTGTGCAGGATCCCTTCTGCGCAGTTAGAAAGCTTGTGGCATGACCAGACAGGCTTTGGGTGCAGGTGGAAGACCGAGAGGAGGTTGAGGAGGCAGAAGCAGTGGAGGAACTTTGACATAAAGAGGATTGACGCACAACTCGTGGGGACGGCAAGACTTGGACAGCAGCCCCTTGTCCTGCTGTCACCATAGTTACCCAGTGCCCAGTAAGCGACATGTAACGCCCCTGTCCATGCCTACTCGTCCAAGTGTCTGTGGTGAAATGCACCCTGTCACACACAGAGTTTCTCAAAGAAGCGGTGATGTTGTGTGCGACATGCTGGTGGAGCGCAGGCACACCTTTCTTTGAGAAGTAGTGCCGACTGGGCATCTGGTACTGGGGCACTGCGACGGACATAAGGTCTCGAAAATCCTCTGTGTCCACCAGGCGGAAAGGCAGCATTTCTGTAGCCAAGAGCTTGCAGATGGTGAAATTCAACCTCTTAGCTTTCTCATGGCTAGGAGGAAATGGTCTTTTACTTGTCCACATCTGAGGGACCGAGGGCTGGCTATTGTACTTAGACGGGGTTGATAAGGGTGTCCCCGGCAAACTGCCGGTCTGTGAGGAAGATGCAGGCGGACATGTTAGGTTGCCTTGATCCAAAGGTGGTGCTATCGATGTCGGACAGCGCTCAACACCAGCTGGTGTTACCACCTCCAAAGAAAATGATGACCTGCCAATCACGCTGGCTGTTGCGGGTAAAGAGGTGGCAGGTCTGCGCCCCAAAACAGGTGTGACTGCTGTCCCCCCAGTCACAGAGGATGAAGAGGCCGCGGATGCACAAGATATGGCAGACGGTGATTGGCCCGGCCGGCTAGGCCGCATTGTAGCACACTGAGCTTCCCACTGCAACTTATGCTTCATGTCCATGTGCCGGTTCATGCATGAAGTACTCAAACTATGTATTTTTTGGCCTCTACTTAGCTTTTGCTGACAAATGTTACAGATAACACGAGTTGGGTCATCTTTATCGATCTGAAAAAATGCCCAGGCTATGCAAGGCTTAGCACCCATGCGACCTGAAGAGCCACCACGACTTGTGGTGAGAGGCAGAGTTGTGTTTGAGGATGCAGTTGTTGACGTGCTTCCAGTACTATGTCTCTGTCCAGGAAGGCGCAACCTGACCTCGTCGTCACTAGCATCTTCCTCCACCTCCTCTGCTGACCTCATCTCTTGGCTGACTGTGGGTTGACAGTAAGTGGGATCTCCGACCTCATCATCATCACCCTGTGCGTTATCACACCCGTCGTCCTCAGAGCCAATCTGTTACTGCCCTGACAAAAAACTAAAGTTGTCGCTCCAATCAGGTATTTGAGTCTTATCATCGTCTTCCTCATTGTCTCCACCAACAGGAGTTACAGTTTGGGAATGAGGGTCTACATTATGGTCAGAACCTTCTGCGTCTGGTCCTGGATCCGACTCATAAAGATTCTGGGCATCAGTGCAGATCATTTCCTCGTCTGGATTCACAGAAGCGCTGGAGTCGACCTCTGATTCCCAGGCTATAGTATGAGTAAACAGCTCTGCAGACACAACCATCTGTTCTACCTCATACTCAGACGGGCAGCTGGAGATTTGGGAGCTGTGAGGAAGCAAGTGCGATTTGGGTGACACCTTTGAGGACTGGAGTATTTGTGATGTTGAAGTTGATGTGGAGGAGAGCCCACTTAAAGGAGCACTTGATATCCGTTGAAGCACCTGCTGTTTTTGTGCCTCATCTGGAATTTGTAGCGATTGGCGTGGCCGTAAGAAAGGGATCTTATCACATTGTCCGCTAAAAGAAGTAGACATTTTAGTTTGGCTGGAAGATGGTCTTTCTTCTGCAGATGTTACTGTTGCTTTAACACCTACCCCACGGACACAACCTTTTTTCCCCTTCCCAACACGCCTATTCCCCTTTCCACCAGCAGCAGGCCTTTTTCCACTCATTTTGGTGGTTAACTAATTCACAACTCTGGAGTTGTTTGCACAAAAAAACAATGGATGGTAACCGAGCAGAGCTGAGTGGCCAAACTGTGGTATTAGGCCAAAACTATTGGCTGGGTTAGATGCAGAAAAAAATTATTTTGAATTTGCAACCTGATGGAGGTCAGTATAGATGGACTAATACAAATAGTCCCACACACTGCTAGAAGCCCAAATATTTTTTCAGAGGTACTGTAGATGCAGATAAAAAATATTTTTAATTTGCAACCTGATGGAGGTCAGTATAGATGGACTAATAGACCAAGTCCCACACACTGCTAGAAGCCCAAATATTTTTTCAGAGCTAGATGCAGAAAAAAATTATTTTTAATTTGCAACCTGATGGAGGTCAGTATAGATGGACTAATAGACCAAGTCCCACACACCGCTAGAAGCCCAACTATTTTTTCAGAGCTAGATGCAGAAAAAAATTATATTCAATTTGCAACCTGCTGGAGGTCAGTATAGAAGGACTAATAGAACAAGTCCCACACACTGCTAGAAGCCCAAATATTTTTTCAGAGCTAAATGAAGAAAAAAATTATTTTTAATTTGCAACCTGATGGAGGTCAGTATAGATGGACTAATAGACCAAGTCCCACACACTGCTAGAAGCCCAAATATTTTTTCAGAGCTAGATGCAGAAAAAAATTATTTTTAATTTGCAACCTGATGGAGGTCAGTATGGATGGACTAATAGACCCAGTCCCACACACCGCTAGAAGCCCAAATATTTTTTCAGAGCTAGATGCAGAAAAAAATTATTTTTAATTTGCAACCTGATGGAGGTCAGTATAGATGGACTAATAGACCAAGTCCTACACACTGCTAGAAGCCCAAATATTTTTTCAGAGCTAGATGCAGAAAAAAATTATTTTTAATTTGCAACCTGATGGAGGTCAGTATAGATGGACTAATAGACCAAGTCCCACACACCGCTAGAAGCCCAAATATTTTTTCAGAGCTAGATGCAGAAAAAAATTATTTTTAATTTGCAACCTGATGGAGGTCAGTATAGATGGACTAATAGACCAAGTCCCACACACTGCTAGAAGCCCAAATATTTTTTCAGAGCTAGATGCAGAAAAAAATTATTTTTAATTTGCAACCTGATGGAGGTCAGTATAGATGGACTAATAGACCAAGTCCCACACACCGCTAGAAGCCCAACTATTTTTTCAGAGCTAGATGCAAAAAAAAATTATATTCAATTTGCAACCTGCTGGAGGTCAGTATAGAAGGACTAATAGAACAAGTCCCACACACTGCTAGAAGCCCAAATATTTTTTCAGAGCTAAATGAAGAAAAAAATTATTTTTAATTTGCAACCTGATGGAGGTCAGTATAGATGGACTAATAGACCAAGTCCCACACACTGCTAGAAGCCCAAATATTTTTTCAGAGCTAGATGCAGAAAAAAATTATTTTTAATTTGCAACCTGATGGAGGTCAGTATAGATGGACTAATAGACCAAGTCCCACACACTGCTAGAAGCCCAAATATTTTTTCAGAGCTAGATGCAGAAAAAAATTATTTTTAATTTGCAACCTGATGGAGGTCAGTATAGATGGACTAATAGACCAAGTCCCACACACCGCTAGAAGCCCAACTATTTTTTCAGAGCTAGATGCAAAAAAAAATTATATTCAATTTGCAACCTGCTGGAGGTCAGTATAGAAGGACTAATAGAACAAGTCCCACACACTGCTAGAAGCCCAAATATTTTTTCAGAGCTAAATGAAGAAAAAAATTATTTTTAATTTGCAACCTGATGGAGGTCAGTATAGATGGACTAATAGACCAAGTCCCACACACTGCTAGAAGCCCAAATATTTTTTCAGAGCTAGATGCAGAAAAAAATTATTTTTAATTTGCAACCTGATGGAGGTCAGTATAGATGGACTAATAGACCAAGTCCCACACACTGCTAGAAGCCCAAATATTTTTTCAGAGCTAGATGCAGAAAAAAAATATTTTTAATTTGCAACCTGATGGAGGTCAGTATAGATGGACTAATAGAAAAAGTCCCACACACTGCTAGAAGCCCAAATATTTTTTCAGAGCTAGATGCAGAAAAAAATTATTTTTAATTTGCAACCTGATGGAGGTCAGTATAGATGGACTAATAGACCAAGTCCCACACACCGCTAGAAGCCCAACTATTTTTTCAGAGCTAGATGCAGAAAAAAATTATATTCAATTTGCAACCTGCTGGAGGTCAGTATAGAAGGACTAATAGAACAAGTCCCACACACTGCTAGAAGCCCAAATATTTTTTCAGAGCTAAATGAAGAAAAAAATTATTTTTAATTTGCAACCTGATGGAGGTCAGTATAGATGGACTAATAGACCAAGTCCCACACACTGCTAGAAGCCCAAATATTTTTTCAGAGCTAGATGCAGAAAAAAATTATTTTTAATTTGCAACCTGATGGAGGTCAGTATGGATGGACTAATAGACCCAGTCCCACACACCGCTAGAAGCCCAAATATTTTTTCAGAGCTAGATGCAGAAAAAAATTATTTTTAATTTGCAACCTGATGGAGGTCAGTATAGATGGACTAATAGACCAAGTCCCACACACTGCTAGAAGCCCAAATATTTTTTCAGAGCTAGATGCAGAAAAAAATTATTTTTAATTTGCAACCTGATGGAGGTCAGTATAGATGGACTAATAGACCAAGTCCCACACACCGCTAGAAGCCCAAATATTTTTTCAGAGCTAGATGCAGAAAAAAATTATTTTTAATTTGCAACCTGATGGAGGTCAGTATAGATGGACTAATAGACCAAGTCCCACACACTGCTAGAAGCCCAAATATTTTTTCAGAGCTAGATGCAGAAAAAAATTATTTTTAATTTGCAACCTGATGGAGGTCAGTATAGATGGACTAATAGACCAAGTCCCACACACCGCTAGAAGCCCAACTATTTTTTCAGAGCTAGATGCAGAAAAAAATTATATTCAATTTGCAACCTGCTGGAGGTCAGTATAGAAGGACTAATAGAACAAGTCCCACACACTGCTAGAAGCCCAAATATTTTTTCAGAGCTAAATGAAGAAAAAAATTATTTTTAATTTGCAACCTGATGGAGGTCAGTATAGATGGACTAATAGACCAAGTCCCACACACTGCTAGAAGCCCAAATATTTTTTCAGAGCTAGATGCAGAAAAAAATTATTTTTAATTTGCAACCTGATGGAGGTCAGTATAGATGGACTAATAGACCAAGTCCCACACACTGCTAGAAGCCCAAATATTTTTTCAGAGCTAGATGCAGAAAAAAAATATTTTTAATTTGCAACCTGATGGAGGTCAGTATAGATGGACTAATAGAAAAAGTCCCACACACTGCTAGAAGCCCAAATATTTTTTCAGAGCTAGATGCAGAAAAAAATTATTTTTAATTTGCAACCTGATGGAGGTCAGTATAGATGGACTAATAGACCAAGTCCCACACACCGCTAGAAGCCCAACTATTTTTTCAGAGCTAGATGCAGAAAAAAATTATATTCAATTTGCAACCTGCTGGAGGTCAGTATAGAAGGACTAATAGAACAAGTCCCACACACTGCTAGAAGCCCAAATATTTTTTCAGAGCTAAATGAAGAAAAAAATTATTTTTAATTTGCAACCTGATGGAGGTCAGTATAGATGGACTAATAGACCAAGTCCCACACACTGCTAGAAGCCCAAATATTTTTTCAGAGCTAGATGCAGAAAAAAATTATTTTTAATTTGCAACCTGATGGAGGTCAGTATGGATGGACTAATAGACCCAGTCCCACACACCGCTAGAAGCCCAAATATTTTTTCAGAGCTAGATGCAGAAAAAAATTATTTTTAATTTGCAACCTGATGGAGGTCAGTATAGATGGACTAATAGACCAAGTCCCACACACTGCTAGAAGCCCAAATATTTTTTCAGAGCTAGATGCAGAAAAAAATTATATTCAGTTTGCAACCTGATGGAGGTCAGTATAGATGGACTAATAGAATGATGCTATGCCCAAAAGATTTTACTTCACTAGGTGCAGTAAAAAAATTGGTATTCTATACACAGGTGTTATATCTTGCAACACAGATAGGCTACTCCACTGACTAACACACTCTGCAATAGGCCAAAAAGGATTAGCTTTGCTAGATTCAGCCAAATGCTGTGAAAAAAACTTGCACAGCACTGGCACAGACCTGCCTGGCAAAAACTGATAGGAACTCATGTAACCTAGTCCTGAAAAGGACTCCAATTACAATTAGTCTTTACTCCCACAACCTATCTATTTAAGAGCACAGACCTCCCTGATAAAAGTCGTAGGAAATGCTGTAACCTAGTCCTTAAAAGGACTGCAATCACAACTATTCCCTACTCCCAAGCTATCTGTATATTTGTGCGAAAATTGGCTTGAAATTAACAAGGTATAGCGCACACAGCAACAGCGGTGCCGTCTAACACGCAGCTGCAGCAGTGAGAAAATGGTGGCGACGGGGAAAATGGCTTGGTCTTTTTGGTGCAAGGACATGTGACATACACTGCCAATGACACATGCCCTTGCTTGTGTGAAAAAAAGCACTTCGCTCCGTGTGTGCGCTGCTGATAGGCTGACAGATTGCACCTCCCCACTGCAAATGCGGGAAAGAGAAAAAAAAATGGAGATCTTCATTGTTCCTGCAGAGATCCATCCCCTGCCCCTCCCCCCACCCCGCTGTACACTCAAACTGCGTATTAACATTAATTTTCATCATTACTGAGAAAAAATCCAGTTATGATTTTGGTGCACGAACAGTTATCGAACATAACCTCGAACAGCCAAATTTTTCTCAAATTGTTCGTGTTCGCCGAACGGCTCGAACACCGCCCAAAACAGCTCGAATTTGAGATTGGCGAACAGTTCGAGTAGAACAACGCTCATCTCTAATTGCCTCCCTCAAAAGAGGTAATGCCATGCCTGGAAGCAAGCAGGGATCCCCTAGTCAGGGGTACTAATCATGCAACATTTTCCTGGCTCCAGACCAGCAAGGGGAGACCCTCCCCTTGGCAACTGGGATATGGGGGCGTGGTTAGTTAGTCTTAGTGTGAGGAGTTGAAGAGAGGACGTCGAGGAGAGAGGAGCTGGGGACTGGAGCTGTGCGGCAGCTCACCCCAGAAGCATCAGCACAGAAGAACCGGACACCGGAGTTCGAGGCTGTGGGGCACCGAAGTCCCAGCAGTAGAAACCGGAGGGCAGGAGACTGCAGGTCTCCTGGCCTCATCAGATGCCCAGAGGCTCAGCAGCACCGCAGGGTCCAGCACCGCCACGAGGGAGAGACACGCCAGCAAGGCCCGAGCTGCCTGCCATACGGGTGAGCACAGAAACGTTGCACTCAGGGACGAGGGCCACCGCACAGCTACAAGCAGCAGGGCCAAAGAGTTTAGTGGAAAGGGAAGGCCTCCAACTTCACCTGGCAAGGAGGATTCTTTACTTGCTTCCAGGCTGCCCGGACTTCCACTTCTAGCCAGTACTCTAGTCCCGGCTTGTTTAATCAGCACCAGTAATGACCCTGAGACTGCACTTCCTTGTCTCTGTGTTTCTTGCTGCGCCATCAACCCCTGCACTACAATGCCCAGCACAACCTGCGACATCATCTACACAGCCCTGGAGCTAGCTCTTCCTGTGGAGAGCCACACCATCCCTGCTGCAGTAACATCAGCTTCAGAGGACTGCTTCACAGCGGCGGCTCCCTTTAGCCGCATTCCACAGGTGGCGTCACGAACTCTATAAAAATGCTATAAATCCCCTATCCATAACTCCTTTTATTGACCGCCCTGGGTCACGGACCGGGTCACCGCCACTGTGACATCCCCCAGCATCGACCGGCCCAGCACTGGGTACCCCACGGCATAGGAGGCGCGTCAATAGCGCACATTAATAAGTCACCTATTGCTGTCCAATATGCTAACAATGTCCACATTTGTGATCACATACATTATTACTTATTAATTTATTAAGCCACAATTTGCGACATTCCAACTAACTGATAATGCAAGTAAGGGACATTTTTAATGTATGGGGTCATAGTGGAGGACCTTATTAATTAATAGGATTTGCCTGTACACTTACATTAAACATTATATGCGATCTTCAGAGCACCTGTGTATAACTATCGCTGGTCACCTTTAAGTAATTAATATTTCCCTACCTTTTATTATTCTTGACAGTTTTTGCTTGAATTGACAATATACAGCAGCATTGGATGTTTCCCTCACTGCAGAACTGAACTGACCATTGGGTAATCCTGGTAAATGCCATATGGGCTGGTCCATATGTGGGTCACGTTGTCTGCTACGCTGTTAACAGTATTGGTATCCACAGGATGCTAGTCCTGTTAACAGCTTTGGCATTTAGCAAGGCACAGGCTGTTACTGACTTGTGGCCTGCTGGGGGCTGGCGCCATGCAGGGGATGTTGGGCAACATAATGACATCAACGTATTGTGCCACCAATGTACAGGTTAGAAGAGAAGACAAAGTCTGCAGTGATGAGAGTCTGGATATGGTGAGTATATATACTGTATTGCCAAAAATCACAGCAAGAGGGGGTCACGCTGAACCTAACACATTGTTACCTTTTTGTCATGATCAGTCCTCTGCTGCCCACTATCATCAGAACAATAACACAATTGACCAATGATTAACGGAGGAAGCTGCAAGCTGTTTCCACTAATAGGCCAGTTATTGGAGAACTAACAGTGAGCGTATGGTATATACCCCTCCGATTCCAGCTCATGGAATACATGTATATACCTCCGGTACAGTCACTGCTAGCTCTGCAATAACAAAAGTAACTACACACTGCCACCACAAATCATTTATACAGGCCGATTGAAGACCAGACGGGTAGCATATGGCTATGGGGTGCAGTTTACAGAACAAAAGGAACATAACTATTACATTTTATATTTAATCCAGAAAGATAGGCAGTGTTTATAAAAAAATATAGCAAAGATTTTACAAATAGGAGAAAACAACACAGCATATACAATTACATAAATTGAAAGGATAACAAGACAAAACACCTAAACCTGAAGTCACTGCAATGGCTTCAGAGCTTAGTGGATGGAAGCAATCAGATTGAAAAATGTCTGGTTGATATGTATCAAGTCTACACGGCGATGTGTCTTCTGACATTGAACACATATCATAATTTGCCAGGTCTTTTTATCAGCACCTACACCCACACACATCCTCTTTATGACTTATAACAAGGCTGGTCATGTGATGTGGCTTCAGTTTTAGAAATTTGAGATTCCCAACATTCACAATATCTTCACTCCTGATGATCACAGGCATTTGATATCGCTGTCATATTTTTTTATCGTGATTTTACCTTTTCATAGATAGTAAACATGCATGACTGTTGTCAGCTATCTGTGTATTATTGATTTGGGGCTGATTGACATGTCTCATAGCTATGAAAAAATATGCATATTCTTCCCCTATTAGTCCTAAACTTGAAATTGTATGTCTCATTAATATCTGATTAATACTAACCTCAATAAACTTAATTGTACATTGGAGAGGCAAAGTCTGCGAAGGTCCTTTTATCATAGCAGCTTATCACTCCTCAATCCACAAACCCCAAACTCTATGTCTGTTTCCCGCAATAGATATCCTATTTCAACCATTTGGTCACCGCATGTAGTCCCAGCCTCAAAGGGAATTTTAATTCGTTTTATCACTTCTTAGCTATACGTAATTTCTAGTGATGAGCGAGCATGCTCGTCACTACTCGTTACTCGCTTGAGCATTACAGTGCTTGAGATGCTCGTTACTTCTTGAGTATTCTCTGAACGTTTGGGCGGGAGCTTGAGTCCCCGCTCTGCATGTTTTGTGCATATTACTCATCCAATTTAATGCAGGAATTGCCAGACAGTCACTATAATGCCATATATATGTTGGTTGTGGCATTACAGTGATTGGCTGGCTGCATAGCGTCATTGGGTCTATATAAGACCCGGGACCCTATGCTCATCACAGTCTACGGTCAAACAAGCAGAGTAGGGAGAGCTGCAGCTGAGCGAGGGAGAGAATTGGTGGTTATTTTATACAGAGATTCCACGCCACTATTATTAATCTACACTAACAGTCCTTGTAAGGGCTCATTCTGATAAATATTAATAATGTTGATAATGCTAGTTAGGCAGAGTTTGTGGAGACCTAGCATAGTACAGAATAGGGTCCACTACACATTCTTTCTGCGGTTGCAACTCCTATTAATAGCCTTAGATATCAGGGCTACTAATATTCTTTTTGCTCTTAACCCTGCTAAGTTTGGATAAAAGCAATATAACACACCATTTTTACTGCTCCATTTGCTTGTTAACAGCATACAGCCAGATTTGGTTGATTTGAATAGCATTGCTGTATTGTGGAAGCAGAGAAATATGTCCATCATCTCAGGTGGTCAAATATTACTGCAGTATTAATCCTGAATTTTTTGAAAGCTGAAAAATATTATACTCCTTTTAAAGTATGGCAGTTGTGTGTTCAAAACATATCCACAATTAGTCGCAGACCAATAGCATCGTTATACCCGCACTGCCTAAAAAAACTGGTCATCAGATGTGATCAAATATTACTGCAGTAATAAAATGGGCAAGCGCGTGGCAAGGGATCTAAAATGGTTGTGATGCTGATGGTGCACGCAGAGGCCGAGACCTTGGGCAAGATGAAACTGTGCCTGCTGAGGAAGCACAACAAGCACCCAAACTATGTCGACCTACCTTCCTGTACTACTTTCTAGGGGGCTGCGGAACACCACCCTTGAAGCCAGATTCTGTAAAAGTGCAATTACTGTCGCAAGAGGTGGATGATGATGAGATACAATTGCCAGCAAGTCAGTAGGAGGTCCAGGGTGCATAAGTGGAAGACTAGGTGGTGGATGATGAAGTCACGGACCCTATCTGGCAAGGTGACATGCATAGTGAGGACAGCAGCGCAGATGGGGAGGGAGGTGTAGCACCACAATAGGAAGAAGAAGCAGTGGGGTGGCCGCAGACACAAGGCGGGCAACTGTTTCCCAAAACACCAATTCGAGGGAAGTTGCCAGTTCAACCGTTAGGTCTTCCCGAGTCTGGCACTTGTTTAAAGACTGTCCAGTAGTGATCAGCGAACACTAAAATGCTCGGTTCTAACAAATCATAATGCTCGGGTGCTCTCCTCTAGAAACGAGCCCAATGTAAGTCAATGGGAAACTCCGGAATTTTTCCGGCGGCAATCACCCGGAAGTCTGTAGGGGGCCTAAAAATTGGTCAAATCAATGAAAAAAGTGCTCAAATGATATGGGAACAGCATGGGGAAGACCCCTGGAAGCATCTCTGACTCCCAGGTCACTGCTGTGAACAATATTGTCAGAGTATTACTCTACTTTTACGGACTGACAATAAAACATACAAAAACTAAGCCAAAATGGATTTTCCTGAAAAAAAATGTTATGGAACATTCTTTCCAGAGTAATGACTTGTATATAAGGCAAAATAAATAACTAAAAACAAAAATTCTCCTCCACATCATGGGCTATGTTCTCATGTAGCATTTTTGATGTGTTTTTGCACTTTCGCATTGCTTTCAATGGTGAAAAATACATTCACCAGTAAATATAATTTTATCATTTTGCTACCTTATCTGGCCATGTTGTGTGTGAGACATGATCAGGCACATCCATGCAGCACTGATTTGACATGGGGAAGAATCCTGGAAGCATCTCTGCATCCCACATCACTGCCTAAAACCGTGGTCATCAGACGTGATCTTATATTACTGCGGTAATAATACAGACATTTTTGGCAATGTGACAAATATTAAACTCCATTTAAAATGGGCAATGCACATGGCAAGGAACTGGGAAGTGGACGCAATGGTGATGGTGCAACAGAGGCCGAGGCCGTGGGCAAGATGAAACTGCCTGCTGAGGGAGCACAACAAGACCCACATCATGTTGACCTAGCTTCCTGTCCCACTTTCTAGGGGCCTGCAGAATACCACTCTTGAAGCCAGAGCAGTGTGAAAAGGTTGATGGTTGGATAGCAGATAAAGAGATAAAGCTTCCAGTCAGTTTACCACCACCACCACCCTGTCTTCCACACTGTCCAGTCTCAGTAGCCGTGAGTCTGGACCACATTAATATTATTTATTATTATAGCGCCTCACATGTGAAAAAGGGGTATATATCGCTAAAACAATTACAATAATCCTGAACAAAAACATGTCAACGACTGATACAGCAGGAGAGAGGAACCTGCTTTCGAGGGCTCACAGTCTACAAGGGATGGGTTAGGATACTGTAGGTAAGGGTAGAGCTGGTTGTGCAGCGGTATGGTGGAGCAGTTGTTACTAGTGTTGAGCCACCCCCGTAGTGTTCGAGTTCGGTTCGGTTCGTCGAACACCCGTGTGTTCGCCAAACTGTTCGTCGAACACCTTCGAACACCGTTAAAACCAATGGCAGGCAAACAAAAACACATAGAAACACATAGAAAACACTTTCAAAGGTGTCCAAAAGCTGACAAACTGCTCAGAAGACACAACTAACACATGGAAAAGTGACAAGTACATATAGTCATGCGAAAAGAAAAGAGGTGGAGGAATAAAAGGAGGGGGAGACACAGATATAGGCATGTCATGCCCTTCTAAAATCCAAAAAGTGAGAAGCCGACACGGCCAGTCCGTTCCTGCCTGTGCCACCTCTGTGTCGCCGGGTTTGTGCCAGAGCCGCGGTGGACCCTGACGGCCAGCCCCCCTATCCCAATACTGGTGCCTGTCCGCCGGTGGGTCGAGGCCCCCCACGGTGGGGGGGGGAGTAACATCTGCAGAAGAAAGACCATCTTCCAGCCAAACTAAGATGTCGACTTCTTTTCGTGGACAATGTGATACGATCCCATTCTTACGGACACGCCCATCGCTACAAATTCTAGATGAGGCACAAAAACAGCAGGTGCTTCAACGGATATCAAGTGCTCCTTCAAGTGGGCTCTCCATCACCTCAATTTCAACATCACAAATACTCCAGTCCTCAGAGGTGTCACCCCAATCGCACTTGCTTCCTCACAGCTCCCAAGTCTCCAGCTGCCCGTCTGAGTATGGGGTAACATAGATGGCTGAGTCTGCCCAGCTGTTTACTCATACTATAGCCTGGGAAATGGAGGTCTGCTCCAGAGCTTCTGTTAATCCAGATGAGGAAATGATCTGATCCGATGCCCAGAATCTTTATCAGTTGGATCCAGGACCAGATGAAGAAGGTTCTGAGCATAATGTAGACCCTTGTTCCCAAACTGTAACTCCTGTTGGTGGAGGCAATGATGAAGACAATGATGAGACTCAAATACCTGATTGGAGCGACAACTTGACTTTTCGGTCAGGGCAGGAAGAGGTTGGCTCTGAGGGCGACGGGTGTGATAACACACAGGGTGATGATGACGAGGTTGGAGATCCCACTTACTGTCAACCCACAGTCAGACAGTCGATGAGGTCAGCAGAGGAGGTGGAGGAGGATGTGACTAGCCCTGGGGATGGGGATGACTCGGTACCCGGGCATTTGCCTGGCCTTGGGGATGTCGCGGTGGTCGGCTCCCTGGCCCGTACCCTGGGGTCTCTCTTTAAAAGGGTGGATAATTGTTAATTTTACAAGAGTTCATGACGCCACCTGTGGTATCTGGTGACAAGCACCAGCGCTGCAGCAGTCCACTGAGGCCGGTGATAAGGCAGCTCGATGGTATAGCTCCCCACAGGTGGAGATAGGTCTCAGGGCAGCGTATGCAAGGGGAATGCAGGACAGGCGAGACCCAGCTGGGTCAGAGCAAGAACGGGAACGGACACGGTAGTCACTTCAGTACCTTTTACTGGTGGAAATTCAGGAACATCCCGGAGCACTGTAGGGTGAAGGGTGCATATCAGGATCCTCCCCAATGAGCGGGTGTAGGGCCTCCTGTTTCTTGCCTCTGCGTAGTAAGTTTCTGACCTGCCTGGAGCTAGGCCTAACTTTGTCTCTGTCCTGCGCTGGCTGACCTTGTGGTAGGGCCTTCTCTTGGAGTTCACGCCCCCAGTATGCGGGGCCTAAGCCTCTCCTGGCTCTGTCACATATCAGCACCTTAGCGATCCTGGGACTTGTAGTTCTCCAGGGATTCCGGTTATGCCTTACTGGGTCATAGAGATACCGATAAGCTCGGATCCTGTGTCCGGTAAATGCTTCGGGGTGAGCTGGTTAAGCTCCTCTGCCCCTTATGTACTAACTCGCCACTCGCCTTCGGCCTACTCGGGCCCTCACTAGGCTATACACACTAACGGCAGCTTGCCGCGCTTCACTGATCTTACGGCACCGGCACACCTTAAGCTCTATCTGGGCTCCCTGAATCTAGCAAGCAGGAGCCTCGTGCTCCACTGCTGAACTATTAACTGCGTTCTCTAGACTAGACTGAGCTCCACTGCAGACTGACCTCTCTTAGGCTTCTCTACTGCAGGAACTCTTCAGAGGAACTGAACTGCCTAGCTCCACCTTCCCTATTTATATCCCTAACGGGCTCCCTCTGCTGGTCTGAGGTGGAAGGTGGAGATGTGTGAATGTTTATGGGGGCCTCTTGTGGAGGATTCCATCAATGCACTCTTGTAGGATCTGTGATACCAAGCGCAGCAGGGCATCACAGATGCTATTGACGACGAGGTTAGGTTGCGCCTTCCTGAACAGAGACGGAGTACTGGAAGCACGTCAACAACTGCATCCTCAACCACAACTCTGCCTCTGACCACAAGTCGTAGTGGCTCTTCAGGTCACATGGGCTCTAAGCCTTGCATAGCCTGGGCATTTATTCAGATCGATAAGGATGACCCAACTCGTGTTATCTGTAATATTTGTCAGCAAAAGCTAAGTAGAGGCCAAAAAATACATAGTTTGAGTACTTCATGCATGTACCATCACATAGATATGAAGCATAAGTTGCAGTGGGAAGCTCACTGTGCTACAATGTGGCCTAGCCGGCTGGGGCAACCACCGTCTGCCCCATCCTGTGCATCCGCAGACTCTTCATCCTCTGTGACTGGGGGGACAGCAGTCACACATGTTTTTGGACGCAGACCTGCCACCTCTTTACCCGCAACAGCCAGTGTGATTGGCAGGTCGTCAGTTCATTGGGAAGTGGAAACACCTGCTAGTGTTGAGCGCTCTCCGACATCGAGAGCACCACCTTTGGATCAAGGCAACCTAACATGTCCGCCTGCATCTTCCTCACAGACCGGCAGTTGCCGGGGACACCCTACTCAACACCGTCTAAGCACAACAGCCAGCCCTCGGTCCCTCAGATGTGGAAAAGTAAAAGACCATTTCCTCCTAGCCATGAGAAAGCTAAGAGGTTGAATTTCACCATCTGCAAGCTGTTGGCTACAGAAATGCTGCCTTTCCACCTGGAGGACACAGAGGATTTTCAAGACCTTATGTCCGTCACAGTGCCCCAGTACCAGATGCCCAGTCGGCACTACTTCTCAAAGAAAGGTGTGCCTGCGCTCCACTAGCATGTCGCACACAACATCACCGCTTCTTTGAGAAACTCTTTGTGTGACAGGGTGCACTTCACCACAGACACTTGGACGAGAAGGCATGGACAGTGCCCCAGTACCAGATGCCCAGTCGGCACTACTTCTCAAAGAAAGGTGTGCCTGCGCTCCACTAGCATGTCGCACACAACATCACCGCTTCTTTGAGAAACTCTTTGTGTGACAGGGTGCACTTCACCACAGACACTTGGACGAGAAGGCATGGACAGGGGCGTTACATGTCGCTGACTGGGCACTGGGTAACTATGGTGACAGCAGGACAAGGGGCTGCTGCTGTCCAAGTCTTGCCGCCCCCACGAGTTGTGCGTCAATCCTCTTTATCTCAAAGTTCCTCCACTGCTTCTGCCTCCTCAACCTCCTCTCGGTCTTCCACCTGCACCCAAAGCCTGTCTGGTCATGCCACAAGCTTTTCTAACTGCGCAGAAGGGATCCTGCACACCTCCTTACTATGCTGGCAGTAGGGCTCAACGTCATCAGGCAGTTTTTACATTGAAATGTCTGGGAAATGTGAGTCACACAGCTGAGGAGTTGTGGTCAGCTCTGGAGAACCAATTTCATGAATGGTTGTCTCCACTGGACCTGAAACCAGGGAAGGCCGTGTGCGACAATGCTGCAAACCTGGGTGCGGCCCTTCGCCGGGGCAATGTCACACACGTGCCTTGTATGGCTCACGTGTTGAACCTGGTTGTCCAGCAATTTTTAGCCCACTATCCCAGACTAGATGGCCTTCTGCAGAGGGCACGGTCGCTGTGTGCTCACTTCCGCCGTTCGCATCCCGCAGCTCAGCGACTTACATCTCTACAGAAGTCGTTGGGCCTGCCACTTCACCGGCTAAAATGCGAGCAGGACAAGGGGCTGCTGTCCAAGTCTTACCGTCCCCACGAGTTGTGTGTTAATCCTCTTTATCTCGAACTTCCTCCACTGCTTCTGCCTCCTCAACCTCCTCTCGGTCCTCCACCTACACCCAAAGCCTGTCTGGTAATGCCACCTGCTTTCTAACTGCGCAGAAGGAATCCTGCACACCTCCTTACTATGCTGGCAGCAGGGCTCAACGCATCAGTGTTTACTTTGAAATGTCTGGGAAATGTGAGTCACACAGCTGAGGAGTTTTGGTCAGCTCTGGAGACCCAGTTTCATGAAAGGTTGTCTCCACTGGACCTGCAACCAGGGAAGGCCATGTGCGACAATGCTGCAAACCTGGGTCCGGCACTTCGCCGGGGCAATGTCACACACGTGCCTTGTATGGCTCACATGTTGAACCTGGTTGTCCAGCAATTTTTAGCCCACTATCCCGGACTAGATGGCCTTCTGCAGAGTGCACGGTCGCTGTGTGCTCACTTCCGCCGTTCGCATCCCGCAGTTCAACGACTTACATCTCTACAGAAGTCGTTGGGTCTGCCAGTTCACCGGCTGAAATGCGATGTACCGACACGGTGGAATTCAACTCTGCACATGTTGCAGCGACTGTGGCAGCACCGACAAGCCCTGGTGCAATACGTTCTGACGTATAGTCTGGGCCAACGAGATCCAGAGGTGGGGCAAATCACGCTGGAGGAGTGGTCTCAGATCAGGGACCTATGCACCCTTCTGCACAGTCTTGAAATGGCGACGAAGATGTTTAGTGCTGACGATGCCATTATCAGCATGACTATTACGGTGATTTACATGCTGGAGCACATGTTAAACAGAATTCGGAGTCAGGTGGTGGGACAAGAGGAGGTGGAGGAAGTAGAGGAGGAGTCGTATGTGGAAGGGATAACATCTCAAAGGTCCAGACGGTTGGCAGCACCAAGGCGGCAGGCATGGGAGGGTGGGGGAGAGGGATTAACCAGGGCGCATGGTAGCAGCCAAACTGTTGATGAAGGTGCAGGAGCCGAGGAAGAAGTGGAGGACGAACTGGCAATGGGCATGGAAGACTCATCAGATGAGGGAGACCTTGATCACATTTCTGTTGTGCGAGGTTGGAGGGAGAGGGCAGAGGAAGGAAGCATGATTCTTACCTCGCTACCAACACAACAAGGACTTGGTCCTTCTGGATGCGCAAGACACATGAGTGCCTTCTTGCTGCACTACCTGCAACATGACCCCCGGATTGTCAGAATTCGAAGTAATCCCGACTACTGGGTTGCCACACTCTTAGATCCCCAGTACAAAAGTATATTTGCCGAAATAATTCCTGCCATAAAAAGGTATTGACGAATGCAGGAGTATCTGTTGCAGAATCTTACATGTGCTTTTCCACAAAACACCAGTGGTGCACGTAGTGAATCTCACAGTTCTAACATGCCAACGGTGGGACTGTCGAGTCTTCATCACTCAAACAGTAACAGTAACACAGTATCTGCTGGTAACAGCAATTTTGTGGAATCGTTTCACCACTTTTTTAGACCATCCTTTGCAAGGCCACAGGAGACAAGAAGTCTGACACATAGTCAATGCCTAGAGAGGATGGTACAGGAGAATCTCCAAGTGAACATCGAAGCCATGACTGTGTCACTGGACCCTTGCTCATTTTGGTATTCCAATCTTGAAAAATCGCCGGAGCTCGCCACTCACGCCTTGGAGATTTTGTCATGCCATGCAGCCAGCGTTCTCTCTGAACGTGTGTTCAGCGCTGCTGGTGGTGTGCTGACAGATAAGCGCACGCGGCTGTCCACTGAGAATGTAGACAGACTCACGTTCATAAAGATGATCAAATCATGGATTCGCAAGGACATTTCTACCCCTGTGTCATCCTTGGGAGACTAAAAGCTTGGGGATTTGGTAAAATCACCTCACCAACCGTTTTAAGCAACAGTGGGGCAATTGATGCCACTTAACCCTAGAACGCATGACCATAAAAATCTACACTTTCACATACCTGGGGCCCTTTAGGCCCGTGTGCAAATAACATGGAATAACTCAAACTCAAATGACAAACAACTATATACATGAAGAATACCTAGAGTTTCAAAATTCTAACTAAAGCAATCTTGCAGAAAATAGAAAACAATTAACTGGGCGGGCCTGCAAGGCCACAGGTATGCGTTCTAAGGTTAATTGGGGTCTGTGCCACAATTTTGGGAGTCCCCTTGCTGTGTCTTACGTGACGTTGGCATCGTCAATTCCAGGTGGGTTGGGTCGCACCCCCCCCTTTTAACTGTAAGAAACTACATACACTATGGCTTGGGGTAACACAGATGGTTGAGTCTGAAGAGCTGTTTACTCAGAGGTCTGCTCCAAATCTTCAGTGTCTGCTAGTCAGCGTAGAATTTTTAACTGCATCTAGCCTAGGTAATACTTTGGGCGTAGTAGCCCAGCTGCGAAGCAAGCTGCACCGCCTGTGTATCTAATAAGAATTTTTAAATTAATCTAGCCTAGGCAGACTGTGGGGACCCCCAACCAAACCCAGATGCTCAGCCCCCCTACCGCCCCCCTTTCATGGACAACCCAATAATGTAACTCTTACAACTGGATGGGTGAGGGTCGGTCACAGCTTTATTAACTCTTTATACTCATTCCATTAGAAAGGCATTTTATTTCTAAAATAATTCAGCTTGTTGCAGCATGCCCTGGGTCCCCACTCCGGCAAGTTGGCCAACAAGTGTAACTTTCCAACATGTCCTTTCTATTTCCAGGCCAAGGAGGATCCAGCGTACTCGTATGCAGGACTCTGACCCCCACCCATCACTCTTAACGCTTGTTCCACTCCGTCCTGGAGTCCTGACATGAATATGTCCAGTCCAATATCTATTAAGTGAACACCGTCGGGCCGTATGAGGCCTGCTTTATCTCCTTCCAGTTGTCGGTGTCGTATCACTACACCGCCTCTGTCTCTTCTAAATTTTGCCATCCGAATATTTATTACCCGCCTTGTCCATTCGATGGCCATGATGTCTCGCGCACCTTGCCATACCGCTATCGGCACAATCTCTGACCATACTATAGCTAATTTTGTGAAAAATTCTCTGAAGCGCTCAGTGTCTAGTTTCATTATTGCCATTAGTTATGCGCTCTTGTGATGACCTAGGTTGTTTCCCCCGGCCTGTATAACTAAGATGACCGGACCTCTTGCCTCTCTCCCTACCTTGATTACCTCCATTAGTACCTGTGGCCATAGCAGGCCTCTAATACCTCTCCAGTTGAAATATGTGTTATGAAACTCTAATTTCCTCCCGCTTGGGCGGACTTTCGCCCTTTTTTGTGCCCAATATATATACGAGTGGCCTATCACTCACACTGTTGGCTTAGCGTCACCTGTAAAAGAAACAAACCACGTTAGGATAACAAGTCCGGTCTTATGTATCTCGCCAAACACGTGGATCGCCATCTCCCTATCCTCTGAACTTCCGTTTCTGACAGTCCTGCTCTTGCTGCTTCCGTGGCCGCACCTATGCGGAATGAGTGTGTCCCATAATCTTTGGGGTGGTTCCCTGCCGATGTTATGCATTTATTAAATATAGCTTGGAACAGGTATCTTGATAATGGCGTTCTATCAATGTGTGATACGAAGAAATTACTTTGTGATCTGATGGTTAGATATGTTTTTACTATTGTTACCCGACTCAGTGTACCGTTTGTGGGTTGTAGAAGTACCCAAGTACCCCTGCCCGCTGGAACCGTTTTCGATTGGTGTATGCGTACACGTATTGCATTATTGGCTATGACTACTTCCTGGTGTAATAAGCGTCCACTGGTGGTAATTTTGGATTGAGGGACTAATTCGCTTATACATAGCGCCCCGAAGAAGGCGATCACAAATGCAGTAGACATTAGTGTTGCTTCAAATTGTGAGTGTCATGTTAATGGTGTTAGGGATAAGATGTGAGAAATCAGTTTTAGTGACACGGGACGGGACGTCTATATTCCTGACTTGGCTGACCCCTTTTCCACCCTTTTATGGATTGTCTGATGATGAATCTTTGTCACATCTCCCCAATTCTGTAGTTGGAAGTGAAATGCTACTCCGGTCAGACACCGCTGCGCTGACGCCCCTGATATGCCCCTCATAATTAGCTGGTGGAGAAATTCTATGGTGACTTGTGATCTGGCTTGTTCACATTGGTCAACCCGTCTGCCTGCTACTAGTCGTGTCCACTCTTCCCATGCCTTACCGTATGTTTGCCACGTTGACGGGGCAACTGACGCTCTGATTAATGGCATCAACTATTCGCCACTAGATCCCATAGGGAGGGTGGGCAACTGTTGCCCGATGGGTGGGCGTTGTGGAAGAGCTCTGTGAAAATCTGCCAATTGAATTGTTATAAAGCGTTAGCAGCAGCTTTATACCCCTCAGCATAGTGGCTAGCGCGGACCCATACATTGAGTTTTAGGCACAGGAATACTAGCCTGCATAGTAGGCCTAGCACTGGGAGAGACGATGAAGCCATCTTATTAATGCAGTGCGCTAGGCTGGTGTTTTGTGTTATGAAGCGTATATTTTTGTTAGCCAGGCGCGCGCCCCATATTTCTATTGCTACCACTATTGGGAAAAATTATTTTCAGGGCTAAATGCAGCTAAAAATTATTAGTAATTTCAAAGCTGGTGGAGCTTGGTATAGATGGCCTAATACAATGAGTCCCACACACTGCTAGAAGCCCAAATATTTTTTCAGAGGTAGATGCAGATAAAAATTATTTTTAATTTGCAACCTGATGGTGGTCAGTATAGATGGACTAATAGAGAAAGTCCCACACACTGCTAGAAGGCCAAATATTTTTTCAGAGCTAGATGCAGATAAAAATTATATTCAATTTGTAACCTGATGGAGGTCAGTATAGATGGACTAATAGAGAAAGTCCCACACACTGCTAGAAGGCCAAATATTTTTTCAGAGCTAGATGCAGATAAAAATTATATTCAATTTGCAACCTGATGGAGGTCAGTAAAGATGGACTAATAGAACAAGTCCCACACACAGCTAGAAGCCCAAATATTTTTTCAGAGGTACTGTAGATGCAGATAAAAATTATTTTTAATTTGCAACCTGATGGAGGTCAGTATAGATGGACTAATACAACAAGTCCCACACACAGCTAGAAGCCCAATATTTTTTCAGAGCTAGATGCAGACAAAAAATTATTTTGAATTTGCAACCTGATGGAGGTCAGTATAGATGGACTAATAGAGAAAGTCCCACACACTGCTAGAAGGACCAATATTTTTTCAGAGGTAGATGCAGAAAAAAATATATTCAGTTTGCAACCTGATGGAGGTCAGTATAGATGGACTAATGCAACAAGTCCCACACACAGCTAAAAGCCCAATATTTTTTCAGAGGTAGATGCAGAAAAAAATATATTCAGTTTGCAACCTGATGGAGGTCTGTATAGATTGATTAATAGAACAAGTCCCATACACAGCTAGAAGCCCAATATTTTTTCAGAGGTAGATGCAGAAAAAAATATATTCAGTTTGTAACCTGATGGAGGTCAGTATAGATGGACTAATACAACAAGTTCCGCACACAGCTAGAAGCCCAATATTTTTTCAGAGGTAGATGCAGAAAAAAATATATTCAGTTTGCAACCTGATGGAGGTCTGTATAGATGGATTAAAAGAACAAGTCCCACACACAGCTAGCTAGAAGCCCAAATATTTTTTCAGAGGTAGATGCAGATAAAAATTATTTTTAATTTGCAACCTGATGGAGGTCAGTATAGATGGACTAATAGAGAAAGTCCCACACACTGCTAGAAGGCCAAATATTTTTTCAGAGCTACATGCAGATTAAAATTATATTCAATTTGCAACCTGATGGAGGTCAGTATAGATGGACTAATAGAACAAGTCCCACACACAGCTAGAAGCCCAAATATTTTTTCAGAGGTACTGTAGATGCAGATAAAAATTATTTTTAATTTGCAACCTGATGGAGGTCAGTATAGATGGACTAATACAACAAGTCCCACACACAGCTAGAAGCCCAATATTTTTTCAGAGCTAGATGCAGACAAAAAATTATTTTGAATTTGCAACCTGATGGAGGTCAGTATAGATGGACTAATAGAGAAAGTCCCACACACTGCTAGAAGGCCAAATATTTTTTCAGAGCTAGATGCAGAAAAAAATTATATTCAGTTTGCAACCTGATGGAGGTCAGTATAGATGGACTAATAGAGAAAGTCCCACACACTGCTAGAAGGCCACATATTTTTTCAGAGGTAGATGCAGAAAAAAATATATTCAGTTTGCAGCCTGATGGAGGTCTGTATAGATGGATTAATAGAACAAGTCCCACACACAGCTAGAAGCCCAATATTTTTTCAGAGGTAGATGCAGAAAAAAATATATTCAGTTTGCAACCTGATGGAGGTCAGTATAGATGGACTAATACAACAAGTCCCCCACACAGCTAGAAGCCCAATATTTTTTCAGAGGTAGATGCAGAAAAAAATATATTCAGTTTGCAACCTGATGGAGGTCTGTATAGATGGATTAATAGAACAAGTCCCACACACAGCTAGAAGCCCAAATATTTTTTCAGAGGTAGATGCAGATAAAAATTATTTTTAATTTGCAACCTGATGGAGGTCAGTATAGATGGACTAATAGAAAAGTCCCACACACTGCTAGAAGGCCAAATATTTTTTCAGAGCTAGATGCAGATAAAAATTATATTCAATTTGCAACCTGATGGAGGTCAGTATAGATGGACTAATAGAACAAGTCCCACACACAGCTAGAAGCCCAAATATTTTTTCAGAGGTACTGTAGATGCAGATAAAAATTATTTTTAATTTGCAACCTGATGGAGGTCAGTATAGATGGACTAATACAACAAGTCCCACACACAGCTAGAAGCCCAATATTTTTTCAGAGGTAGATGCAGAAAAAAATATATTCAGTTTGCAACCTGATGGAGGTCTGTATTGATGGATTAATAGAACAAGTCCCACACACAGCTAGAAGCCCAATATTTTTTCAGAGGTAGATGCTGAAAAAAATATATTCAGTTTGCAACCTCATGGAGGTCAGTATAGATGGACTAATACAACAAGTCCCACACACAGCTAGAAGCCCAATATTTTTTCAGAGCTAGATGCAGAAAAAAATTATATTCAATTTGCAACCTGATGGAGGTCAGTATAGATGGACTAATAGAATGATGCTATGCCCAAAAGATTTTACTTCACTAGGTGCAGTAAAAAAAATTGGTATTCTATACACAGGTGGTATATCTTGCAACACAGATAGGCTACTCCACTGACTAACACACTCTGCAATAGGCCAAAAAGGATTAGCTTTGCTAGATTCAGCCAAATGCTGTGAAAAAAACTTGCACAGCACTGGCACAGACCTGCCTGGCAAAAACTGATAGGAACTGATGTAACCTAGTCCTGAAAAGGACTTCAATTACAATTAGTCTTTACTCCCACAACCTATCTATTTAAGAGCACAGACCTGCCTGATAAAAGTCATAGGAAATGCTGTAACCTAGTCCTTAAAAGGACTGCAATCACAACTATTCCCTACTCCCAAGCTATCTGTAGATTTGTGCGAAAATTGGCTTGAAATTAACAAGGTATAGCGCACACAGCAACAGCGGTGCCGTCTAACACGCAGCTGCAGCAGTGAGAAAATGGTGGCGACGGGGAAAATGGCTTGGTCTTATAGGGCAAGGACATGTGACATACACTGCCAATGACACATGCCCTTGCTTGTGTGAAAAAAAGCACTTCGCTCCGTGTGTGCGCTGCTGATAGGCTGACAGATTGCACCTCCCCACTGTAAATGCGGGAAAGAGAAAAAAAAATGGAGATCTTCATTGTTCCTGCAGAGATCCATCCCCTGCCCCTCCCCCCACCCCGCTGTACACTCAAACTGCGTATTAACATTAATTTTCATCATTACTGAGAAAAAATCCAGTTATGATTTTGGTGCACGAACAGTTATCGAACATAACCTCGAACAGCCGAATTTTTCTCAAATTGTTCGTGTTCGCCGAACGGCTCGAACACCGCCCAAAACAGCTCGAATTTGAGATTGGCGAACAGGTCGAGTAGAACAACGCTCATCTCTAGTGGTTACTGCAGGGTGTAGGCTTGTCGGAAGAGGTAGGCCTTCAAGTTCCTTTTGAAGGTTTCCATGGTAGGTGAGAGCCTGATATGTTGGGGTAGAAAGTTCCAGAGCAGGGGGATGCACGAGAAAAATCTTGTATACGATTGTGGGAAGAGGAGATAAGAGGGGAGTAGAGAAAGAGATCTTGTGAGGATCGGAGGATGCGTGCATTTAAGTACCAGGAGATTAGGTCACAGATGTATGGAGGAGACAGGTTGTGGATGGCTTTGTATTCCAAGGTTAGGGTTTTGAACTGGAGTCTCTGGGCAATTGGCAGACAGTGGAGGGATTGACAGAGAGGAGAGGCTGGGAAATAGCGGGGGGGGGGGGGGGACAGGTGGATTTGTGGCATCCCAGGGGGTCTGGTTGCCACAGTGGTAGTAATAGCATGTCTGGGAGCAAAACAGGGGTTTCCTGGTCAGGAACACACTACATGCAACACCCTCCTGCTCCAGACCAGAAAAGGGAAGGATCCTGCCCTATATAACTGGATCTGGGTTAGTCAGTCTAAGTTTAGTCTGAGTCTAGACAGTGTCAGGAGTCAAGCAGGACACTAAGGAGCAAGGAGCTGACGACTGGAGCTGGCAGAGCTCATCCTGGCCAGAGTACATACAGAGAGCTGGACACCAGAGTCCGAGGCTGTGGGATACTTCAGGCCCAGCAGCAGATACCGCAAGGCAGGAGATTGCAGGTCTCCTGGCCCCCAGAAGCCCGGAGGCTCAGCGACATAAAAGGACCCGTACCGCCACAGAGGAGTGAGGAATACACGGGATCCGAGTCGCCAGCCATACCGGTGAGCAGCACGTTACACTCAGGGACGTGGGCTACAACACGACTATAAGCGGGATAGCCTAAGAGTACAGTCAGAACAGTAGGCCTTCAACTCCACCTGGCCAGGGGAATTCTAGGATTGCTCCAAGACTGACCAGGCCCTCATCCCTAGCAAGTATTCCCGTTGGGGCCTATATAATTGCCACCAGTAAAGACCCTAGGACTGCACTGCAAAGATTCCGTGTCATCATTACTGATCCAGGTACTATCACCACCATCATCCATACACGCTGCCCTGAAGCTCCATTCTTCCAGTGGGGAGTTACATCACCTTGCTGCACATACCATCAGCTTCAGTGGACTGCTCCGCAGTGGCGGTTCCCAATAACCGCATCCCACAGGTGGCGTAGTCGGACCATATACAACAGAGACACATAGACTACCCTGGTTTGACCACCCTGGGTCACGAACCGGGTCACCGTCACGGTGACCACAACCCCCAGCATCTACAAGGCCCGGCTCCGGGTATCCCCACGGCCCAGGGGGCGCGTCAACTTAGTCAGGCAGCAGAGATTAGGATAGATTGGAGGGGTATGAGAGTGTTAGAAGAAAAGTCACAGAGCAGGAGGTTGCTGTAGTCGAGGCAGGAGATGATAAGGGCATGCACAATTGATTTTTTCACATTCTTGTTGAGGAATGTGTGGATCTGGGAGATTTATTTTACTTGGAGTCGGCATATTCCTCACCCTGATCCTCCTTCCTCCCACCATGCCAAATGCCCAGAGACAATTGATCCCACACTTGGACACTTCGAAGAGAGCTGTTTTGTTAATCTTTCCATTTGTAGATTCTGGCCTCTTGTTCGGTCCGCTTCAACCGGGGCAACAGGAGATTGCATATAGCGATGCCCAAATATTTCAGCTGCCAAGGTCACATGAAGGTCATGGTGGGAAAGTGCAATTACTGTCGCAAGAGGTGGATGTTGATGAGACACAATTGTCAGAAAGTCAGGAGGAGGATAAGGGTGTTGAAGTGTAAGATGAGGTGGTGGATGATGAAGTCACTGACCCAACCTGGTAAGGTGACATGCATAGTGAGGAAAGCAACGCAGAAGGGGAGGGAGGTGTAGCATCACAACAGGCAGGAAGAAGCGGTGGGGTGGCCAGACACAAGGCAGGCAACTGTTCCCTAAAACACCAATATCAGGAAAGTTGACAATTCAACTGCTAGGTCTTCCCAAATCTAGTTCTTTTTTAAAATCAAGAGAATATAGTCGGCACTCTGTGCAGCTGGGGTGGTGCACGTGGAGAATAGTGTTCTAGAAAAAGCAAATCCCGGCACTCATGTGTTGGTGGTCAATTTGTTTATTCCACAACTCAACAGTGGAATAAACAAATTGGCTACCAACACGTGAGTGCCGGGATTTGCTTTTCCTAGCTCTTTTTTAAAGACTGTTCAGTTAATCCAAAAAAATCTCATTTGCAACATCTGCGCTGTCAGCATCAGCAGGGGCAGCAAAACTACCAGCCTGACCACCACCAGCATGCTCAGGCACATGACAGCAAAGCACCCCACTAGTTGAGCCGAACGCCAGGGTCCAGAAACAGTGTCTGCTGGTGACACCACTGCCTCTTCCACTATTGTACGTGAATGCCAAGCCTCCGTCAATGATGCAGGCAAAGTTCCCTCCCACCCTGCACCTGTCGTTGCACACTTGCAACCATCACAATCAGCAACCGTATCCATATCCTTGTCCCAGCGCAGCATTCAGTTTTACCTAACCCAGTCCTTGGAATGCAAGCACAAATATGCAGACACCCACAGACCACAATATGTCATGCACAGTGCAGGAAAGACAAAGTGCAACATTAAGGGATGAGGGAAAGAGAGCCCAGACACTAAGGAAAAAGGGGGTGGAGACCTCCTAGACTGATCTGATATCACCCTGTCTTCCCTACCTGTCTTCCCTATATTGGTTTCTCACCAATCGCCGATCAGGAAACTAAAACCTTGTATATCCATAGAGCTAGGCCCTGGCTAGGGAAGGGGGGGATGAGTGTTATTTGGTCACCACTAACAACTAAAGACAACAAGGGGAGACAGACACGGGGAAGTAACTTAGCTTGAGCCGACTTCAGAGAGATTAAACACCAAAGAGGAAGTAAGCAGACTGCAACAGCTCCAAACCTTCACAAGGGGTCATGTGAATATCACCTCCCTATAGAAAACAGAAAGTATTTAAACACCCAGGCCTGGGTGTCAATTAGCCGAAGGGAGGTAGCCACTGGGTCCTAGAGTGAGACAGATCTAGGAAGGTGTCTGTAATGCCAAACGAAGAAATCTCCTGCAACCAACTGCAGGGCGACTGTCTGTCACATCTGGCACACCCGTGACACAATACTAAACTGCCACATCTTTCAAATGCTTGCACTAGAATTTTTGTCTTTTAGGCTTGTGGAGGCGGAAGCTTTCCCGAACCTCATGGCGGTTGCTATCCCTCGGTACTCGATCGGTGACAGCTGGGGAAAGGGACTAAAGGAGATGAGGGAATAGGGCCACTGTTGCAGGTTGTTGGGCGAAATGAAGCCAGGAGTCTTGTCACTTCCTTTTCTGTGATAAGCTCGAAGATGAAAAATGACCTTGAGGTGCAGGAGGGAAGTGGATCCAGATTCTGAGGAGATTGTGCAAAAATGTCTTGACGAATATGATTGATTTTTTGTAGGAAATAAGTGGCCAAATCGTCAGCGCTTAGATTGGTGATGACGGGGGTCTATTCTTTAGGGCTCAGGAGGGAGTGGAAGGTTTCAAAGAGTCGTTTAGGATTGTTGACTAAAGATGTGATGAGGGTGGTAAAGTAGACTTGTTTAGTCAGATGTAGAAAAGAGTTATAAGTTTTGAGCATGAAATTATAGTGGATAAAGTTTTCTTCTCAAAGTGATTTTCTCCACAGACACTCAGCACACCTTGAGCAGCACTGGAGAAAACATGTTTGCATCGTGTGCCAGGGCTGCCGTACATGCCTGGTCATTCTGCGTGTAACAGGTGCTGCTTCATCCAGGGCACTCTACAATGTGTTGTTATAGTTTGCCAATACTGAGTCTGGACAGGAGAGTTAGAGAATGGGAGCTAAAGATGACTGTAGATTGTCCATAAGCTGCTGGGTATTGATGGCACGTAGATTTCTGTGTGTATGGTTCTAGACTCACGCTACAAGAAAACTCCTAGACCCACGCTACAAGGAGAACTTTCTATCTCTCCTTCCCATGGCGGAGGGGTTTAAAAAAATGTTGCAGTATCAAAAGGCCCTTGATGAAGAATTATTAAAAAAATTCCCATATGACAACACTGGCGGCAGAGGTCACAGTTCCTTGGACACCCAAAGAGTACAGGCAAAGGATGCACAAACCGGTTTGGGCAGAGTCAGGGGAGCACTGTCAAAGGTCTGGGACAGTTTTCCTCTACCCTCCCAGTGCCCAGGCCCTGATACGCGGGGCACTGTGACAAGGAGGGAAATGTTTTGGAAGCTGCTGAAGGACTAACTTGGCAACCGTATCAGCTTCCTCCATGATTACTCTGTACCTTACAACTATTGGATATCCAAGCTGGACACATGGCATGAACTGTCTCTCTATGCCTTGAAGGTCCTGGCCACTAGCGTTTTGTCAGAGATGGTTTTTAGTGCATCTGGGGGCATTATAATATAACTGTTAGGTGCATATGCCTGTCAACTGAAAATGCTGACAGGCTGACTCTTATCAAAATGAACAAAGGCTGGATTGGGCCAGACTTCTCAACACCACCGGATAATATCATCAGAATATAAACTCAAATCCAGTGCTTTTTGGGGGGAGGTCTATTCCCATGTAACCATTCACACCCAGACATAGGTATATGCTTCAGGATTTCTTTTATTTTATGTCTAGTGTTGAGCCACCCCCGTAGTGTTCGAGTTCGGTTCGGTTCGTCGAACACCCGTGTGTTCGCCGAACTGTTCGTCGAACTGTTCGTCAAACACCTTCGAACACCGTTAAAACCAATGGCAGGCAAACAAAAACACATAGAAACACATAGAAAACACCTTCAAAGGTGTCCAAAAGCTGACAAACTGCTCAGAAGACACAACTAACACATGGAAAAGTGACAAGTACATATAGTCATGCGAAAAGAAAAGAGGTGGAGTAGTAAAAGGAGGGGGAGACACAGATATAGGCATGTCATGCCCTTCTAAAATCCAAAAAGTGAGAAGCCGAGACGGCCAGTCCGCTCCTGCCCGTGCCACCTCCTTGTCGCCGGGTTTGTGCCAGAGCCGCGGTGAACCCTGACGGCCAGCCCCCCTCTCCCAATACTGATGCCTGTCCGCTGGTGGGTCGAGAGAGCCCCCCTGTGGTGGAGGCAGCTCTAAGCTTTTTAATTTAAATTGTCCCTCTAATTTGAATGAATACACTTTAAATCCATTTACAAGGATCTATTGGAGGGCAAGTCTCAGGCCAGCAGCCGCGTAATTCCAGCTCCAGGAGCGTCCACTAAAGCTGCTGCAGTTAAAAAGCTTTTATAAGGATCGAGCTCGGCTGTCCACCGCAAGGCATCCTAGTGCCAGTCCCAGCCCCTATGCCTTGGGGTGCCTCCTGATGCTCTTCACTAAGTATCCCGTGGTCCCGAAGCATTTCCTTTGAAAAAATTAAGTGTCCAAGCTACAGGTGGTGTAGCTTGCTTAACAGCCGGGATAATCCGCTGACTAGCAGACACTGCTACTAGGCACAAAGTATTTCCTGGGCTAGATGCAGTTAAAAATTTGTAAGTAGATACTCTCGTTGGATGCTGAGAAAGCATTCCATAGAGTCTCCTGGCACGCCATATATGATTCTCTTAAAAAGCTTGGGGTAGGGGTCTAGGGGACCCTTTTATAGCCAAAATCACGGCCCTGTATCACAATACGTCACCTAGGCTGAAGATAAATGGAACTGTAGCACCGAGGGCTCGGTTGCTACAGACGTATTGCACCTCACCCAGAGGTGTGATATCTCACTCTCAGATAAGGATGGAGTGTGGATCAGGACCCGACACCTGCATGCATTACACCACATTGCGGTGGGGCAGGGCGACCAATATGCCCCTGAGATGGGCACGACAGTCCCTGTCCCTGGCTGGAGTGGGGGGAGGGAACACTGAGGAAGGGGAACCCTGCAGTGCAGGAGCAGGGAGGAAGCAGTTCATGGGTGCATTGAGAAGGGAGTATAAAAGGTGGGCACCATCTTAGTTCAGTGCAGAGAAGTCTGAGCAGAAGTGGCAGGGAGCAGGGGCTCTGCATGAGCTCTGCTCCGGAGGCGGGCCTAGTAACAGAGGCCCAGGCCTGCAAGAGGGAGAAGGAAGGAAGAGGAGCGGAGAAGGCTCCAGGAACGAGGAATGAAGGGATCCCAGGGGTGCGGACGGGCGAGTCGCCACCGCACGCCCGAATCCACCTGCGTGGAGGGGTCAGGCCAAAGGGGGAGACCGGTCCCCGAACTAGTGGAGGCAGGAAACGACCCTCAGCTAGAAACCGGAGGCTCTGACATTTTATGTGGCGCAGCCCCTTGCTCCACCCGCTAGGAAGGCACCACATAGGGTCAGGGAAACTGGCGCCAAGTTTACCAAGAGGAGGCCCGAGGCAGCCGGACAGAAGTGTTGGTAAGAAAGGCCAGACAAAGGACACACAAAGGGGGTCCTGTGAAGCGCTCCAAAGTTATCTGGGAGTTGTCTGAGCCCCTCACCTGGTGAGCACAGTACGACGTGGGCAGCCGTTACCTGCAGACGTGGTCTGGATAATAAGAACTGTGAGTAAAGGCCCTGAACTGCATCACTGACTCCGTGTCGTTACTGCTGCTGCCCTGCACCATCACCCCCATCCTCCGCATACACTGCCCTGAGGCTATACTCCTCCCGTGGGGAGTTATGCTATGCTCTGCTGCACCCACAACACCAGCCTTAGCGGTCTGCCCTGTAGCGGCGGTTCACTCTGACCGCAATCCACGGGTGGCGTAGTCGGACATTTAAACATCAAAACCACATAAATAGTTCCGCCACTGGTTTGACCACCCTGAGCCACGGAACTGGGTCGCCGCCACGAAGACTACAACCACCAGCATCCACCAAAAAGGGTCCGGCTCCGGGTGTCCCAAGGCCCAGGGGGTGCGTCAGAACATTTTCATCACCTTTCACAATCACCAATGGGACAAGGCAGGGATGTCCTCTGTCCCCTCTCTTATACATCCTAGTGACGGAGCACCTGCTCTCATCAATTCGCCATAACCCCAATATTAGGTGGATTGAGGTGGGAGGCACCGAGTACAAGTGCTCTCTATTTGCTGATGATGTCCTAGTATATATCACTCAATCACATATATCCATCCCTGCTGTTATGGCTGAAATAGATCACTTTGTTACATGGTAAAATTTTAAAATCAATGCAGCGAAGTCTGAGGCCCTCGATGTCTCCCTCCCTAAATCCATATAGGATTCCATCCAGTCCAACTTTCCCTTTGCCTGGCCCTCACAGGGTATCAAATACTTAGGAATTCCTATTCATAGAGACCTCTCCCATCTATGTTATCTTAATTTTGGGCCCTTTATTGAACAATTCCATACAGACCACGGTTGGCAAGTTAGAACTGTAAGATTCACTACGTGAACCACTGGTGTTTTGTGGAAAAGCACATGTACACCGCGTTCCAAATTATTATGCAAAAAGTGTTTAGGAGTGATAAGGGAAGAATTTGTTTGTTTGTCAGTTAAACTCATTGATGGTGATGTGTGTCAGGGCTCTTTATATCACTGTAAGCAATTGCAGACACCTGTGCTAATTAGTTTGGCAGGTGTGTCCAATGAAAGGCAAGACTACTTAAGAAGGCTCTCTCACATTATTAAGCAGCCTACATTTTCTGCCAAAATGGGAAAGAAAAAGGATGTGTCGGCTGCTGAGAAGCAACAAATTGTGGAGTGTTTAGGTCAAGGCATGACTACAATCAACATTGTGCGATGATCAGGATGAAGTGTCTTGGCAATCAAGAAGTATGTAGCTGATTCACAGTACACACGTGTGCGTGCTGATAAGGGCAAATTGAGGACTCTTTCCTACAGGCAATTACGTCAGGTTGAAACAGCAGCGGCAAAAAAGCCTTGTCATAGCAGCAGACAAGTTTTTGAAGCTGCTTGTGCCTCCAACGTCCCCCGAACAACAAGATACAGGGTCCTTCAGAGGTTTGCAGCTGTGCATACGCCATCCTGTCGACCTCCTCTATCCACTTCACACAAGCAGAAACGGCTCCAGTGGGCCAAACATTACATGAAGACTGATTTCAAAACTGTTTTGTTCACGGATGAGTGCCGTGCAGCGCTCGATGGTCCAGATGAATGGAGTGGAGGATGGCTGGTTGATGGACACCCCACGCAAACACGGCTACAGCGCCAACAAGGAGGAGGTGGAGTAATGTTTTGGGCTGGAATCATGGGGAGAGAGATTGTCGGCCCCTTTAGGATCCCTGAAGGCGCTAAAGATGAACTCCATAATGTATGTGGATTTTCTCAAACAGCACTTCCTGCCATGGTTCAAGAAGAAGAACCGTGTATTTCACAGCAAGATCATTTTTCTGCATGATAATGCACCATCTCATGCTGCACATAAAACATCTGCATCTCTGGCTGATATGGGCATAAAAGGGGACAAACTTATGGTGTGACCCCCATGCTCCCCTGACCTCTACCCCATTCAGAACCTTTGGAGCATCATTAAAAGGAGTGTCTATGATGGCGGGAGGCAGTTCACATCTAAGCAACAGCTCTGGGAGGGTATTCTGTCCTCATGCAAAACAATTGAAGCAGAAACCATCCAAAACCTGACAAATTCAATGGACGAGAGAGTTCAGAAGCTCCTTTCGAACAAGGGGTCCTATGTGAAAATGTAACATCACCTAGAATAAAGTTTTGAGTTGAAAACTGTTTGATTTCAGTTTCTAACAACCTGCTAATGCTTATAATTTCAAAAATGACCATTTTTTTGGTCTTTATTAAAATGAAAAGGTTGATCGAAAAGTTTGGGGGATCTAAGAGTGTGGCAACCCAGTAGTCATGATTACTTCGAATTCTGACAATATGAGGGTCATGCTGCAGGTAGTGCAGCAAGAAGGCACTTATGTGTCTTGCGCATCTCGGAGCCCCAAAATTATTTTCCGGGCTAGATGCAGCTAAAAATTATTTTTAATTTTAAATCTGGTGAAGCTTATTATAGATGGCCTAATAGGATCAGTGCTGCACACTGCTACAAAGCCCAAATTATTTTCCAGTCAAGATACAGATAAACATGATTAGTAATTTGAAAGCTTAAAACGGTTGGTAGGGTGATTTTAACCAATCATCAAGCTTTTACTCTCCCCAGGATGACACAGGGGTAGAAAAGTCGTTTCGGATCCATGATTTGTTCATCTTTATGAACGTGAGTCTGTCTACATTATCAGTGGAGAGCCGCGTGCGCTTATCTGTCAGCACACCACCAGCAGCGCTGAACACACGTTCAGACAGAACGCTGGCTGCGGGGCATGACAAGATCTCCAAGGCGTAAGTGGCTAGCTCCGGCCATTTATCCAGATTGGAAGCCCAAAAAGAGCAAGGGTCCAGTGACACAGTCGTGGCTTCAATGTTTACTTGGAGATACTCCTGTACCATCGTCTCTAGGCGTTGACTATGTGTCAGACTTCTTGTCTCCTGTGGCCTTGCAAAGGATGGGCTAAAAAAGTGGTGAAATGATTCCGCAAAATTGATGTTACCAGCAGATACTGTGGTTCTGTTACGGTTTGAGTGCTGAACACTTGACGGTCCCACGGTTGGCAAGTTGGAACTGTGAGATTCACTACGTGCACCACTGGTATTTTGTGGAAAAGCACATGTAAGATTCTGCAACAGTCTCTGCTGATACTCCTGCATGCGTGCATCCCTTTCTATGGCAGGAATAATTTCTGCAAATTTACTTTTGTACCGGGGATCTAACAGTGTGGCAACCCAGTAGTCAGGATTATTTCTAATTCTCACAATTCGAGGGTCATGTTGCAGGTAGTGCAGCAAGAAGGCACTCATGTGTGTTGCGCATCCAGGAGCACCAAGTCCCTGTTGTGTTGGTGGCGAGGTAACAATCATGCTTCCTTCCTCTGTCCTCTCCCCCCAACCTCGCACAACAGAAATGTGATCAAGGTCTCCCTCATCTGATGAGTCTTCCATCAGTTCGTCCTCCACTTCTTCCTGGGCTCCTGCACCTTCCTCACTAGTTTGGCTGCTACCATGCGCCCTGGTAAAATCATCTCCCCCACCCTCACATGCCTGCCGCCCTGGTGCTGCCGACCGTCTGGACCTTGCAGATGTTAGCCCTTCCGCATACAACTCCTCCTCCTCTACTTCCTCCACCTCCTCTGCTGACCTCATCTCTTGGCTGACTGTGGGTTGACAGTAAGTGGGATCTCCGACCTCATCATCATCACCCTGTGCGTTATCACACCCGTCGTCCTCAGAGCCAACCTGTTCCTGCCCTGACAAAAAACTAAAGTTGTCGCTCCAATCAGGTATTTGAGTCTTATCATCGTCTTCCTCATTGTCTCCACCAAGAGGAGTTACAGTTTGGGAATGAGGGTCTACATTATGGTCAGAACCTTCTGCGTCTGGTCCTGGATCCGACTCATAAAGATTCTGGGCATCAGTGCAGATCATTTCCTCGTCTGGATTCACAGAAGCGCTGGAGTCGACCTCTGATTCCCAGGCTATAGTATGAGTAAACAGCTCTGCAGACTCAACCATCTGTTCTACCTCATACTCAGACGGGCAGCTGGAGATTTGGGAGCTGTGAGGAAGCAAGTGCGATTTGGGTGACACCTTTGAGGACTGGAGTATTTGTGATGTTGAAGTTGATGTGGAGGAGAGCCCACTTAAAGGAGCACTTGATATCCATTGAAGCACCTGCTGTTTTTGTGCCTCATCTGGAATTTGTAGCGATTGGCGTGGCCGTAAGAAAGGGATCTTATCACATTGTCCGCTAAAAGAAGTAGACATTTTAGTTTGGCTGGAAGATGGTCTTTCTTCTGCACCTACCCCACGGACACAACCTTTTTTCCCCTTCCCAACACGCCTATTCCCCTTTCCACCAGCAGCAGGCCTTTTTCCACTCATTTTGGTGGTTAACTAATTCACAACTCTGGAGTTGTTTGCACAAAAAAACAATGGATGGTAACCGAGCAGAGCTGAGTGGCCAAACTGTGGTATTAGGCCAAAACTATTGGCTGGGTTAGATGCAGAAAAAAAATATTTTTAATTTGCAACCTGATGGAGGTCAGTATAGATGGACTAATAGACCAAGTCCCACACACCGCTAGAAGCCCAAATATTTTTTCAGAGCTAGATGCAGAAAAAAATTATTTTTAATTTGCAACCTGATGGAGGTCAGTATAGACGGACTAATAGACCAAGTCCCACACACTGCTAGAAGCCCAAATATTTTTTCAGAGCTAGATGCAGAAAAAAATTATTTTTAATTTGCAACCTGATGGAGGTCAGTATAGATGGACAAATAGACCAAGTCCCACACACCGCTAGAAGCCCAAATATTTTTTCAGAGCTAGATGCAGAAAAAAATTATATTCAATTTGCAACCTGCTGGACGTCAGTATAGAAGGACTAATAGAACAAGTCCCACACACTGCTAGAAGCCCAAATATTTTTTCAGAGCTAAATGAAGAAAAAAATTATTTTTAATTTGCAACCTGATGGAGGTCAGTATAGATGGACGAATAGACCAAGTCCCACACACTGCTAGAAGCCCAAATATTTTTTCAGAGCTAGATGCAGAAAAAAATTATTTTTAATTTGCAACCTGATGGAGGTCAGTATAGATGGACTAATAGACCAAGTCCCACACACCGCTAGAAGCCCAAATATTTTTTCAGAGCTAGATGCAGAAAATTTTTTTATTCAATTTGCAACCTGATGGAGGTCAGTATAGATGGACTAATAGACCAAGTCCCACACACTGCTAGAAGCCCAAATATTTTTTCAGAGCTAGATGCAGAAAAAAATTATTTTTAATTTGCAACCTGATGGAGGTCAGTATAGATGGACTAATAGACCAAGTCCCACACACTGCTAGAAGCCCAAATATTTTTTCAGAGCTAGATGCAGAAAAAAATTATTTTTAATTTGCAACCTGATGGAGGTCAGTATAGATGGACTAATAGACCAAGTCCCACACACCGCTAGAAGCCCAAATATTTTTTCAGAGCTAGATGCAGAAAAAAATTATTTTTAATTTGCAACCTGATGGAGGTCAGTATAGATGGACTAATAGAACAAGTCCCACACGCTGCTAGAAGCCCAAATATTTTTTCAGAGATAAATGAAGAAAAAAATTATTTTTAATTTGCAACCTGATGGAGGTCAGTATAGATGGACTAATAGACCAAGTCCCACACACTGCTAGAAGCCCAAATATTTTTTCAGAGCTAGATGCAGAAAAAAATTATTTTTAATTTGCAACCTGATGGAGGTCAGTATAGATGGACTAATAGACCAAGTCCCACACACTGCTAGAAGCCCAAATATTTTTTCAGAGCTAGATGCAGAAAAAAATTATATTCAATTTGCAACCTGCTGGAGGTCAGTATAGAAGGACTAATAGAACAAGTCCCACACACTGCTAGAAGCCCAAATATTTTTTCAGAGCTAAATGAAGAAAAAAATTATTTTTAATTTGCAACCTGATGGAGGTCAGTATAGATGGACTAATAGACCAAGTCCCACATACTGCTAGAAGCCCAAATATTTTTTCAGAGCTAGATGCAGAAAAAAATCATATTCAGTTTGCAACCTGATGGAGGTCAGTATAGATGGACTAATAGAATGATGCTATGCCCAAAAGATTTTACTTCACTAGGTGCAGTAAAAAAATTGGTATTCTATACACAGGTGGTATATCTTGCAACACAGATAGGCTACTCCACTGGCTAACACACTCTGCAATAGGCCAAAAAGGATTAGCTTTGCTAGATTCAGCCAAATGCTGTGAAAAAAACTTGCACAGCACTGGCACAGACCTGCCTGGCAAAAACTGATAGGAACTGATGTAACCTAGTCCTGAAAAGGACTCCAATTACAATTAGTCTTTACTCCCACAATCTATCTATTTAAGAGCACAGACCTGCCTGATAAAAGTCGTAGGAAATGCTGTAACCTAGTCCTTAAAAGGACTGCAATCACAACTATTCCCTACTACCAAGCTATCTGTATATTTGTGCGAAAATTGGCTTGAAATTAACAAGGTATAGCGCACACAGCAACAGCGGTGCCGTCTAACACGCAGCTGCAGCAGTGAGAAAATGGTGGCGACGGGGAAAATGGCTTGGTCTTATAGGGCAAGGACATGTGACATACACTGCCAATCACACATGCCCTTGCTTGTGTGAAAAAAAGCACTTCGCTCCGTGTGTGCGCTGCTGATAGGCTGACAGATTTCACCTCCCCACTGCAAATGCGGGAAAGAGAAAAAAAAAATGGAGATCTTCATTGTTCCTGCAGAGATCCATCCCCTGCCCCTCCCCCCGCCCCGCTGTACACTCAAACTGCGTATTAACATTAATTTTCATCATTACTGAGAAAAAATCCAGTTATGATTTTGGTGCACGAACAGTTATAGAACATAACCTCGAACAGCCGAATTTTTCTCAAATTGTTCGTGTTCGTCGACCGGCTCGAACACCGCCCAAAACAGCTCGAATTTGAGATTGGCGAACAGTTCGAGTAGAACAACGCTCATCTCTATTTATGTCACCCTCCTACTTCTCCTCATTCTCCACCACTTTATCACCAGGGTGACCATCATGCAATGCCCACATAATTTTTTTAAGGGTGTTTATGATGAGCGTAGGAGTTATTTTTAGAGGCCTACCCCTAAATTCATATATACACTGCTCAAAAAAATAAAGGGAACACTTAAACAACAGAATATAACTCCAAGTAAATCAACCTTCTGCGAAATCAAACTGTCCACTTAGGAAGCTACACTGATTGGCAATCAATTTCACATGCTGTTGTTCAAATGGAATAGACAATAGATGGAAATTATTGGCAATTATCAAGACACACTCAATAAAGGAGTGGTTCTGCAGGTAGGGACTAGTGTTGAGCCACCCCCGTAGTGTTCGAGTTCGGTTCGGTTCGTCGAACACCCGTGTGTTCGCCGAACTGTTCGTCGAACTGTTCGTCGAACACCTTCGAACACCGTTAAAACCAATGGCAGGCAAACAAAAACACATAGAAACACATAGAAAACACCTTCAAAGGTGTCCAAAAGCTGACAAACTGCTCAGAAGACACAGCTAACACATGGAAAAGTGACAAGTACATATAGTCATGCGAAAAGAAAAGAGGTATAGGAGTAAAAGGAGGGGGAGACACAGATATAGGCATGTCATGCCCTTCTAAAATCCAAAAAGTGAGAAGCCGAGACGGCCAGTCCGCTCCTGCCCGTGCCACCTCCGTGTCGCCGGGTTTGTGCCAGAGCCGCGGTGAACCCTGACGGCCAGCCCCCCTCTCCCAATACTGGTGCCTGTCCGCTGGTGGGTCGAGAGAGCCCCCCTGTGGTGGAGGCAGCTCTAAGCTTTTTAATTTAAATTGTCCCTCTAATTTGAATGAATACACTTTAAATCCATTTACAAGGATCTATTGGAGGGCAAGTCTCATGCCAGCAGCCGCGTAATTCCAGCTCCAGTAGCGTCCACTAAAGCTGCTGCAGTTAAAAAGCTTTTATAAGGATCGAGCTCGGCTGTCCACCGCAAGGCATCCTAGTGCCAGTCCCAGCCCCTATGCCTTGGGGTGCCTCCTGATGCTCTTCACTAAGTATCCCGTGGTCCCGAAGCATTTCCTTTGAAAAAATTAAGTGTCCAAACTACAGGTGGTGTAGCTTGCTTAACAGCCGGGATAATCCGCTGACTAGCAGACACTGCTACTAGGCACAAAGTATTTCCTGGGCTAGATGCAGTTAAAAATTTGTAAGTAGATACTCTCGTTGGATGCTGAGAAAGCATTCCATAGAGTCTCCTGGCACGCCATATATGATTCTCTTAAAAAGCTTGGGGTAGGGGTCTAGGGGACCCTTTTATAGCCAAAATCACGGCCCTGTATCACAATACGTCACCTAGGCTGAAGATAAATGGAACTGTAGCACCGAGGGCTCGGTTGCTACAGACGTATTGCACCTCACCCAGAGGTGTGATATCTCACTCTCAGATAAGGATGGAGTGTGGATCAGGACCCGACACCTGCATGCATTACACCACATTGCCGTGGGGCAGGGCGACCAATATGCCCCTGAGATGGGCACGACAGTCCCTGTCCCTGGCTGGAGTGGGGGGAGGGAACACTGAGGAAGGGGAACCCTGCAGTGCAGGAGCAGGGAGGAAGCAGTTCCTGGGTGCATTGAGAAGGGAGTATAAAAGGTGGGCACCATCTTAGTTCAGTGCAGAGAAGCCTGAGCAGAAGTGGCAGGGAGCAGGGGCTCTGCATGAGCTCTGCTCCGGAGGCGGGCCTAGTAACAGAGGCCCAGGCCTGCAAGAGGGAGAAGGAAGGAAGAGGAGCGGAGAAGGCTCCAGGAACGAGGAATGAAGGGATCCCAGGGGTGCGGACGGGCGAGTCGCCACCGCACGCCCGAATCCACCTGCGTGGAGGGGTCAGGCCAAAGGGGGAGACCGGTCCCCGAACTAGTGGAGGCAGGAAACGACCCTCAGCTAGAAACCGGAGGCTCTGACATTTTATGTGGCGCAGCCCCTTGCTCCACCCGCTAGGAAGGCACCACATAGGGTCAGGGAAACTGGCGCCAAGTTTACCAAGAGGAGGCCCGAGGCAGCCGGACAGAAGTGTTGGTAAGAAAGGCCAGACAAAGGACACACAAAGGGGGTCCTGTGAAGCGCTCCAAAGTTATCTGGGAGTTGTCTGAGCCCCTCACCTGGTGAGCACAGTACGACGTGGGCAGCCGTTACCTGCAGACGTGGTCTGGATAATAAGAACTGTGAGTAAAGGCCCTGAACTGCATCACTGACTCTGTGTCGTTACTGCTGCTGCCCTGCACCATCACCCCCATCCTCCGCATACACTGCCCTGAGGCTATACTCCTCCCGTGGGGAGTTATGCTACGCTCTGCTGCACCCACAACACCAGCCTTAGCGGTCTGCCCTGTAGCGGCGGTTCACTCTGACCGCAATCCACGGGTGGCGTAGTCGGACATTTAAACATCAAAACCACATAAATAGTTCCGCCACTGGTTTGACCGCCCTGAGCCACGGAACCGGATCGCCGCCACGAAGACTACAACCACCAGCATCCACCAAAAAGTGTCCGGCTCCGGGTGTCCCAAGGCCCAGGGGGTGCGTCAGAACATTTTCATCACCTTTCACAATCACCAATGGGACAAGGCAGGGATGTCCTCTGTCCCCTCTCTTATACATCCTAGTGACGGAGCACCTGCTCTCATCAATTCACCATAACCCCAATATTAGGTGGATTGAGGTGGGAGGCACCGAGTACAAGTGCTCTCTATTTGCTGATGATGTCCTAGTATATATCACTCAATCACATATATCCATCCCTGCTGTTATGGCTGAAATAGATCACTTTGTTACATGGTAAAATTTTAAAATCAATGCAGCGAAGTCTGAGGCCCTCGATGTCTCCCTCCCTAAATCCATATAGGATTCCATCCAGTCCAACTTTCCCTTTGCCTGGCCCTCACAGGGTATCAAATACTTAGGAATTCCTATTCATAGAGACCTCTCCCATCTATGTTATCTTAATTTTGGGCCCTTTATTGAACAATTCCATACAGACCACGGTTGGCAAGTTAGAACTGTAAGATTCACTACGTGAACCACTGGTGTTTTGTGGAAAAGCACATGTACACCGCGTTCCAAATTAATATGCAAAAAGTGTTTAGGAGTGATAAGGGAAGAATTTGTTTGTTTGTCAGTTAAACTCATTGATGGTGATGTGTGTCAGGGCTCTTTATATCACTGTAAGCAATTGCAGACACCTGTGCTAATTAGTTTGGCAGGTGTGTCCAATGAAAGGCAAGACTACTTAAGAAGGCTCTCTCACATTATTAAGCAGCCTACATTTTCTGCCAAAATGGGAAAGAAAAAGGATGTGTCGGCTGCTGAGAAGCAACAAATTGTGGAGTGTTTAGGTCAAGGCATGACTACAATCAACATTGTGCGATGATCAGGATAAAGTGTCTTGGCAATCAAGAAGTATGTAGCTGATTCACAGTACACACGTGTGCGTGCTGATAAGGGCAAATTGAGGACTCTTTCCTACAGGCAATTACGTCAGGTTGAAACAGCAGCGGCAAAAAAGCCTTGTCATAGCAGCAGACAAGTTTTTGAAGCTGCTTGTGCCTCCAACGTCCCCCGAACAACAAGATGCAGGGTCCTTCAGAGGTTTGCAGCTGTGCATATGCCATCCTGTCGACCTCCTCTATCCACTTCACACAAGCAGAAACGGCTCCAGTGGGCCAAACATTACATGAAGACTGATTTCAAAACTGTTTTGTTCACGGATGAGTGCCGTGCAGCGCTCGATGGTCCAGATGAATGGAGTGGAGGATGGCTGGTTGATGGACACCCCACGCAAACACGGCTACAGCGCCAACAAGGAGGAGGTGGAGTAATGTTTTGGGCTGGAATCATGGGGAGAGAGATTGTCGGCCCCTTTAGGATCCCTGAAGGCGCTAAAGATGAACTCCATAATGTATGTGGATTTTCTCAAACAGCACTTCCTGCCATGGTTCAAGAAGAAGAACCGTGTATTTCACAGCAAGATCATTTTTCTGCATGATAATGCACCATCTCATGCTGCACATAAAACATCTGCATCTCTGGCTGATATGGGCATAAAAGGGGACAAACTTATGGTGTGACCCCCATGCTCCCCTGACCTCTACCCCATTCAGAACCTTTGGAGCATCATTAAAAGGAGTGTCTATGATGGCGGGAGGCAGTTCACATCTAAGCAACAGCTCTGGGAGGGTATTCTGTCCTCATGCAAAACAATTGAAGCAGAAACCATCCAAAACCTGACAAATTCAATGGACGAGAGAGTTCAGAAGCTCCTTTCGAACAAGGGGTCCTATGTGAAAATGTAACATCACCTAGAATAAAGTTTTGAGTTGAAAACTGTTTGATTTCAGTTTCTAACAACCTGCTAATGCTTATAATTTTAAAAATGACCATTTTTTTGGTCTTTATTAAAATGAAAAGGTTGATCGAAAAGTTTGGGGGATCTAAGAGTGTGGCAACCCAGTAGTCATGATTACTTCGAATTCTGACAATATGAGGGTCATGCTGCAGGTAGTGCAGCAAGAAGGCACTTATGTGTCTTGCGCATCTCGGAGCCCCAAAATTATTTTCCGGGCTAGATGCAGCTAAAAATTATTTTTAATTTTAAATCTGGTGAAGCTTATTATAGATGGCCTAATAGGATCAGTGCTGCACACTGCTACAAAGCCCAAATTATTTTCCAGTCAAGATACAGATAAACATGATTAGTAATTTGAAAGCTTAAAACGGTTGGTAGGGTGATTTTAACCAATCATCAAGCTTTTACTATCCCCAGGATGACACAGGGGTAGAAAAGTCGTTTCGGATCCATGATTTGTTCATCTTTATGAACGTGAGTCTGTCTACATTATCAGTGGAGAGCCGCGTGCGCTTATCTGTCAGCACACCACCAGCAGCGCTGAACACACGTTCAGACAGAACGCTGGCTGCGGGGCATGACAAGATCTCCAAGGCGTAAGTGGCTAGCTCCGGCCATTTATCCAGATTGGAAGCCCAAAAAGAGCAAGGGTCCAGTGACACAGTCGTGGCTTCAATGTTTACTTGGAGATACTCCTGTACCATCGTCTCTAGGCGTTGACTATGTGTCAGACTTCTTGTCTCCTGTGGCCTTGCAAAGGATGGGCTAAAAAAGTGGTGAAATGATTCCGCAAAATTGATGTTACCAGCAGATACTGTGGTTCTGTTACGGTTTGAGTGCTGAACACTTGACGGTCCCACGGTTGGCAAGTTGGAACTGTGAGATTCACTACGTGCACCACTGGTATTTTGTGGAAAAGCACATGTAAGATTCTGCAACAGTCTCTGCTGATACTCCTGCATGCGTGCATCCCTTCTATGGCAGGAATAATTTCTGCAAATTTACTTTTGTACCGGGGATCTAACAGTGTGGCAACCCAGTAGTCAGGATTATTTCTAATTCTCACAATTCGAGGGTCATGTTGCAGGTAGTGCAGCAAGAAGGCACTCATGTGTGTTGCGCATCCAGGAGCACCAAGTCCCTGTTGTGTTGGTGGCGAGGTAACAATCATGCTTCCTTCCTCTGTCCTCTCCCCCCAACCTCGCACAACAGAAATGTGATCAAGGTCTCCCTCATCTGATGAGTCTTCCATCAGTTCGTCCTCCACTTCTTCCTGGGCTCCTGCACCTTCCTCACTAGTTTGGCTGCTACCATGCGCCCTGGTAAAACCATCTCCCCCACCCTCACATGCCTGCCGCCTTGGTGCTGCCGACCGTCTGGACCTTGCAGATGTTAGCCCTTCCGCATACAACTCCTCCTCCTCTACTTCGTCCACCTCCTCTTGTGCCACCACCTGACTCCGAATTCTGTTTAACATGTGCTCCAGCATGTAAATCACCGGAATAGTCATGCTGATAATGGCATCGTCAGCACTAAACATCTTCGTCGCCATTTCAAAACTGTGCAGAAGGGTGCATAGGTTCCTGATCTGAGACCACTCCTCCAGCGTGATTTGCCCCACCTCTGAATCTCGTTGGCCCAGGCTATACGTCAGAACGTATTGCACCAGGGCTTGTCGGTGCTGCCACAGTCGCTGCAACATGTGCAGAGTTGAATTCCACCGGGTAGGCACATCGCATTTTAGCCGGTGAAGTGGCAGGCCCAACGACTTCTGTAGAGATGTAAGTCGCTGAGCTGCGGGATGCGAACGGCGGAAGTGAGCACACAGCGACCGTGCCCTCTGCAGAAGGCCATCTAGTCTGGGATAGTGGGCTAAAAATTGCTGGACAACCAGGTTCAACACGTGAGCCATACAAGGCACGTGTGTGACATTGCCCCGGCGAAGGGCCGCACCCAGGTTTGCAGCATTGTCGCACACGGCCTTCCCTGGTTTCAGGTCCAGTGGAGACAACCATTCATGAAATTGGTTCTCCAGAGCTGACCACAACTCCTCAGCTGTGTGACTCACATTTCCCAGACATTTCAATGTAAAAACCGCCTGATGACGTTGAGCCCTACTGCCAGCATAGTAAGGAGGTGTGCAGGATCCCTTCTGCGCAGTTAGAAAGCTTGTGGCATGACCAGACAGGCTTTGGGTGCAGGTGGAAGACCGAGAGGAGGTTGAGGAGGCAGAAGCAGTGGAGGAACTTTGACATAAAGAGGATTGACGCACAACTCGTGGGGACGGCAAGACTTGGACAGCAGCCCCTTGTCCTGCTGTCACCATAGTTACCCAGTGCCCAGTCAGCGACATGTAACGCCCCTGTCCATGCCTACTCGTCCAAGTGTCTGTGGTGAAATGCACCCTGTCACACACAGAGTTTCTCAAAGAAGCGGTGATGTTGTGTGCGACATGCTGGTGGAGCGCAGGCACACCTTTCTTTGAGAAGTAGTGCCGACTGGGCATCTGGTACTGGGGCACTGCGACGGACATAAGGTCTCGAAAATCCTCTGTGTCCACCAGGCGGAAAGGCAGCATTTCTGTAGCCAAGAGCTTGCAGATGGTGAAATTCAACCTCTTAGCTTTCTCATGGCTAGGAGGAAATGGTCTTTTACTTGTCCACATCTGAGGGACCGAGGGCTGGCTATTGTGCTTAGACGGGGTTGATAAGGGTGTCCCCGGCAAACTGCCGGTCTGTGAGGAAGATGCAGGCGGACATGTTAGGTTGCCTTGATCCAAAGGTGGTGCTATCGATGTCGGACAGCGCTCAACACCAGCTGGTGTTACCACCTCCAAAGAAAATGATGACCTGCCAATCACGCTGGCTGTTGCAGGTAAAGAGGTGGCAGGTCTGCGCCCCAAAACAGGTGTGACTGCTGTCCCCCCAGTCACAGAGGATGAAGAGGCCGCGGATGCACAAGATATGGCAGACGGTGATTGGCCCGGCCGGCTAGGCCGCATTGTAGCACACTGAGCTTCCCACTGCAACTTATGCTTCATGTCCATGTGCCGGTTCATGCATGAAGTACTCAAACTATGTATTTTTTGGCCTCTACTTAGCTTTTGCTGACAAATGTTACAGATAACACGAGTTGGGTCATCTTTATCGATCTGAAAAAATGCCCAGGCTATGCAAGGCTTAGCACCCATGCGACCTGAAGAGCCACCACGACTTGTGGTGAGAGGCAGAGTTGTGTTTGAGGATGCAGTTGTTGACGTGCTTCCAGTACTACGTCTCTGTCCAGGAAGGCGCAACCTGACCTCGTCGTCACTAGCATCTTCCTCCACCTCCTCTGCTGACCTCATCTCTTGGCTGACTGTGGGTTGACAGTAAGTGGGATCTCCGACCTCATCATCATCACCCTGTGCGTTATCACACCCGTCGTCCTCAGAGCCAACCTGTTCCTGCCCTGACAAAAAACTAAAGTTGTCGCTCCAATCAGGTATTTGAGTCTTATCATCGTCTTCCTCATTGTCTCCACCAACAGGAGTTACAGTTTGGGAATGAGGGTCTACATTATGGTCAGAACCTTCTGCGTCTGGTCCTGGATCCGACTCATAAAGATTCTGGGCGTCAGTGCAGATCATTTCCTCGTCTGGATTCACAGAAGCGCTGGAGTCGACCTCTGATTCCCAGGCTATAGTATGAGTAAACAGCTCTGCAGACTCAGCCATCTGTTCTACCTCATACTCAGACGGGCAGCTGGAGATTTGGGAGCTGTGAGGAAGCAAGTGCGATTTGGGTGACACCTTTGAGGACTGGAGTATTTGTGATGTTGAAGTTGATGTGGAGGAGAGCCCACTTAAAGGAGCACTTGATATCCGTTGAAGCACCTGCTGTTTTTGTGCCTCATCTGGAATTTGTAGCGATTGGCGTGGCCGTAAGAAAGGGATCTTATCACATTGTCCGCTAAAAGAAGTAGACATTTTAGTTTGGCTGGAAGATGGTCTTTCTTCTGCACCTACCCCACGGACACAACCTTTTTTCCCCTTCCCAACACGCCTATTCCCCTTTCCACCAGCAGCAGGCCTTTTTCCACTCATTTTGGTGGTTAACTAATTCACAACTCTGGAGTTGTTTGCACAAAAAAACAATGGATGGTAACCGAGCAGAGCTGAGTGGCCAAACTGTGGTATTAGGCCAAAACTATTGGCTGGGCTAGATGCAGAAAAAAATTATTTTTAATTTGCAACCTGATGGAGGTCAGTATAGATGGACTAATAGAACAAGTCCCACACGCTGCTAGAAGCCCAAATATTTTTTCAGAGATAAATGAAGAAAAAAATTATTTTTAATTTGCAACCTGATGGAGGTCAGTATAGATGGACTAATAGACCAAGTCCCACACACCGCTAGAAGCCCAAATATTTTTTCAGAGCTAGATGCAGAAAAAAATTATTTTTAATTTGCAACCTGATGGAGGTCAGTATAGATGGACTAATAGACCAAGTCCCACACACTGCTAGAAGCCCAAATATTTTTTCAGAGCTAGATGCAGAAAAAAATTATTTTTAATTTGCAACCTGATGGAGGTCAGTATAGATGGACTAATAGAACAAGTCCCACACGCTGCTAGAAGCCCAAATATTTTTTCAGAGATAAATGAAGAAAAAAATTATTTTTAATTTGCAACCTGATGGAGGTCAGTATAGATGGACTAATAGACCAAGTCCCACACACTGCTAGAAGCCCAAATATTTTTTCAGAGCTAGATGCAGAAAAAAATTATTTTTAATTTGCAACCTGATGGAGGTCAGTATAGATGGACTAATAGACCAAGTCCCACACACCGCTAGAAGCCCAAATATTTTTTCAGAGCTAGATGCAGAAATTTTTTTTATTCAATTTGCAACCTGATGGAGGTCAGTATAGATGGACTAATAGACCAAGTCCCACACACTGCTAGAAGCCAAAATATTTTTTCAGAGCTAGATGCAGAAAATTTTTTTATTCAATTTGCAACCTGATGGAGGTCAGTATAGATGGACTAATAGACCAAGTCCCACACACTGCTAGAAGCCCAAATATTTTTTCAGAGCTAGATGCAGAAAAAAATTATTTTTAATTTGCAACCTGATGGAGGTCAGTATAGATGGACTAATAGACCAAGTCCCACACACTGCTAGAAGCCCAAATATTTTTTCAGAGCTAGATGCAGAAAAAAATTATTTTTAATTTGCAACCTGATGGAGGTCAGTATAGATGGACTAATAGAACAAGTCCCACACGCTGCTAGAAGCCCAAATATTTTTTCAGAGATAAATGAAGAAAAAAATTATTTTTAATTTGCAACCTGATGGAGGTCAGTATAGATGGACTAATAGACCAAGTCCCACACACTGCTAGAAGCCCAAATATTTTTTCAGAGCTAGATGCAGAAAAAAAATATTTTTAATTTGCAACCTGATGGAGGTCAGTATAGATGGACTAATAGACCAAGTCCCACACACTGCTAGAAGCCCAAATATTTTTTCAGAGCTAGATGCAGAAAAAAATTATTTTTAATTTGCAACCTGATGGAGGTCAGTATAGATGGACTAATAGACCAAGTCCCACACACCGCTAGAAGCCCAAATATTTTTTCAGAGCTAGATGCAGAAAAAAATTATATTCAGTTTGCAACCTGATGGAGGTCAGTATAGATGGACTAATAGAATGATGCTATGCCCAAAAGATTTTACTTCACTAGGTGCAGTAAAAAAATTGGTATTCTATACACAGGTGGTATATCTTGCAACACAGATAGGCTGCTCCACTGACTAACACACTCTGCAATAGGCCAAAAAGGATTAGCTTTGCTAGATTCAGCCAAATGCTGTGAAAAAAACTTGCACAGCACTGGCACAGACCTGCCTGGCAAAAACTGATAGGAACTGATGTAACCTAGTCCTGAAAAGGACTCCAATTACAATTAGTCTTTACTCCCACAATCTATCTATTTAAGAGCACAGACCTGCCTGATAAAAGTCGTAGGAAATGCTGTAACCTAGACCTTAAAAGGACTGCAATCACAACTATTCCCTACTCCCAAGCTATCTGTATATTTGTGCGAAAATTGGCTTGAAATTAACAAGGTATAGCGCACACAGCAACAGCGGTGCCGTCTAACACGCAGCTGCAGCAGTGAGAAAATGGTGGCGACGGGGAAAATGGCTTGGTCTTATAGGGCAAGGACATGTGACATACACTGCCAATCACACATGCCCTTGCTTGTGTGAAAAAAAGCACTTCGCTCCGTGTGTGCGCTGCTGATAGGCTGACAGATTGCACCTCCCCACTGCAAATGCGGGAAAGAGAAAAAAAAATGGAGATCTTCATTGTTCCTGCAGAGATCCATCCCCTGCCCCTCCCCCCGCTCCGCTGTACACTCAAACTGCGTATTAACATTAATTTTCATCATTACTGAGAAAAAATCCAGTTATGATTTTGGTGCACGAACAGTTATCGAACATAACCTCGAACAGCCGAATTTTTCTCAAATTGTTCGTGTTCACCGACCGGCTCGAACACCGCCCAAAACAGCTCGAATTTGAGATTGGCGAACAGTTCGAGTAGAACAACGCTCATCTCTAGTAGGGACCACAGACCACATCTCAGTACCAATGCTTTCTGGCTGATGTTTTGGTCACTTTTGAATGCTGGTTATGCTTTCACACTTGTGGTAGCATGAGACGAACTCTACAACCCACAGAAGTTGCTCAGGTAGTGCAGCTCATCCGGTATGGCACATCAATGCGAGCTGTGACAAGAAGGTTTGCTGTGTCTGTCAGCGTAGTGTCCAGAGGCTGGAGGCACTTCCAGGAGACAGACCAGTACACCAGGAGATGTGGAGGGGGCCGTAGGAGGGCAACAACCCAGCAGCAGGACCACTACCTCCGCCTTTGTTCAAGGAGGAACAGGAGGAGCAGTACCAGAGCCCTGCAAAATTACCTCCAGCAGGCCACAAATGTGCATGTGTCTGCACAAATGGTTAGAAACCGACTCCATGAGGGTGGTATGAGGGCCCGACATCCAGAGATGGGGGTTGTGCTCACAGGCCAACACCGTGCAGGACGCTTTGCATTTGCCACAGAACACCAGGATTGGCAAAGTCGCCACTAGCGCCCTGTTCACTTCACAGATGAAAGCAGGTTCACACTGAACCCATGTGACAGACCTGACCGAGTCTGGAGATGCCGTGGAGAGTGATCTGCTGTCTGCAACATCCTTCCGCATGACCGGTTTGGCAATGGGTCAGTAATGGTGTGGGATGGCATTTCTTTGGAGGGCCGCACAGCCCTCCATGTGCTCGCCAGAGGTATCCTGACTGCCATTAGGTACCGAGATGAGAACCTCAGACCCCTTGTGAGACCATATGCTGGTGCGGTTGGCCCTGGGTTCCTCCTAATGCAGGACAATGCCAGACCTCATGTGGCTTGAGTGTGTCATCAGTTCCTGCAAGATAAAGGCATTGAAGCTATGGACAGGCCTGCCCATTCCCCAGACCTTAATCCGATTGAGCATCATGGGACATCATGTCTCGCTCCATCCACCAATGTCACTTTGCACCACAGACTGTCCAGGAGTTGGCGGATGCTTTAGTCCAGGTCTGGGAGGAGATCCCACAGGAGACCATCCACAACCTCATCAGGAGCATGCCCAGGCGTTGTACGGAGGTCATACAGGCACGTGGAATCCACACACAATACTGAGCCTCATTTTGACTTGTTTTAAGGACATTACATCAAAGTTGGATCAGCCTGTAGTGTGTTTTTCCACTTTAATTTTGGGGGTGTCTTCAAAACCTGGCCTCCATTGGTTAATACATTTGATTTCCATTGATGATTTTTGTGTGATTTTGTTGTCAGCACATTCAACTTTGTACAGAACAGTAAGTATTCAATGAGAATATTTCATTCAGATCTAGGATGTGTTATTTGAGTGTTCCCTTTATTTTTTTGAGCAGTGTAATATAGATGTATACCCCCAGGGGTCAATGTTTTTCAGCTCATGCACTTAGTGCATGAGCAGTACCAGTCTAGGAGACCCACTCCTTAATTTTAAAAAATACATATTTAACTGAGGCCCTCCACTACTTCTCTTCAAATGTGTATTAGAGTGCGTCCTAATTTTTGACAGCCCTTGAACTTGCAGCATACGCAATACCAGAATAGGGGACCCACTCTTTAATAAACTAAATGCTAATTCAAATAGATTATATATTCTACAATATTACCTCTCATATCTGAAATTCATTTACAGGTGAGCTATCACAGTATGGATAGTGTATTACTCTGATCCAGCCAAGTATTATTGCCTTATACTGCTTGCTGCTGAAAAAAAATCAATTCTATTTCCTATTGATACCGCTGTTACATGCATTTTCAATAGGGACAGGTGCTAGGTGGTATCATCAGCTTGATATGAGTGTTCATTTTGGTTGTATACATCTCTTCCACAGTCCATAACATTATTTTTTTCCATGCACTTATTGACCGATTCATAATTTTTACTGTAATCTATACTCAGAAAGTAATCAAGGTTGACAGAAATTTATCATAGTTGACAGAAATTCATCAAAGTTGGCAGACATTTTTCCTATTTGACAGAAATTAATCAAAGTTAACAAAATTTAATGATTTAATGTGTCATTGCCAGTTTCTCTACAACTTCTGAATGTAAGAGGTAGTGGTGGCAGACTTGATGCTACTGCAGCTGTAATTACCACTTTAGAACTCTCCAGTGCTTTGTTTCCATCCATTTCTGGGTGCTTCTTGAAGTATGTTTGGGGTCATTGTCCTGCTGGAAGACCCATGACCTAGGATGCAAACTCAGCTTTATGACTCTGGGCACCAAAATTCCATTGTGAATCTTCACATTTCATGATGTCTGGCTGTGCTAAACAACCTCTAAATGTCTTTAAACATCCACCATATTTGACTGTAAGATCTGTGTTCTTTTATTTGTAGGCCTCATTCCAATTACAGTAACAGTTGAATGATGCACTGCTTTACCAAAAAGCTCTATCTTGGTCTCACCTGTTCCCAAGATGCCTGCTGGCCCTCTAAAAATAGTGGCAGCCGCCTGCTGTCACTCTATAAATTGTGAGGGTGGCCTGCTTGACATCCATAAATTGGGAGAGCCGCCTGATTGACATCAAAATTTCAAACTTGACACAATATATACAAAAAAAGAAAATGTGACCACCCCAGATGGATACGGTATATTGCAGTAGCAATGTGTGGCTATGAAAAGCATAGCAGGTTGATGACCCACTAACAATAGGGAGGTCAGACTGCTGGCCCTTTAATAATAATAAGGGCCCCCTAATGGCCCTGTATAAATAGGGTTTGTGACTTTCAGAGTCCCTCTTTCATAAATGAAACAGGATGTGTCTGATCATGTCTCACACACCACATGGCCAGATAAGGTAGTTAAATGTTAAAATTACATTTACTGGCAAATGTATTTTTCACCGTTGAAAGCAGTGCAAAAACGCATCAAAAACACTACGTGTGAACATAGGCCAAGGTGTGGAGGAGCTTTTTTTGTTATTTATTTGACCTTATATACAAGTCATGACCCTGCAAAGAATGTTTCTTAACATTTCTTCCAGGAAAATCCATTTTAGCTTCATTTTTGTATGTCTTATTGTCAGTCCAAAAAAGTGTTTTGAACAACACACAGACTTTAAATGGAGTATAATATTTGGCACTCTCCCAAAAAATTCAGCATTATCAGCGCAGTAATATCTGATCACGTCTGAGGACCACAGTTTTAAGCAGTAGCCTGTTAGCATGGTATTGGTCTGCGACCAAGTGTGAATAGGTTTGAGCAACACACAAATGGCAGACTTTAAATGGAGTGTAATATTAGGCACGCTCCCAAAAATGGCACGATTATTACCGCAGTAATAGGATCATGTCTGATGATGGACAAGTTTCTCTGCTTCCACAATTCAGCAATGCAAATAAAATTAAAGTAATCTGGCTGTATCTGTATGCTGCTAACAAGCAAATGGAGTAATTAAAATAGTGTATTATATTGCTTTTTAAGCAAATAATCAGGATTAAGAGCAAAAAGAATATTAGCCCTGATATCTAAGGATATGGATATCTGTAAGGGCAGCAAACACCATGTGCAATGGACCCTATTCTGCTATATACACCCTCCACAAACTCTGCTTGCCAATCTCCTGCTATCACCAGGATTAATATATGCAGCTGGATTAGTCCTTAGAAGGACTGTTAGTTCAGATGTATATAAAAATTTGCTGTGGAATACCTATGCCTAACTAATAAATCATCAATTCTCTCCCTAGCTCAGCAGTACCTCTCCCTACTCAGCCTGTCTGAAGGGTAGACTGTGATGAGCATAGGGTCACCGGGACTGATATAGATCCGATGACGCTATGCTACCAGCCAATCACTGTAATGCCACAACCAACATGGCTGTGACATTTCTGTGAGTGACAGGCATTCCCTGCATGTATATTTGCTGTCTAAACAGTGTCAATCATGAATGGTGGGGACTCGAGCTCCTGCCCAATCATCCAGGAAGTACTCGTCAAGCGCCAAGCATCTCGAACAGTGAGATGTTTGAGCGAGTACTAAGTAGTAGCGAGCACGCTCGCTCATCACTACTGTCCAGTTAACCCAAAAAAGGCTATTTGCAACATCTGCCATGCCAGCATCAGCAGGGACAGAAGAACTACCAGCCTGACCACCACCAGAATGCTCAGGCACATGACAGCAAAGCACCTCACTAGTTGGGCCAATCGGCAGGGCCTAGAAACAGTGTCTGCGGGTGACGTGCAGGCCAATCACCTGTCCATGGCACAGTCGAAGTTGCCTCCTATCCTTCACCTGTCATTGCACACTTTCAACCATCACCATCAGCAACCACGTCCACATCCTTGTCTCAGCGCAGCGTTCAATTGTCCCTACCCCTGTCCTAAACTGCTACATTTCTCTATTGCTTGCACTGAAAATGTTGCCTTTTAAGATTGTGGAGATGGAAACTTTTCGAAAACTCATAGCGGCTGTCCCTCGGTACTTGGTCCCCAGCCGCCACTATTTCTCTCGCTGTGCCATCCCCGCCTTATACAAGCACGTGTCCAAGAACATTACCCGTGCCCTCACCAACACAGTTACAGGGAAGGTCCAGCTACCCACGGACTTGTGGACAGGTGCTTGTTAGCAGGGATGGTACATTTGACTGAAGACTCACTGGGTTAATACTGTGGAAGCTGGAACCCAGTCGGATCCAGGGACGGAACACATCCTCCTGATGCCGAGGCTTGCGGTCCCAGGGTCAATCAGAGTTGCCCCTACATTCTATAGCTCCTGCACCTCCTCCTCCTCTTCAGCCTCCATCTCTGAAATTACCAAATCAGTTGGAAGCTGGAAACACTGCAGCACTGCCTCGGCCAAGCAGCAACAGGCTGTGCTGAAGCTAATATGCTTAGGGGACAAACTGCACACCGCTGCAGAGTTGTTGACTTCTGTAACAGAGTAGGTAGACCTGTGGCTGGAACCGCTGAACCATCAGCCAGGCATGGTTGAGTGTGACAATGGCTGGAACCTGGTGGAGGCTCTGAAGGTTGGCAACCATGCACATGTAGCATGCCTGGTCCATGTGCTCAACCTAGTGGTTTAACGGTTTCTCAAAACCTACCCGGATCTGCCTGAGCTGCTTGTTTTTTAGCCCATGCACATATTCCATGGGCATTACCAGTATAAGAGACCCACCCTTAACAATTGTAACATTTTTTTAAAAGAGGACCTCCTCTACATCTCTTCAAAGGGGTATTGTAGTGCATCCTATTTTTTGGCAGGCCTTGCAATTACTGCATACGCAATAGCAGTATAGTAGACCCACTACTTAAAAATGGGAACAATAAAGCATAGCCGGCTGATGGATCTATAACAATAGCGAGGGCTGCCTGATGGCTTTGGAAAAATAGGCTTTGTTACTTTCACAGTCCCTTCTTTATAAATGAAACAGGATGTGTGTGTCTGATCATGTCTTACACACCACATGGCCAGATAAGGTAGAAAAATGTTAAAATTATATTTACTGGTGAATGTATTTTTTACCATTGAAAGAAATGCAAAAGTGCAAAAACGGATCAAAAACGCTACGTGGGAACATAGCCCAAGGTGTAGAGGAGCATTTTTATTTTTGGTTATTTATTTTGCTTTATATACAAGTCATTACCCTGAAAACAATGTTCCTTAACATTTTTTCCATGAAAATCCATTTTGGTTTCATTTTTGTATAATTTATTAAACTACACCGTAAAAGTTGTTTAATAAATGACGCCTTAAAGTGGCCTAATACTCTGACAACATTGTTCACAGCAGTGACATGGGAGTCAGAGATGCTTATAGGGGTCTTCCCCATGCTGTTCCCCTACCACTGTTTCCATCATTTGGCCAATTTTTAGGCCCCCTCCAGACCTCCGGAAAAATGCTTGAGTTTCCTATTGAAACATTGGACTCGTTGCTTGGGTCGAACACCCCAGCATTACGATTTGCTCTACTCGAGTAACAAGCACCCAAGCATTTTAGTGCTCAATCTTCACTAATGATGAGGTAGATTAATGTACATGCCCCCTTCCCCCTAGATCTATACCTGCTTGTGATGTGAGGGAATAAATGGTCTCGATACCTACTGAAGAGAGATATGACACTTGAGGGGCTGTGCGCAGACAATCTCTGAATGACTCTTTCTGCCTTCTATGGAGACGCTTGACGTGCCAGGGGACGATTCAGCCCTCACAGCGGTGCTACCCAGGCACAGAGTTTTGACACATGCTCCCGTGTACGCCTCCATTTGCAAACAATAGTGTTGCCGTGGAGATGCATGACCCAAGGGAAGGAGCGTAGAAACTGGTGATGAGCGAATTTGTTTGAAATCCAATCTTACAACTTAAATTCAAGATGAATTTCGCACATTCGAATTCGTGATCGGAAAGGTGAGCAAATTTTCTTAAATTCGGGAAAAATCGGCAACGTTTGGTGAATAAATGCAGAAACGTGATTTCAGGGAAACTATAGAGTTTAGAACAGTTTGGCTAGCATAGTGCTTGTTTATGATGAGTGGGGGACATATTAGATGAGTGGAGGATCTGGGGAAAGCTCAGAACAGGTCAGTTCAGTGGAGTGATTGTAATCTTTTTTTTTTTCCTGTAGGTTGTAACTTTAAGTCAGGAAAGCGCAGCTAGCCAATCAGAGTGCAGGAAGCATCCACACTGTCCAGACACAAGTGCTTCTGTCATTGGCTGCTGAAATCACACGTCCTCTCTATATAAAAAGCGGACATGGTCCCTCAGCGCCATTTTATGCATGTCTCTGCTGTCAGACAGTTCTGCTCAGCATGCCCCTGTGCACTGAGAGATTTTAGCTAGATAGATGGGCACTTGGGTGGAAGTCAGATAGTGTAGATAAGTCCTGTGCTGTGTACCTGTCAAATCGATGTTGCAGCACATTTTTTTTTTCTTGTGCAATTACTGAGATTCTCACAGAAAGAGCAGGGCCCATGCCATAGAAGTGTGCTGTGCACCGGTTGTATTGTGCCGCATGCATGAGTATGCCTTAAATCGATTTTTTCACATGCTAATGTGATAAACGAAGCAAGAAAGCAGAGCACAAAAAAATTTTTTTTTCCATTTGCTAATGTGATAGTGAAAGCTATAGTAGCCCACTTTGTCATTTTTTGGAAGGTGAAATTCAGCTGTATGCACAGTAAAAAAATAGATTTTTTTCTCTTGCTAGCCACTGTCCACCAAAGATTGTTTTGTGCCGCAAACGTGATACATTCTGAATAACATGATACACTCTGCTAAAAGCCACCTACTATTGTAGTGGCGTTGAAGTTCTGCTGTTTTCAGAGTAAAAAAATAGATTTTTTTCTCTTGCTAGGCAGAGTCCAAAAAATATTTTTTTCTGTAGCAAATGTTATACACTCTGCTATAAGTCAGCTACTACATTAGTAGTGGTGAACTTTTTTCAGAGTAAAAAAATATTTTTTTTTCTGTTGCTAGTCACAGTCCACCAAAGATTGTTTTGTGTCACAAATGTGATACACTCTGCTAAAAACCACCTACTATTTTAGCGGCGTTGAAGTTCAGCTGTTTTCAGAGTAAAAAATATATCTATTTTTTTTATATCTGTTGCTAGGCACAGTCCAAAAAATATTTTTTCTGTCGCAAACGTGTTACACTCTGCTGTAAGCCACCTAGTCCTTTAGTGGAGGTGAAATTCAGCTGTATTAAGAGCTTATGCAGAGATTAAAAAAATATATTTTTTGCTGTTCCTAAGGTGATACAGCAGGCTAGATCTGAGTCTGAAATAGTTTGGAGAATATCTTGTATGTTATACAGGCATCATCCACACTAAAAAAATACTTTGTTCGGGTCCTAACCTTTTACATCAGAGACATCTCGTTTTGACATCATTTGGAGAATATCTCCTATGTTACACAGGCCTCATCAACACTAAAAAAATACTTAGTTTGGTTCCTACCGTTATACACCAAGGACATCTCAGTTTGAAATCACTTGGAGAATATCTCCTATGTTATACAGGCCTCATCCACACTAAAAAATACTTTGTTCGGTTCCTAACGTTATACAGCAGGGACATTTCAGTTTGAAATAGTTTGGAGAATATCTCCTATTTTATACAGGCCTCATCAACACTAAATAATTACTTTGTTCGGTTCCTAACGTTATACAGCAGGAACAATTCAGTTTGAAAAAGTTTGGAGAATATCTCCTATGTTATGCAGGCCTCATCCACACGAAAAATATCCTTTGTTTAGTTCCTAAGTTTATACAGCAGGGACTTCTCAGTTTAAAATATTTTGGAGAATATCTCCTATGTTATACAGGCTTCATCCACACTAAAATAATACTTTCTTCTGTTAGTAACGTTATACAGCAAGCCATATCTTACCTTATCATTTAGTGCCACTGAAATTCAGGGATAGTAAGGCGAGGCATGTGATCGGCAACAGCTGCGGAGGCTGTATAGGTACATTAGAGAGAGACAGGGTGATGCTAGTCCAGATTAGGAGGTCACCTCTTTCCCCTTTCTCTAGTGTCTGGGCTCCCTTTCCCTTTCCCCTCTGTGCTGCACTCACACCTGGCGTGACAGCACCCTTCTGCACAGTTCTGAAGTGACTACTAAAATGGTTAGCGCTGACAATGCCATCATCAGCATCACTATTACATCTACATGCTGGAGCAGACTTTAAATAATGTGCGGCAAGAGGTGGTTGTCCCATAAGAAGAGGAGGATACGGAAGGGATAAGAATGTCTCAAAGTTCCAGACTGTCGTCACACAGGCGGATGCCAAGTGACGGTGGATTCCTGCAATCAAGGGGGTTTGGTGATACCAGACATACTGTTAGTGAAGGTGCAAGAGCCGAGGAATTAATGGTGGAGGAAGAGGTGATGGGCGAACAAAATGGAAATAAAGAGGATATTCATCTCCTCTCTGCTGAACGTGGTTGGCACAAGGGGATGGAGGAAACAAGCATCAGTGTTACGCAACCAGCAATAAAGCCTGGCTTGGGACCACCTGGAAGAACCTGACATATGAGTACCTTCTTGATGCACTATCTGCAACATGATCCCTGCATATTTAGGATTCAAAATAATGCTGCCTACTGGGTTGCCATTCTGTTAGATCCACGTTATAAGAGTAAATTTTTCCAGATGCTTAGAAAGGGACCCGCTAATGTTGGAGTATCGAAACAAGCTTTTAAGCAACATTAATATAGATTTTCCCCAAGATAGAAGTGTGGCACACAATGTGCATCGCAGTTGTAGTCTTTCAACCTCCGACACATCAGTTCATCAACGTCAAAACATTAGCAGCAGCAGAGTAAGTGTCAGAAGCAATTTCTGTGAGTCCTTTCACACATTTTTTAAACCAGCTCGTGTACCAGCACAACAGAGTACAAGTTTGACACATGGTGAACGACTAGAGAGGATGGTGGAGGAGTATCTAGAGCTCAACATGAATACCTTCAGGGAGGATTTGGACCCTTTTACCTTTTGATCTTCAAAAATGGATGAATTGCCTGAGCTCGCATGTCCCGCCTTGGAGGTTTTATCATGCCTGGCAGCCAGCGTTCTCTCAGAACATTTCTTCACCGCTGCTGGTGGTGTCCTGATGGATAAGCGTAGCCGGCTGTCCCTTGAAAGAGAAAATCGCCTAACTTTCATCAAGATGAACAAGCCATAGATCTCCAAGGATTTTTGCACCCCAATCGCAGACTGTACAGACTAGATGATGTTGTAGTTTTTAGTGTGCTGCATTGATCTTGCGGAATTGCAGTCTGTGATATGGCTTGTTTGCATGCTCTTGCTGCTGCTGCAGATTTTGGGCCCTAACGTTTTGAAATGTGGAGAATCCAGATTGGGTCTCTCCATCTATTGGGTTGGCTGTAGTGGAAGAGGTGCCTTCCTAATTCTACTATTTCTACTGTACTGAAATTGATGCCACTTTGCTGGTTTTAGGCCCTTATTTAGGGAAAAGTGAATACTCCAGTGTAGGTCTCCATCCTTGGGTTGGCTGTAGTGGAAGAGGTGTTGTTCTTATTTCTTCAATTTCTACTGTAATGAAATTGATACCACTTTGCTGGTGTCTGCCACTAATTTTTTGAAATGTGGAGAATCCTGATTGGTTCTTTATCTATTGGGTTGGCTGTAGTGGAAGAGGTGTCGTTCCTAATTTTACAGTTTCTACTGTACTGAAATTGATGCCACTTTGCTGGTTTTAGGCCCTTATTTAGGGAAAAGTGAACATTCCAGTGTAGGTCTCCTTCACTTGGGTTGGCTGTATTGGAAGAGGTGTTGTTCCTATTTCTACAATTTCTATTGTAATGAAATTGATGCCACTTTGCTGGTGTCTGCCACTAATTTTTTGAAATGTGGAGAACCCTGAATGGTTCTTTATCTATTGGGTTGGCTGTAGTGGAAGAGGTGTCGTTCCTAATTTTACAGTTTCTACTGTACTGAAATTGATGCCACTTTGCTGGTTTTAGGCCCTTATTTAGGGAAAAGTGAACACTCCAGTGTAGGTCTCCATCACTTGGGTTGGCTGTAATGGAAGAGGTGTTGTTCCTATTTCTACAATTTCTACTGTAATGAAATTGATGCCACTTTGCTGGTGTCTGCCACTAATTTTTGAAATGTGGAGAATCCTGATTGGTTCTTTATGTATTGGGTTGGCTGTAGTGGAAGAGGTGTCGTTTCTAGTTTTACAGTTTCTACTGTACTGAAATTGATGCCACTTTGCTGGTTTTAGGCCCTTATTTAGGGAAAAGTGAACACTCCAGTGTAGGTCTCCTTCACTTGGGTTGGCTGTAATGGAAGAGGTGTTGTTCCTATTTCTACAATTTCTACTGTAATGAAATTGATACCACTTTGCTGGTGTCTGCCACTAATTTTTTGAAATGTGGAGAATCCTGAATGGTTCTTTATCTATTGGGTTGGCTGTAGTGGAAGAGGTGTCGTTCCTATGTTTACAGTTTCTACTGTACTGAAATTGATGCCACTTTGCTGGTTTTAGGCCCTTATTTAGGGAAAAGTGAACACTCCAGTGTAGGTCTCCATTACTTGGGTTGGCTGTAATGGAAGAGGTGTTGTTCCTATTTCTACAATTTCTACTGTAATGAAATTGATGCCACTTTGCTGGTGTCTGCCACTAATTTTTTAAAATGTGGAGAATCCTGATTGGTTCTCTACCTATTGGGTTGGCTGTAGTGGAAGAGGTGTCGTTCCTAATTTTACAATTTCTATTGTACTGAAATTGATGCCACTTTGATGGTGTCTGCCACAAATTTTTTGAAATGTGGAGAATCCTGATTGAGTCTCCATCTACTGGGTTGGCTGTAGGGGAAGAGGTGTCAGATCCATTATACTACTTATACTTTTGCGAAATTGATGTCACTTTGGTGGTTTTAGGCCCAAATGTTTTCAAATGAGAACACTCTACTGTAGTGAAATTGATGCCACTTTGTTCGTGTCTGCCATAAATTTTTGAAAATGTGAGGAATCCTGATTCGGTTTCCATCCACTGGATTGGCTGAAGGGAAAGAGGTGTCATTCCTAATTCTACGATTTCTATTTTACTAAAATTGATGCCACTTTGGTGGTTTAGTCCCAAATGTTTCCACATGTGAACACTCCTGATTGGGTCTCCATCTACTGGGTTGTCTGTAGGGAAAGAGGTGTCGTTCCTTATTGTACAATTGTACTGTACTGAAATTGTTGCCACTTTGTTGGTGTCTGCCACTAATTTTTCAAAATGTTGGGAATCCTTATTGGATTTATCTACTGGGTTGGCTGTAGGGGAAGAAGTGTCGTTCCTAATGCTACAATTTCTACTGTACTGAAATTGATGCCACTTCGGTGGTGTTAGGCCTAATTTAGGAAAATGTGAATACTCCTGATTGGGTCTCCATCTGCTGGGTCGGCTGTAGTGGAAGAGGTTTTGGTCCCCTTTACAATAGTTCTACTCTAGTGAAATTAATTTTTTGGTGCAGATATTGTTCTCCACACAGGGGTACACAGACATAATAAACTCAAAATTGGAATATAAAGCTGGCTACATCTCTGGTTAAAATTGTTTGTGGCAGATATTCTTCTCCACACAGGAGTACACAGACATGATAAATGATAAATAGTGTTGAACAAATTTGTTCGGCGAATGTTCGAAAGTTTCAAATATGGTACATTCGAATTCGTGATTGCAAAGGCGATTTTCTTAAAATCAGAAAAGTTCGACGAATTTACGTGGGACCACGAACACAGGGCAACCAAGGCGTTTTGAACAGTTTTGTTAGCATAGTGCAAGTGTATGATGAGCGGTGACATGTGCCTGGTGAGTGTGAGGGCTGTGGAGAGTTTAGAACAGGTCAGATCAGCAGCGCACTGTTTTTTTTTTTTCCTGTGGGCCGTAAATTTAGCTGAGGAAAGCGTGGCCAGCCAATCATAGTGAGGAAGCATCTACACTGTCCAAATATAAGGGCTTCTGCAATTGGCTGCAGAAATCACATGTCCTCTCAATATAAAAAGCGGCCAAGTTCCCTCAGCGCCATTATATCAGCTCCTCCATGCTGCCGGACATCCCTGGCTGGCTGGCGTGCTTCTAGCAACAATTGTAGGGTTGGGTACTCATTCAGCTGCGTTAGAGGTAGGCATAGGAAACGGTTTCTTTAACCGCTTTACAACCCAAGGTGGTTTGCATGTTAATGACCAGGCCATTTTTTACAACTCTGACCACTGTCACATTATGAGGTAATTACTCTGGAACGCTTCAACGGATCCCCTTGATTCTGAGACTGTTTTTTCGTGACATATTGTACTTCATGATCGTGGTAAAATTTCTTCGATATCACTTGCGTTTATTTGTAAAAAAATGGAAATTTGGCGAAAATGTTGAAAATTTTGCAATTTTCTAAATTTTTATTTTTATGTCCTTAAATTAGAGATATACAGTACAGACCAAAAGTTTGGACACACCTCATTTAAAGATTTTTCTCTATTTTCATGACTATGAAAATTGTACATTCACACTGAAAGCATCAAAACTATGAATTAACACATGTGGAATTATATACTTAACAAAAAAGTGTGAAACAACTGAAAATATGTCTTATATTCTAGGGTCTTCAAAGTAGCTACCTTTTGCTTTGATGACTGCTTTGCACACTCTTGGAATTCTCTTGATGAGCTTCAAGAGGTAGTCACCGGAAATGGTTTTCACTTCACAGATGTCAGGTTTAATAAGTGGGATTTCTTGCCTTATATATGGGGTTGGGACCATCAGTTGTGTTGTGCAGAAGTCTGGTGGATACACAGCTGATAGTCCTACTGAATAGACTGTTAGAATTTGTATTATGGCAAGAAAAAAGCAGCTAAGTAAAGAAAAATGAGTGGCCATCAATACTTTAAGAAATGAAGGTCAGTCAGTGCGAAAAATTGGGAAAACTTTGAAAGTGTCCCCAAGTGCAGTTGCAAAAACCATCAAGCGCTACAAAGAAACTGGCTCACATGAGGACCGCCCCAGGAAAGGAAGACCAAGAGTCACCTCTGCTTCTGAGGATAAGTTTATCTGAGTCACCAGCCTCAGAAATCACAGGTTAACAGAAGCTCAGATTAGAGACCATGTAAATGCAACACAGAGTTCTAGCAGCAGACACATATCTTCAACAACTGTTAAGAGGATACTTTGTGCAGCAGGCCTTCATGGTATAATAGCTGCTAGGAAACCACAGCTAAGGACAGGCAACAAGCACAAGAGACTTGTTTGGGCTAAAGAACACAAGGAATGGACATTAGATCAGTGGAAATCTGTGCTTTGGTATGATTAGTCCAAATTTGAGATCTTTGGTTCCAACCACCGTGTCTTTGTGCGACGCAGAAAAGGTGAGCGGATGGACTCTACATGCCTGGTTCCCACCATGAAGCATGGAGGAGGAGGTGTGATGGTGTGGGGGTGCTTTGCTGGTGACACTGTTGGGGATTTATTCAGAATTGAAGGCATACTGAACCAGCATGGCTACCACTGCATCTTGCAGTGGCATGCTATTCCATCCGGATTGCGTTTAGTTAGACCATCATTTATTTTTCAACAGGACAATGACCCCAAACACACCTCCAGGCTGTGTAAGGGCTATTTGATCAAGGAGGAGAGTGATGGGGTGCTACGCCAGATGACCTGGCCTCCACAGTCCCCAGACCTGAACCCAATCGAGATGGTTTGGGGTGAGCTGGACCGCAGAGTGAAGGCAAAAGGGCCAACAAGTGCTAAGCATCTCTGGGAACTCCTTCAAGATTGTTGGAAGACCATTTCCGGTGACTACCTCTTGAAGCTCATCAAGAGAATGCCAAGAGTGTGCAAAGCAGTCATCAAAGCAAAAGGTGGCTACTTTGAAAAACCTAGAATATAAGACATATTTTCAGTTGTTTCACTGTTTTTTTGTTAATTATATAATTCTACATGTGTTAATTCATAGTTTTGATGCCTTCAGTGTGAATGTACAATTTTCATAGTCATGAAAATACAGAATAATCTTTAAATGAGAAGGTGTGTCCAAACTTTTGGTCTGTACTGTATGTCACACAAAATAGTTAATAAATAACATTCCCACATGTCTACTTTACATCAGCACAATTTTGGAACCAACATTTTTTCTTTATTAGAGAGCTATAAGGGTTAAAAGTTGACCAGCGATTTCTCATTTTTACAACAAAATTTACAAAACCATTTTTTTAGGGACCACATCACATTTCTGTCATAAAGGCCCCTCAAAGTGACTTCAAAATACCCAAAAGTGACACCATTATAAAATCTGCACCCCTCATGGTGCTCAAAACCACATTCAAGAACTTTATTAACCCTTCAGGTGCTTCACAGGAACTTTTGGAATGTGGAAGAAAAAAATGAACATTTAACTTTTTTCACGAAAATGTTACTTTAGACCCAATTTTTTTTATTTTCGCAGGGGTAACAGGAAAAAATGGACTCCAAAATTTGTTGTGAAATTTCTTCTGAGTAAGCAGATACCCCATATGTGGGAAAAACCGTGTTTGGGTGCACGGCAGGGTTTTAAAGGGAAGGAGCACCATTTGACTTATTGAATGTAAAATTTGCTTGAATAATTAGTGGACGCCATGTTGCGATTAAAGAGCTCCTGATGTGCCTAAACAGTGAGAACCCCCCACAATTGACACCATATTGGAAACTAGACCCCTCAGGGAACTTATTTAGATGTGTGGTGAGTACCTTGAACCCCCAGGTGCTTCACAGAAGTTTATAACATTGAGCCATAAAAATAAAATTTTCACATTTTTCCCACAAAAATGTTTTTCAGCCCCCAATTTTGCATTTTCATAAGGGTAACGGGAGAAATTGCACCATGCAGTTTGTTGTGCAATTTCTCCTGAGTAAGCAGATACCCCATATGTGGGGGAAAAACACTGCTTGGGCATACGGCAGGGTTCGGAAGGGAAGGAGCACCATTTGACTTTTTGAATGTTAAATTTGCTTGAATAATTAGCGGATGTGCCCCTGATGTGCATAAACAGTGGAAACCCCCTACAAGTGACACCATTTTGGAAACTAGACCCCTCAGGGAACTTATCTAGATGTGTGGTGAGCATCCTGAACCCCCAAGTGCTTTACAAGGGCTTTACGGAAGTTTATAACATGGAGCCGTGAAAATAAAAAAATCAAACTTTTTCCACAAAAATGATATTTTAGCCTCAATTTTTTTATTTTCACAAGGGTAAGAGAAGAAAATAGACCCCAAAAACTTTTGTGCAATTTCTTTTCAGTACGTCAATGCCCCATATGTGGGGAAAATACAGTGTTTGGGCGCACAGCAGAGTTCAGAAGAGAAAGAGCACTGTGTGAATTTTTTAACGTAAAATTGGCTGGAATCAAGAGCAGACGCCATGTCGCGTTTGGAGAACCCCTGATGTGCCTAAATAGTGGAAACACCCCCCCACCAGTGACCCCATTTTGGAAACTACACCCCTCAAGGATTTTATCAAGGGGTATAGTGAACATTTTGAACCCAGAGATACTGTTACGCACACGCCTGGCATGAGCATGATTAGTGATCCCACTGTACCATAAACCGAGGAGTGCCTGGAGGGGCGTAGCTAAGTATCAACTCGGTCCGACCAAGGTCACATGGCGGCTCAGTCGACTCCGTGAACCAGGGAGGAACCGAGCAGAGGGACCAGGTGCTACTCCAGGTCAGACCCCGGTCACAGCTGTTGACCCACACCGGGGAATGCAGGAACAGACAGGTTAGGCTGGCATACAGACAGGTGGATACTGGCAGGCACAGCTGGTATGCAGACAGATGGATATTGGCAGGCACGGCTGGTATGCAGACAGGTGGGCACTGGCAGGCATGGCTGGCATGCAGACAGGTGGGTACTGGCTGGCACATCTGGCATGCAGACAGGCGGGTACTGGCAGGTAGGAACGCAGGCAGGATAGGGACCAGTACAGACTGGGACACAGGAACGGAGCCGCAGGTGTGGTAGACAAGCAGAGCAGAGCAAAACCCACAGATGCGGTAGACAAGCAGAGCAGAGCAAAACCCGCAGATGCGGTAGACAAGCAGAGCAGAGCAAAACCTGCAGGTGCGGTAGAAAAGCAGAGAAGAGCAAAACCCGCAGATGCGGTAGAGAAGCAGAGCAGAGCAAAACCCCTAGGTGCGGTAGAAGAGCAGAGCAAAACCCGCTGGTGCGGTAGACAAGCAGAGTAGAGCAAAACCCGCAGGTGCGGAAGACAAGCAGAGCAGCGCAAAACCCGCAGGTGTGGTAGACATGCAGAACAGAGCAAAACCCGCAGGTGCAGTAAACAAGCAGAGCAGAGCAAAACTCGCAGATGCTGTAGACAAGCAGAGCAGAACAAAACACGCAGGTGCGGTAGACAAGAAGAGCAGAGCAAAGCCCGCAGCTGCGGTAAAGAAGCAGAACAGAGCAAAACCGCAGGTGTGGTGGACAAGCAGAGCAGAGCAAAACCGCAGGTGCGGTAGACAAGCAGAGCAGAGTAAAACCCGCAGGTGCGGTAGACGAGCAGAACAAAACCGCAGTTGTGGTAGACAAGCAGAGCAGAGCAAAACCCGCAGGTGCGGTAGGCAAGCAGAGCAGAGCAAAACCCGCAGATGCGGTAGACACGCAGAGCAAAGCAAAACCCACAGAAGCGGTAGACAAGCAGAGCAGAG